>NW_026057585.1:83234142-83341076 GCF_023721935.1 Panthera uncia
GGGGGGCGGGCTGGGCGAGAGCTGCGCGGCCCCGTCGGGCCAGCGGCTGGGGGCGCTCCCAGTGCCTCCGGAGCTGGGACCAGCGCCGCCTCCCCACTCCAAATGGGGCGCGTCCTCTCAGTGTTAGGGAGGCCGGCGGGACCCGTGACACTCCGTCAGACTCCCTCAGCTCTGGGAGAGGGCTCAGCCCCACCGCCCCCACCCCTGCCCTGGGCTGCTATTCACTGAGCGCTCGCGGGGTTACCCGGGGCTGCGCCCCGTGTCGAGTGCCCACCCCCGACGCTGGATTTTCGCCTCTCCGCATCTTGCGAGGCGGACACCTTGAAGCCCATTTTTCAGGTGAAGGCAGTGAGGTTCACGGACCCGAAGGGCTGGGGGCGCGGTTGGGGCAGGAACCGGATCGCCTCCTCCGGGGAGCTCCCCGGACGGCGCGGGGCGGCAGCGGGCTCTCACACGCCTCCGGGGGTCCTCTCCCCGGCGCTTAGAATGAAGGGCTGAGAGGCGCGGGATGGGGGCGTGCGGGCTTCGAGTCCTCAGTCTGCGCGCTCGCTACGGAGCCCCGCAGGGTTCTCCAGGTTTCCCCACGTGGGATGAGGGGGCCCTCCCAGGGCTCTGCGAACGACAGAAGCCGGGGACTCGGACCCCCGGGTCCTCCGAGCCACCAGGCCAGCACACAGCGCTTACCTGCGACCCTCAGACCTGAGCGGCTGCCTTCTTCCCGCGGTGGGGCCTGGCGGGGTGCTAGCCAGCCAGTCCCCCGGGCTCCTGGGGGGCGGGGCCTGGGCGGTGCTGGGCGGAGCCCGAGTAGGGGGCGGGGCCGGGGGGGGCCAAGAGTCGGTGGAGACCGCGGCAGTGCCGCGCGACCCGCGGCGCGCTGACTCGGACCGGGACCCGCCTGGGCGCGGCGGCACCAGGTGAGCAGAACTAGGGTCCGGGGTTCGCCTCCCACTTTCCTCAACTTTTTGTTTCCCCTCCCTCCGGAAAGGCCCTGGGCGGCGGGAGTCCGGTCATCCCTTTACCCCGGGCAGAGTGTGGACGCTGGCTGAGTGCAAGGGACCCGGCCCGGAGCAACTTCCCGCGGCCTGAGACCTTCCGACTGTGGCTCCAAGTTTCTGTCCCCCTGGGGTCCCCAGCGTGGACTCACGCTCTCCAGAGCCTCGGGGTCTCAAGGCATGTGGCCATCTCTCCGCACGCCTTCGCCCTCCTCCACGCAGAGACGCGCGGGGTCTCCTGGCGACCTTTTCGGGGTTGGGCCCGGAGCACCAGCTCTGGCCTGGGGCGGGGTGGTCACTTCTGAGGTTTCGGGCTGGGAAAAAGGCTCCACACTCAGAGACGACGGGGAACGGCCCTTGCCTCCTCCCACGACGCTCCCGTGGCTGTGCACAGCATTGGCCGGGGTCGGGAGGCCCGGCGTCGGGTCCCGGTAGAGCCCCCTCCTCGTGTGACCCCGGCAGTCTCCTCCGCCTCTCTGGGCCGCAGTTTCCATCTGTGAAAATTAGGCTTTGGACGCGGCAGACTGCGGCTCAGTGCTAGGCCCCGGGCCTTTGGCACTCCTGTTGGGAGGCAGGGATGGGGTGTCGTGTCTTGAGCTTCGGGGGTGCGGATGGGGAGTGAGTGGGGTAGCAAGGCCTCCTTCCTGGGGCTTCGGCTACGGGTTCCAGCACTGAAGCTGTTTAGAAACCATACCGGGGGAGTGAAGACGCACCACCGGACAGCGAGGTCCTAACTCTCCCCCCGCGGCCCAGGGCTCCTGGGCGGGGGCCCGGTTTCCTCCCACACCCTCCCTCCCATGGGGGCCACACCACACACAACCCAGCTACTCCTTACCCGGCCCCGGCTCCAGTCCTCAGGCCACAGGCCGGGAAGGGCTTAAGCCGGGCGGCCCAGGCTGGGGCGGCCTGAGGTGCTGGGGCGGTGCTGCTCCGTCCGGGACGCGGGCCACAGAGGCCTCGGGTGGAGGAGGCCGGAAAGGAGGACAGGCGGCGGGAAAGGGGGATGATTCATCCCGAGGAGCTCGAATTGGAAACGCTGCAACCTGGGAACAGCCTTGCCCAGGCCGACGGGAGAGCCGGAGGGGAGCTCTACCGGCAGGGCCCCGCGCCCAGCACCTGCAGCCCCCTGCGCCCTGCCCTGGCCACTGCCCGGCCGCTGGGGGAGGAGAGGCCTCGTCTACGCGGAGTTTAAAGCAATCCCGGGCAAAGTCTGCCGCTGGTCTTGATCGGAACGGTCTTCCTGGAGTCTAGCTCAAGTCTCTCCTGCTGCAGCTTCAGTGCAGACTGAGGAGGTCTGAAAGGAGGGGGCGGGCAGGAAGAGGCTGGAGTCAGTGACACCCCCTCCTTCCTACGCTGCGGTATGTAAAGCGCAGTAGGGGGGAGGTGGGGCCCGCGAGCGACCCCAGCGGACCCGGGCGGTCTGAGCGCCCCCTCCCTCCTTTACGGTGCACCCACGTGCGGGGGTGAGGTCGATCCCGGGCGGGACTTACCTTGGAGACGCCACTGCCGGGGGGCCCGCACACCTCCTGAGGCCCGGAGCCGGCGGGCTGGCGAAGAGGGCTCTGGAGGCCGGAGCCCCGCAGCCGAGGATGCGCCAGGTAGCAGCCCGCTCCCCCCCTCCCTCCTCTCCGCCCGCGGGCCCGGCCAACTCCGGCTTCTGCCGCGCGTCCCTGGCTCCGAGCTCCGCTGCGGAAAACCCGAGCGGGGGCGGCTCCCCGCCTCGCGGCCCGGGAAAATCCGGGGGTGGCCGCCAGGGATCTCCAAGCGGCCTGGGCGAGGCAGCCTGAGCTTGCCTCCCGGATTTGGGCCCCCCACCTGGCGCTCCGACCCTAGGCCCGTCGGTTCAGTCCCTGCCTCCCATCTCTCTGCAGAGCGCCTAGACGACGGCGAGATGACGGCTGGGAGCCCTGGAGACTGCGGGGAGGTGCGCAGGAGCCCCGAGGGCCGTGTCTCTCGCCTGGGCCGCCGCCTGGGCCGCCGCCGGCGCCCGCGCTCCCCGCCCGAACCTCTGCGGGTGCGGGCACGGCTGCGGCTGCGCTCGCCGTCGGGGGCGTTCGCGGCGCTGGGGGCGCTCGTGGTACTGGTGGGCATGGGCATCGCCGTGGCCGGCTACTGGCCGCACCGCGCCGGCGCCCCAGGGCCGCGCGCTGCCAATGCCAGCGCGCCCCCCCTGAGCGAGCTGCGACGCGAGGGTCGCGGCGCCGGCCGGGCCCACGGCCCGCACGAGCGGCTGCGGCTCCTCGGGCCGGTGGTCATGGGCGTCGGCCTGTTCGTGTTCATCTGCGCCAACACGCTACTCTACGAGAACCGCGACTTGGAGACGCGACGGCTTCGCCAGGGGGTGCTGCGGGCTCAGGCGCTCCGCCCTCCTGACGGCGCCGGCTGGGACTGCGCCCTCCTCCCCAGCCCCGGACCCAGGACTCCCCGAGCCATAGGCCGCGCAGAGCCAGAAAGTTGGGACCTGTCCCCGCGTCGGGGTACCTCACCCGTCCCGTCAGTGCGGAGTCTGCGTTCAGAGCCTGCTAATCCTCGCTTAGGGTTACCTGCCCTGCTCAACAGTTACCCTCTGAAGGGCCCAGGGCTGCCCCCACCCTGGGGTCCACGGACCCAGACTGGCCATGTGATTATCACCGTGCAGCCCTCTGGTTCCTGCATCGAACATTCCAAGTCTCTGGATCTGGGCCTTGGGGAGCTCCTACTTGGGGCCCCGGCAGCTCGAGACTGTGCTCACCGGAGCTGGCCACGGCTGGACCGCCTCAGTCTGGGGGGTTATGCCAAGTTGGGAGGAGGAGGGGACTTGGGAGCCCGGGTTTGAGGAGCAGGGGACAGCCTTCTAGGCGGCTGCAGCATGGACATTGGTAACAGGACCAGAAGTCCCAATATCTAGTAGAAGCATCAGTCACATCCCAGACTGGAGGTGGATGCTCTGGCCCCATCAGCTGCTAAGGCATCCTGACTTGCATGTCGGCAGACAAATGCCAACTGCACAGGGTTCAATAAGCTGGAGATGTGCTTTAATGTGGAGTCTGGAGACCAGCATGACTCGGCCTTGGGATCTCTTTTAAGCCTCCCAAAGTGGCCTTACTTAGCCTCGGACAGGTACCTGAGGGGGCTGGAAGTCCAGGTCAGGGTGACTGGGAGAAACCTGGTGTCTTGGCAAACCCCAAGTGGTGAGCAAGGACCCCTAAGACCCAGAAGGTAGGTTGGGATGTTACAGGCTGGGATGGGCTCCCTCCAAGGTGGTGCCAGTTGCGGGGTCGAGGAAGACAGGCAATGGGGTAGAGCAGAGACCCTCCACTGCCATCTGGGATGGGGCCTGAGGCTTTATCTCCCACCACCTCAGCCCCTGTCTCCCCTCAGCCATGCGGGGTACACCCCACTAGGGCTACACTACTGCCAAAGTCTTCCTACCGAGGGTCTGGCCCCTCCCTAAACAGGTCTGAGAAGCCCCCTTCTCTCCTCTGTCATGGCCTGTGCTGCAACATCTCCCTCCAGCAGGCAAAAAGCATTTGTCAGATCTTTTATACAACGTTGAAGCCGCATTTTGGCCAATGTGGGTAGCTTACTTTAGAAAATGGCTTGAATTTGGGTCTCCCTTACTCGTGTTTAATTTTTCCCAGATTGCTGGTAGGAAAAGAGAACTTTAAAAGTTGATCAATTCTCACAGATTCAGTCTTTTTTTTTTTTTTGTAAGTTTATTGAAAAATGCAATACAAGAAGCAAGACCAAACACGTATCTAAGCACTACACCACTTCTCTTACTACAAAAGGCCAAAACAGCAGACCTAATTATTGCCTTTTTAATCTAGGGATTTTGCCAATTTGATTCTGCTGCCATAGTTCCTATTTGTCAAGAAATGTAAACAACTACTTGATATGATTCATAATTTTAAAAAAATTTACAAAGCTCCTTCATTTTTGTCAGCAAAATAATACATTTGAGAGAGATCTGTAAAAACAGCCAGCCGGGGGCTGAGATCCTGGCCAGGTATTTCCACGAGCAGTGGGCATTCTGTGGTGTTGGTCAGGCCATAGCTCTGGCTCCACTTCCCAGGGCAGACGGTTGTCCCCTCCCCCCCTCCACCGCCCTGCAGAACATGCGATGGGGAGGCCTGGGCCAGAGGGCGAAGAGGCCCTGAAAGCTCCCTGTGGCCAGGTTCTTCGGGCCCTCGGCTTGGAAATTTAGGTCCTGCGTGGGGGGGGGGGGGGTGGGTGGTGGGTGGGTGGCAGAGACCTCGTGTGGCTTGGAGGAAGTCTTTACTTCTCAAGTGAAATAAAAATAAAACTGCAGCGAGAATTGTTACTGTGGTGTGTCTGAGTCACTTTAGGGAAATTGCTGCCAAGTCTCTGACCCTGGAAATGAAACTCTCCCCTCCCCTCTTCACCATTTCCACCTGGACAGAATCTGTTTTTCTTCACACTCACACACACAAATGCACACACAACTGCAGGAAGAAATAAAATCCAAACAACTGTCGAACCCTCAGATCTGTTACCAGAGAGGCAGGATAGGGAGAGAGGCTTGGAAGGACACCTTCTGCCTAGCTTGTCCAAATCGTGGCTTCTCAGTGCTGGAAGAGCATTCGAGATCTTCTGGTCCAATTTATAGTTAAGGAAGCGGGAGGAGAAGCACTGTGAGCGGGTGACAGAGCCGAGGGGAAGCGTGGGCCCCTGTCATAGGTCCTGTGTGGTGAAAGCTGCCGCATCAGTGCAGGCAGTGGAGAACCCGGCATGCCGGGCCGCTGATGCTCACCCTGTGCCCTCTTCCTTACCCCGACCCTCTTCATTCCACAGCTGGCAGCCTGGGAAGCTGGCAGCTCTTTCAACAGGACAGCTGGCCACGGGCAAGGGAGCTCACGTTACACGCCTTCTGATGTGAGCTGGATTCCTAACCTCACCACCACTCCTGGCGACGCAGCCTGGGCGTGGGTACCACCAAGAGAGCCCCATCGTTTCAGACCCTGTGCCCACGGGCTGGAAGTCTGCTCCTGAGACAGGACAGTCCTGGCTCCGCAGGCCTGTCATATACCCTACCTGAGCTCTTCATCCCTCTCCAGAGAGAGCTGCCTCTCGGCTAGTAATATTCTCACATAAGTACTAAAGGAAAATGCACACGTCTGCAATCAGTTCAAACCAGCTGAGTTTGTCTGAGACAAGACTCGGCCAGAAGAGGCTTTGGACACAGGTGGCTGGCTCCCACTGTGGGGAGCAGGGGTTTTCGACGTCTCTCACTGCTCTGGAGCCCCCCGAGACTGCTGACTGTGATCCGCTGTCTATCTCATGAGGTTCACTTCTGTCCCAGAATAAGATTCCAAGAACTTCAGGGCAGATGTGTTTGTGGGAGCAAGCTGGAAGATTCGAGAAGTGCTATTAAATAAAAATGCCCCCAGACCTACCAGGAATGGTGGAATTGGGCACATCAGTCAGTCCCATTTTCAAAACCAAACAAACAGCAACAACAACAAAAAAGTGAAAGTAAAATAAACCCACAACCCACCACAAAAATCAAGCCTATAAAACCTGACAGACCTCAGATGGCGAGTGGGAACAAGCAGGGCTGGTGTTTGTACCCCTTGTCGTGCAGGGTTTTGTGGGAAGGATGGCCCCTAAACGTCAATTCCCTTGCTCCAGAAGGGTGTCTGCAGGCAGGTACCAGTCAGGAGAAGAAAGGACAAGGAACAAGACCTCCTCTCTGAGTCACATTCCCTGTCATCCCAGGATTAAAGAAAAAGGCCCAGGGTTGGTCACCTGGAAATACTTCTCAGCAAGATCTGACTGAGGTAAACCCCACCATTCCCCTGTGTGAAGTGCACATTCCCAGAACTAGAAAACCTTTTTTAAAACCTCATTAACTTTCTCCTTGCCTAAATCACCACTAAAAATGTGCCATTGGAGCTTCTGGCCAAAAGTGCCTATTTTTCTGTGAGTTTTGGTCTCCTGAGATGGGAAGTGGGGGAAGCACTTAGCAGAGCCACTGCTTCTGATGAGGTAAAAGGGGAGGGAGGGCAGGAAGGTGAAGGCCACGGATATGTTCAAACATTCACAGTATCAGATAGATATGAAACAACTTCTTATGTCTTTGATCTAAAGAAGCTCCAAAAAGAAAGAATAGGAGGAAAGAAGGAAAAACAATACTACATTCTTAGCAGAGATCTCTGCCTCACTGAAACCACCCTCAACAAAGGGACAGGGATGTTTTCCTGGGGCCTGTGGATCAGGACAGCTGCCCTGCCTCACATGGTAAAGTCACATCATTGGCTCTGAGAAAGGGCTGGTTAATGAAGTTTCTGCTGACATCCAAAGGGTATAAAACTAGGGGACGAGCAGGAAAGCCCCATTAAGCTGGCTTTGGCCCCCAACACAGCTGACAGAATCTTTGGAGGATTTCCCCAAGAATTCTGTGGACCTGTCAGGATCTGGGTTGGAAATAAATGGAGAGAGGCTAGGTTAAAGGGGTTACAAACCACCCCATAAAAAAAACCAAAAAGCTCTTTAAAAACAGTCCATAGAGTGAAAAGTTGAACAATTTCTGGTATCACAATGTAGAAAAAGTATTAAAAGAACCAGTGATGTCTAGAAGACTCTCTTGGTATAAATTCCAAATAGAAAGTGAAATTTTCTGGTGGTTTAGAGTAATTTTCAAAGTCTGATGTCTGACTATTGCAGGAAAGCTTCTTTATCATTTTGCTGGTTTTCTCTTGGATGGGAGACAGGCGGGGAGTTGGGGTAGGATAGTTCCTAGAGGAGAGAAAGCACACTTTTTAAATCCAGCAAAGGAAAACAGCCACCCAGCCCCACTGCCAGTTCTGTGGCCCCAAGTCACAAGCAGGGCCTGGGCAGTTTTACAGAGCCCAGTCCTACCTGTGATCGATGGCTTCTTCAAGTTGTTTGTAAACTACTTTTAGGCATAAATTTATCTGGATCCCTGGGCTCTCTGAAAGCTGCTATGCTGCTTTCAATTTTCTAGTCTGGCCTGGCCCCCTAGTCCCCTAGCCCCCAAGCCCACATTTCCAGACAGGCAGGTCCTGCTTTTCTTGGTTTTGTTCTCCTCTGGCTCTCTGAGGTTTAGACTCAGAGATCCCTGTGACGGCAGAGAGCAGATCGCAGACAGAAGAGAGAGGGAAGGCTAAGTGAAGAAGCAGGAGGAAACGGGAAGATTCAGGAAGTGAGTGGGGTTTCCATCCAGGCCTAGGGTGTGTCCTCCAGCCTATCACTGCTGGCCTGATAAAGGCAGGAGGACCCAAGGAGGCCAGCTGCTCTCATTGGAGCCAAATCCTTAGTCACTTCTCTGTCTCCCTCATCAGCCTCTCCTTTGCCTTTGCTTTATTAAGTCCCAGTGTGGACACCTCTGGGGGATGTTCCTGCTCAGTGTTCTCTGAGGGGGGGACAGTGGACCCCCTCCACCCCACCAAGAACAGCCCATACCTGAGCTCATTCCTCAGAGATTTCGGTCTCCTGATGGACGACCACCTTGGTCACTGACATGTCTGGGTGCTGCTCCTTTGCCTCCTTGATGGCCTGTACGAGGACCTGAGAAAGACAGAAACAATGTTCGTCAGGCAGAAAGCAGGCTGGCTGGTGAAGGAAGGCAGGGGTCTCAGGACATCGTTTCTCTGGCAAATTAAATCTTTCCGTCTGTAGTACCGGGGCAGCATTTAGGCTAAGCCAAGCTGATAATAACCTTACCTCCCCTATCCTGCATAGGGAGGCTCCTGGACTGAAAACACAGAGACAAGGAAGGCTAGAGCTGTCGTCAAGGAATCATAAAGGGACTTTAGGGGTGACAGCTGTGCCTGCTGGGTGGGTCTGGGAGGATTCACTCAAGAAGTGAGTGAAAAATCTGTATTCACTATAGGGTAGCCGGGAAGTTCAGAACAGAAGAGGAACATATAGAAGCATGCTGCAAAAAGGAAGAGGTATCGGGGCGCCTGGGTGGCGCAGTCGGTTAAGCGTCCGACTTCAGCCAGGTCACGATCTCGCGGTCCGTGAGTTCGAGCCCCGCGTCAGGCTCTGGGCTGATGGCTCGGAGCCTGGAGCCTGTTTCCGATTCTGTGTCTCCCTCTCTCTCTGCCCCTCCCCCGTTCATGCTCTGTCTCTCTCTGTCCCAAAAATAAATAAAAAACGTTGAAAAAAAAAATTAAAAAAAAAAAAATAAAAAAAAAAAAAAAAAAAGGAAGAGGTATCTTCGGCTAACGGAGAGGAAAGAAAGTAAGGAAGAGTGGGAGGGCCTATTAGATGCCATGCATTGGCTTAAGCACATTATTATTATTATGTACTTAATCTTCAGGATGGCTCAATGAAATTAGGGTAACGTCATTGTTTCCACTTCATTTTAAAATTTTTACTTTTTAATGTTTATTTTGAGAGAGAGAGAGACAAAGCATGAATTGGGGGAGGGGCAGAGAGAGAGGGAGACACAGAATCCGAAGCAGGCTCCAGACTCTGAGCTGTCAGCACAGAGCCCGACGGGCTTGAACCCACGAACCGTGAGATCATGACCTGAGCTGAAGTTGAACACTTAACTAACTGAGCCACCCAGGCACCCCATGTTTCCACTTTGTTTTGAAGTAAGCTCTGTGCCCAACGTGGGGCTCAAACTCACAACCCCAAGATCAACAGTTGCCTGCTCTTCCAGCTGAGTCAGCCAGGTGCCCCTCATTGTTTCTATTTTACAGACAAAGAAACCGAGGTTCAGTGGTTAAATAAAGTGGTTAATGTTTCCCAGCTAGTAAGTAATGCAGCAGGGATTTTAACTTAAATCTATAAGGCTTTCTTCTTCACTACACTGTCATTTAGTTTCAGGGAGACCCTGTGTTAGCATCTGAAGGAATTCTGATCATTTTAGAAAAACTAAATGAAAACAGAGGGAAAGTCAGGGAAATGATACCACTACTCTTCCTGGGTAGCAAGTCTCTGAGCCTCAAGCTCACAGCACCCAAGGTGCTTTGGGGAACGGTGATCTGGGGATTCTCAAGAGACAGGCCCTCCCTATTAAAAAGGACACTAGGGGAGCCTGGATGGCTCAGTCAGTTAAGCATCTGAATCTTGGTTTCAGCTCAGGTCATGATCTCACGGTTCGTGAGTTTGAGCGCTACATCAGACTCTGCTGACAGCATGGAGCCTGCTTGGGATTCTCTCTCTCCTTCTGCCCCTACCCTGCTTTCTCTCTCTCTCTCTCAAAATAAATAAATAAATCAACTTAAAAAAATTTTTTTAAAAAGGGGTGCCTGGGTGGCTCAGTTGGTTAAGCGTCCAACTTTGGCTCAGGTCATGATCTCACGGTCGGTGGGTTTGAGGCCTATGCTGGGCTCTGTGCTGACAGCTCAGAGTCTGGAGCCTGCTTCGGATTCTCTGTCTCCTCTTGCCCCTCTCCTGCTCGCACTCTATCATTCTCTCTCAAAAATAAATAAACGTTAAAAAAAAATTTTAATAAATAATAAAAAAAAAGGGATTCTAGCTAGATCTGAACACTTGACTACTGACCCTGGCTCTTAAGAACTATCTCTAGGAGGGATGAGGGAAGAGGGGAAGTTCCTCTTTTGGTCTTCTGACTCCATGAAACTGGCACCTCTATAGGCCCCTGCTCATTTTCCCTGATCTTTTTTTTCCCAACCCACCTGCTCATGTGTCAAGGCCCAGCCCAAACCATCTCTTCGGTTACTCTGGCTGACACCTCTCTCTCCAGGAAAGCCTGCATCACACTACTTCTTGCTTTAATTGCCCCCCACCCATCCAGAATACACCATATCTCATCCCTTGCGTGCATCCCTCATACCTAGCAGAACCGAGGGACAAAGGAGCATCTCTCTGAGCTCTCAAGTATGTTTCTAACAATCCTGAAAGAAATCTAGGATCGTCTTTCTTTTACAGATGGCAAAATTACAGCTCAGAGAAGTAAAATAACTTGCTCAAGGACACACAACTAGTAAGTTGCAGAATCAAGAGTCAACTCAGTGCTGTCTCACTCCAAACCCAAAACACCTTCCTGTCCTCCTGCTCTTGCTGTCTAGCACAGACTGAGCACATCGCAGGGGCTCAAATCAACTGGACCAAGTAGGTGGGTGCAGGCAGGTAACAGCGGGATCACCAAGCAGAGGCAAACAGGCTGTAGGGCCTCCCACTTGGACTCGGCAGCCATTCTCAGCTGGGAGTCTCAGCCCTGCTACCAAGGGAGCTGCCCGTGGTGCAGCTCAGGTTTTCTTTTTCTTTTTCTTTCTTTTTTTTTTAAGGCACTCAAGATATCAGCATAAAGGCCACAGAATGATTGCTCCAGCATTGCTGTCAATGATTCCAGAAGCATTTGCATGCAGTCCCTTCCACCCCCTCTTCTCTGCAGCTTTACTGTTCTCACCTCACTCAGCAGAGAGCTAGGAGCATCAATCCTGACCTTATTATTTGTTAATTGCTTGCAGCACAATTAGCATCTAATTAATATAGAAACATAGATTTTTAGCACTCAGAAGAGCCCAGAAATGATCTAGATCAACCTATTCTCTTTTAGGAGACAAAAAAGAATCAGAGGTAGTATGGTTTGCCCAAGGTCAAACAGTAAGTCAGAGACAGATCTAGGACAGAATCGAAGTCAAGGCTCCTGATTCTCAGTCTACCTCCTCCTGCTTCCCCTCATCTCCTCTGCCACTAAGCCCTCTGAGGGCAGGGATCACACTTTGCTTTTGTCTTACTATCTTCTTCTGTCTCCAGTACACGTTTAGGGACACGCTGTCGCCTGAACAGCAACAGCTCTGTTCACCCGGAGTCCACCATGTACCTCATGGTGGACATCCCCCATCTCACCTGATTCTCACAACCACTTCGAGAGGAAGATGCCATAATGCCCATCCTAAAGATGAGGAAATGGAGGCCTAGGAAACTAAGAGCTACAATATGGAGAGATCCAGGATTTGAACACAGCTTTTTGAGTCTAAAAAGCTTTCTATTCCTTCTATTCCACTTCATGCTCCCCCCACCTGCAGCCCCCATCCCACAGGCCTCCGTGGTCTGATTCCCTTTGCCCTTCCCATTTAAGCACTAGAGTGGCCCAGGGGGTTCCTCAGGATGAAGCTGGCAGAGGCGTCTTTTGAAAGCCAACTCCTATATCCATCAATCTTCCCTCCCAGAGACCTCCTCCATGCCCATAATCTCTTCCGTGTTCCCACCTGATCATGGTCAATATCGGCATCTCCTGTGATCACAATTCTCTTCTCAATTCGCGTCTCTGAAATCCCACCTTTTACAGTCTGAAACCAAAGGGAGGTAGTCATATGAGAAAGAAAGGAAAGGAGAAAAGGGAAAAAAACCCAGCAATAGTAAAAGATTAATCTGAAAGCTCTACTTCAAATTTTAATCTGCTGCTGGGTACTGTCTAGAATAGCTTTCTTACCCACTTGCCCAAACCCTTGGCTGCACCTACTAAAATGAGCACATCTCTATTCCCTTGGATTGCTAAGATCTTTAATAAGCAAAACAGAAAATCACAATTTGCTATTTACTTTTCCCTTTTTCTTCCTTCTAAATACCATAGATATTCAGTGAGTAAATAAAAACAGATAGGTTTTTCTTTTTGCTCTTTTCTGTATATTTTGATTATTTTCAAGGGGAAAAATCAGAAGACTGTGAACAAAAATGTCATGGAGCTTGAAATTAGGCTCTTTATTCTCAAGCATTTTCGTATTATTAATATCAAAAGATCCTCAAATAACCCCCTCAGAGTGGGTAGGTTTCCTTAAATAACAGATGAGGAAAACTAAGGTCTAGACACAGTAAGTAACTAACTTCTAGTCATCTGTGTATTGATACTAGAGCTTGGCCAGAAATCTAGATTTCTTACTTACAAGAAAATACATTTTCCTCTAGTGCTACAGCAAACACGGACTGTTTGATTTTCAGGGAATAGTTCTGATTTTAGATAATTTGTGCTGTTTGTCCCCGTAAACAATGTTCTAATAATTCCAACATTTCAGTGGGCAAACTATAGTTCCCATGGCCTTGACGCTGGACATGATATAAAAACTCTCTGTTGGGCCCTGAGTTCTGATTTTTTACTTGGAAAACATAGCTGCATAATAATACCAATGACGCCTGTCTTAAACTGACTTTTTCAACTTACGTCCAGACAGGGTAGTGATCAGAGAGACGCACGTGTAAAGACAACAAGCACATATGACTTTACGAGACTACTCACTAGACTAGGACACCCTCAGGGTCTCCCTAGGTTTACCACTGGGGAAAGCAGCACGGGCTTTCCATCTGTGACAGTTGGAACAATTTGGCTCAGTAGGGATGGAGCTGGAAACCCTTGCTTACGGACCAGGGTCCTTCCTACAGAGGCACCACGCTTGGCATGCCACTGACTTCCAGAAGGAAGTTCTAACTGGTCTGTTACCTTGGTAATCTGAGTTGTGGTTGTACTGCTTGTGGTCTCAGATGTGATGGTCTGAGCTGTTAGCAAGACTCCTGGGTCCAAGTCTCCGTTGCTATCATCAGTCTGCAGGAAAAAAAAACACAGCTCATCAACATGCCTCTCAGGAAGCCTTGTGGGCAAATGTGGCAGGAAGCAGTTTTGCTCTTTGGCTGTACATTCTAAAGCAAAAACCTAATTCCCTTACAGCGATCTCTTAATAAAGAAAACAATCCCCTGGCAACAAGGCTCCTTCTAAAAACGTTGGATGGTCAGTTTCCTTAGCACTGGGTCAGTGACAGGAGTGGATCAGAGAGAAGGCAGGAAAACAGCCAATGAGAGTGACAATGACCACACATGTGTATACAGCATTTTAGAGTTCACAAATGGCTTTCAAAACACTGTCTTTTAGGGGAGCCTGGGTGGCTCGGTTGGTTTTGCGTCCAACTTCAGCTCAGGTCATGGTCTCATGATTTGTTGAGTTCAAGCCCCCTATCGGGCTCGCTGCTGTCAGCACAGAGCCTGCTTTGGATTCTCTGTCCCCCTCTCTGCCTCTCCCCTACTCGCTCACACTCTCTCTCAAAAATAAATAAACCTTAAAAAACCTTTGTCTTTTTTGATGCCCACACAAGCCCTGTGAAATCAACAGAAAGGGCAGAGACTCATTAGCATTCCCAGGTAAGAAAATGCAGGCCCAGAGAAGGCGAATGATTTGCTCAAGTACTCAAAACTTGTATGTGGCAGCTGTCCTCTCTACAAACCTGAAGCTCTTTACACACCATCTAAGGCAGGAGAAGTGTAAACTCTTGGGTGCTAAGGCATGGGTGGGTTCTGAATCATAGTGCAGAACTTTTCAGAAAGGACTGGGAAAGGTCCTTGCCAGGGCTTAAGGAGCCAAGGAATCTCAGGCTATCTTCTTTGAAAACTGAGATGGGAGACTGGAGCAAATAAGGTAGGAAATATCCCTTTAAGACACCACGGGAAGAAACCTACAAAATACCTTAATGACCCTTCTGACAACAAAACTAGTATTGAAATGGACCATCCTTATTAGGAAGGGTTTAAAAGTATTTAGAATGCCAGGCTATGAAACTAATCTACACAGAGAACAAGGGCTGCGGCTACTTCTTGTTTCTCTAGAGCTCACCACATTATGACCAAAACCAATGTATTATGATCAGGTTGGGAAATGACACTAGCAAAAAGGAAGAGAGGTGGTTATCAGTGGCCGTGGGCTGGTAGCAGGACTCAGAACTGCTGACAGCCCTGTGACTGGGATGGAAACAGAGGAGACTGGAAGGGTGGAGGCTGCTCAGAGCCAACATGCTGTCCAGAAAACAATGACCAGTAGGTTCTGGTATCGTACACGGGCTCAGAGGAGATTTAGAGAATTGCAATCATTCTCATAAAGAACCTGCGGTAAAAAAAAAAAAAAAGTGTTACATTACTGTGTTTTTCTGCCTCTTTATTTATGTAAGTCATTTGTATTATAAGCAGAGGCCTCCAGCCTTTTTATGAACAGGACCACATTTCATTGAGGCTAAACTTTGAGATATGGGGGGTGGGGAGACCGGAGGAGCAGATAAGAATTAGGAAGAAGAGTTTCTGGCTGGAGTTGCCTTGCAGGTAAGAATCTAGACAAAACAAAGAGAGGGGACATGCCTGTGACACCTACATCTCACATAATCATAAATCATGCACATACATGCCAGCACCATGCTAGGTATATTGCTGGCTCGTTCACTAACACTTTCTTCAGCCCAGACCCACTTATCTACCTTAGATTCGAACTAAACTATTATTTATTGTACTTCTACTATGTGCCAAGCACACAATGCAACTGTTAACTTAGTTAGTTGGGCCAGAGTTCAATAATTTGTCAAGGTTCTATAGGCAATAAACGTTTGCACTAGAAGTTAGGGCCAGAAAACTTTTGGTCTGAAGACTGAGGTTTGGGTCCCAGCTCAGACCTAACTAGCTATGGGATCTTGGGCAAGTCCTTCTCTCTTCTCTGAGCTTTAGTTTTCTCGTCTATAACAGGCAATACTGTAAGATGGGCTCTGCCCCCACCATGGCATTATTGTGCAGATCTAAAGAGATCATAGAAGTACTTTATACATGATTATAAGAATATAAATTTGGGTGTGCTTGTTGATGCCTCAGTCTTAAGGTTAAGCCTCGGACCCTTGATTTCGGCTCAGGTCATGATCTCACGGTCTGGGAGATCAAGCCCCACATCAGATTCCTCACTGAGAGCAGAGAGCCTTCTTTGGGATTCTCTCTCCCTCTCTCTCTCTCTCTCTCTCTCTGCCCTTCCTCCCTCACTCCCTCCCTCCCTCTCTCTCTCTCTCTCCAAATAAATACATTTTTTTAAAAAGAATATAAATTTGTGTGTCAGGAGGGCTAAACCTTTTTGAGAGCTCCACCTCTACTAAATCTGTGACTCTATCGTATTTTTCTACTTCCCACCGACTGCCTCCCTGCTTTCTGTCTCTGAAGAAGTGGAAGATGGAGGAGACTTTGTTATGATTTCTGACTTATACTCTTCCCACAAGTGGTCTCTTTCCTTTGACCCTTTAACCAATGTTTCCTTAAAATGGTATGGTGGCTTTGACAGCCGTTTATAAAGTTAAACATCCATTTATCCTATGACCTAGCAATTCCACTCTTAGGTGTTTACCCAAGATAAGTGAAGACATATGTCTACACAAAGACCTGCACATGAGTGTTTACAGTATCTTTATTCACATTTGCTCCAAACTGGCATCAACTCAAATGTCCATCAACAAAGGAAAGGATAAACAAATTGTGGCACACTCAAACAATGGGATACTATTCAACAATAAAAAACAGCAAACTACAGACTCATATAACTTTGATGAACCAAACAAACAAACAAACAAACAAAACCCATGTTCGGACACAAAAGTGTACTACTGTATACTTCCATTTATATGGAATCCAAGAACAGGTAAAATTAAGCTAAGGTGATAGAAATCAAAGCAGTAGCTGCCTAGAGGGGTAGGAAGCAACTAGAAGAGTTGAAGAGGGTTTCAGGAGTAATGGAAATGTTCTGTATCCCAAATGTGTCTGGTCACACAGGAATATACATCTGTGGAAATCAATCAAATTGAACACTTAAAATCTGTGCATTTCCCTGTACCTAAGTTTTTTTTTTTTTTTTTTTTTTATGTTTATCTATTTATTTTGAGAGAGAGAGACAGTAAGACAGTGTGTGCAGGAGCAGGGAAGGGGCAGAGAGAGCCTGACACAGGGCTCAAACCCACAAACCGTGAGATCATGACCTGAGCCAAAGTCAGATACTTAACCAACTGAGCCAACCAGGCACCCCAGTGACAACTGCAACAACCCTAGGAGGTGGAACTATTATTAGCTCCATTTTACAAATGAGGAAACTGAGGCACAGAGTGATTAACTTGATTGCACACTAGTAAGTGATGGAGCAGGTTTAAACCCAGGAAATTTGATTGTAAAGTCAGTACTTTCCCCACTCTACTCTGCTGTCTAGCATGAGTAATGAGAAGTGATTTGTATTTTGGCCGACTGTCTTAAGCCTAATTAAAATGAAATAAAGGTAGATATATAACAATATAATATAGCAATAGCTACCATTTTTTAATACCTACTATACGCCAGGCAAATATTATCTTTACCTTAATAACCTTATAAATATATTTTTCAGACGAGAAAGCTAAGACTCAAAAAGTTTAAGTGACTTACCAAAGGTCACAAAACCAGCAAGTGCTGGAATTAAGATCCAAGTCTAACTCCAAAGCCCACACGCTTTCTCTAGCACAAGATGCTGCCTCTGTATTTCTCCTACATGTGAATATATTTTAAAATGACTGCTTCCTGGGGCACCTGGGTAGCTCCGTTGGTTAAGTGTCCCAACTCTTGATTTCAGCTCAGGTCATGATCCCAGGGTCATGGGATTGAGCCCTGCATCAAGCTTTACCCTGACAGCTTGAGATTCTCTTTCCCACTCTCCTTGCCCCTCTCCCACTTGCATGCACACACATACACTCTCTCAAAAACAAAAACAAAAGCAAAAAACAAAAACCTAAAATGACTGCTTCCTTTTCCTTTTTTTACAGGGGCTACACTCAAACCACATGGGCTTCTGTGTGCAGGTTGGCCCTAACAACTTTCATGCATATGCTACAAAATTCACTTCAAAATGGAACAGGATGAAATGTCAGTCTCCTCTCACTCCTGACCACAGTCCCATAGTCCCAGATCCTTCATTGAGGCCACCACTGCTTTTTGGGGTTTTTTTTTTTTGAGTACTCATTCATTCAGAGATAATATATTCATATATGAGCCTCCTCTTTCCCTCCTATAAACAGCATATTATTTATACCACATTCCACTATGCTTTTTAATCTATTAACTTATTACACAGATTATTTCCATCAGAAGCTTTTTTTAATAGCTGTGCCGAATTATATTAATTGTATATATCATAATTTATTTAACCTGTTCCCTACTGGTGGCTAGTTAGGTTGTTTCCATGGCAATGACAATTTAAAGAGTTTCCTACCATATGAAAGTAATTCTTACATCCTCTGGTTAATAACATGCACAATCTTAAAGTAATTTCCTATTCCTTCCTTTTTCAACCCCCTGCACTGCCAAGTCCTATTCATTCATTTCTGTCTCTCTTGACACAGTTCTTTCTTCTCATTTCCTCCAGCTACACTTCAGTTCTTTATAAGCATCTCCCCAGACTAGCTCTAGTCATATTCCTGTCTCCAGGCATCCCCCGACTTTAAAATATTCAGCACACAGCTTTAGGAATCATCTTCCAGAAATCATGCTTCAATGATGTTGCTTTACCACCACTGCTCAAACACTTTAAGCAGCCTTTCATTATTTATCAAAATCGAATTCCACACTCTAGACCACAAGAGAGAAGAGGGAAGCATACAAACATTAACTGAACATCCATGAATGTGCCAAACACTGTGCAGACATCATTTTACTTAATCCTCCCTCAAATCTTGCAATGGAATGTGATATTAGCCCCATTTTACAGCCAAGAAAACAGAGGGTTAGAGAGATTAGCGACTTGTTTAAAGTTATCCAGCTAGTATGTGGTTGAGCTAGGATACAATTTCTGTTTGTCTAATTGCAAAGCACATGCTTTTAATCGGCAAGTGACACTGTTTGCTAAAAGGGATATCTTCATCCAGTTCATAGTGTGAGAATTAACCATAAGGATTTAGGGGAAATCACTCAGCCAGAGCTGCGCACAGCTGCCTCGTTCCTGTCATGCAGGCTTCAACCAAAATGTGGCCTCCTCAGACAGGATTTTCCTGACTATGCCAGCCCCACAGGAACAACCTTTCATACAATCTCATATTGTCTAATTCTTTTTTTTTTAAGTTTATTTATTTTATTTTCAGAAAGAGAGTGTGTGCAAGTAAGGGAGGAGCAGAGAGAGAAAAAGAGAATCCCAAGCAGGCTCCCCGCTGTCAGTGGAGAGCATTATTTGAGGCTTGATCTTAAAAACCGTGAGATCATGGGGCACCTGGGTGGCTCAGTTGGTTGAGCTTCTGACTTTGGCTCAGGTCATGATCTCGTGGTCTGTGAGTTCAAGCCCTGCGTCGGGCTCTGTGCTGACAGCTCAGAGCCTGGAGCCTGCTTCGGATTCTGTGTCTCCCTCTCTGTTTGCCCCTCCCTGCTCATGCTCTGTCTCCCTCTCTCTCTGTCAAAAATAAATAAACATTAAAAAAAAAAATTTTAGGGGCACCTGAGTGGCTCAGTCAGTTGAGCGCCCGACTTTGGCTCAGATCATGATCTCACAGACCGTGAGTTTGAACCCCATGTCGGGCTCTGTGCTGACCGCTCAGAGCCTGGAGCCTGCTTCAGATTCTGTGTCTCTCTCTCTCTCTCTGCCCCTCCCTCTGTTCGCACTCTGTCTCTCTCTCAAAATAAAGACACAAAAATTAAAAAAAAAAAACAAAAAAAAACCAACCGTGAGATCATGACCTGAGCAAGATCACAAGTCGGATGCTTAACTGACTGAGCCACCCAGGTGCCCCTCGTATTGTCTAACTCTTTATCCTATTTTAGTTTCTTTATAGCATTTACCATGTCTGAAATTTATACACTTGTTTATGTGTTTTGTTGTCTGTTTCTGACAACTATAACCAAAGTTCCAGACAGATCCTCTGTCTACCTTGTAGACTGCTTTGACCTAATACATAAATGCACTCAACAAATATCTGCTTATATTTGCTTATCAGTTTATAGAGGGAAAACTTTTTCTAACTTTTGGCTTCTGTGAATTAAAAAAAAAAAAAAAAAGGGAAAAAACCTGATTCAACATAAAGCAACTCTTAGCTCATTCAAATTACCAACAATGAAGGAGAAATTTTGCTAAAAGTATACAAAATTTCTATTTAAATAAAAATTGTGAATACTTAAATTCTTGTGCGAGACCCTGAGATCAAGACCTGAGCTGAGATCAAGATTTAGGCACTTAACTGACTGAGTCACTCAGGTACCCCAATTCTTGTGTGGTTTTAAATTTAATTGGAATAAATGATAATCATCATAGCTGTTACTTATTTACACTTGCAGGCATGATGCTCAAGTCAAGTTCATACAGTATGTATCTTATATAATCTTCATGATAAAATCATGAGGCAGATATTAACATCATGGGCGGGGTGGAGGAAGAAGGGGAGGGGCCAATCAAGGCTCAGAGACATTCAATCACTTGCAGTAACTGAAGTGGAGAAGCTCCACTTTGTTTGATCCAAAGCCCATGTTCTTAACCATTACACAGACTGCCTTCCCTAATTGAATTGGGTGGATATCAGCAAACAGACGCAAGACAACTTCGCTTTTAATGAAGTACTTTGGGATATCCTTAGATCAGTAATCTCTTCTAAAAAGAATTACCCCAGAAAAGCCCAGCATTATTTGCAGCAAATAATTAGAGACTCTGTAAAGAAAGAAGGTTATTTATTATGTTTACATCAGTCTTGGCTTCTGAAACATCACACCATGTCCTACCTGGGCAGCCTCATAAGTGATGGTCTTGGTCTCAGTGTGAACAATAGGGACATCTTTGGTTGGGATTTCGCTTTTCAAAGCACTGGCAGTATCTGAGATGGTGACAGTCTGAGTCTTCACCAGGGGAGGCTGTGAAGCAGTAAAGAAACAGAGTTACCAGAGTCTTCTGAAGGCTACAGAGAACTAATCTTCTGACATTGATCTGATCAAAGTGGTAGCTGTAATCAAGCAAAGGGCTAGCTCAGTCTCTGCCCGAGACTTGGACACTATTCCAAAGTAGCCTTGACAAGGTGTCCAATCATGAGGGATATTAAAAAACAGCATTACTGTAATCATTTTCATATGCTTAATGGAAAGCTGTAAGATCAGACAGTTATGATCGGTGATATGAAACACTTTAGACTGACCTTCAGAATTTGAATATAAAACTGTTTGCCAAACAGCAGTCACTTTTGTTTGTCCTTGTGACTGTGCCATTATAATTAAGAAAATCGGTCGCATTTCCTCCACTAACTACAAATGGTACATGAAACAGCAGTGGCATTGGAGTGCATTATCCTGGAATTCATCAACTTCTTTCAAATCAATGTCAGACATTTACTTTGGAGTTCTTGAGAAGAAAAACAGTATTTGGAAAACTGGAAAGAAAATAATCACTTCTACCACCACCTGGTGATTAATCTCAGAATTTCAGAAGAATGAACATTAGTAGAATATCAAAGGCTTCTTGTCCATCAGCTCCCCTTCCAAAGTCTATGAATCACCCTAAAACTACCACTTGATTGTGATAAAGGTAAGTGGCCATCCACCTTAGCATAGGAGATTAGTGCCTATGAGCACGGAAGTCCTTGTGAGTGGGGTCAGTGGGAGTGGTGGGCTATACTATGCGGCTGCGATGCATAAATCATTATTTGGGGTCTGAAAGCACATAAACAAAAATCAGTTGCTTCTTTTAATTAAGAGTATTTGAATCTTTTGAGCATGGCCTCCGAACACTTAATGGCTCTTCATCATGGAAGTCTCAGAAATTCACCTCTTTATGTAGCCCATACTTGAACAAGGGAAAGAGGAAGCCACTTACACCAGCTTCATAAAGATAAACAGCTGGAATTCCCCCCCAAGAATTTTGTTACGTCATCAGGGGAGAAAGCATTTCTAGCCACGGAGTTAATCCCTCTGAATACATTTATCTGTAGTAATCGAGGGCTTTAATTTTATTCTGTGATTCTGAAGAAAGCAGAGAGGCCACTGCCCTCATCATCACCACCACCACCACCTCCTCCACACAGCAGATTCTGGCCCTCTCCCAAAGTGAGTCATTAGACCTGCATCATTGAAATGGTTACTACCTGGAAACTTCGAATGAGGGTGGGGAACTGGTTACCCACACGAGAGTCAAGAAATGATCCATTGTGCTTTCCAAGTGGCTCTCCTGGTGTAACATGTTCTTCACTACTCTCTGCCTTTTTTTCACCAAGTTGCAGCTGAGAGGAAGCTGGTGATACTGAGAACTGTAAGACACCGGCCTGTTCCTCCACTCCTATACATTCCCCACTTGAGCCTCCCGGCATTTCCTTAATATCAAGATAGCCAGCTGCTCCCTGCTCCTTCTCTTCTGTCTCCTTGCTGCTTATGGAGAGGGAGCCAAACTCAAAGCTTTGTGGAGACTCCGACGGGGTGGTCATTTGGCTCTTACTAGGAATTAGTGAATGCTTGGGACCATCCCATTCAGAGTCAGGGCTGGTAGATGGCCCCTTTGTCACGGCAGCCACCTCCTCTGTGCGAATGTCATTTATATTCTACAAATGAATGAACACATACAAAAGCAAGAAGATTAGGAATAAGTGGGGAATATTGTGAACTCTGAGAATCAACAATGATTTTTAAGAGGTCTAAAAAATATTACTACTAATACAAACCAAGAATCTTAGCTCCTGAGGTAGCCAAAAGGAAAAACTGCTGTTCACTAAACATATCCATGGCTTAAGCAGTTCCAACCTCATTTTGGTCGTATTTCTAGAACACTGGTAACCCGTGAAATAATTGCGATGTGCCTCACAGAGTACCGAGCACTTTGTATTACTGTGATCGTCCCTGTATAACACATACTCTTCATACTTAAAAGAGTTACTTTGCTATTCCTAAATACCTAACTCATTACTATGCACAGGGAACTGTGCAATTTGTGAGCCAATCAAAAGATACTCTCCAGTAGCCTGATCAGGTTGAAAAATGTCTCATATCTCCAAGCCGTAAATACCATCACATTAGCCCCTGAGGGAGAAGCTAACATCTTGACTTTAAACTAAAAGGTTCAATACATCCAGAACGAACTTAATGTAACCACTGTCATGACAGTAAATATCAAAAATAGTGAAGTGTTTCTTCACTGTAAACAGTGACCCAGCAGCTGAGATATATTTCTTCATAGATGAATGACATATCTCCAACCCCTAAGAGAAGTAAGTCCTGGAAACAGTTCCCTCCTGGGCTAAATGCCTCACACCACAGGAAAAAGATCTAAAATAAGTACTTCCAAGAGAACGTGGATGACAAGATAACATCACCGTGGATGCACATAATCCTAAAGTTTAAAGAAAGTTGCTGTGGGTAGAAGGGAAGGAATTCACATCAGTAAAAAACGAATATGAGTCATTTGAAAAACGAATAGTCTGACAGAAGCCAAATGTCATAAAAGTAAACATCTGCGTGTGCTTACCAGAAAGCCACTTAGGCCTGAAATTTTGGTTCAGATCAACTTACCATATTCCATACCACCTAGCAACTTAATAACTGAAAAGGACTCTTTTAAAAAGGTATTCCTGGAGTAAATGACACATTCCTGGTTCAGCTTACACATTTTCGTACTCAAATCATGTTAGTTACATATATTATATATTTTTTAAAAAAACACTGCTAGTCCTTAACTTGTAAACCAACCTACATTGTGATGAATACAAACCAGTGCCCTATTAAGGCAAGAAAGGATGCACTGCTCGAGAAACCTCAGTCCAACTTCACTTCTAAGCCATCTTGAAACAGTCAACTCAAGAGCATCTCAGAGTGGTACAAGTTGAATTTCAATTAGGCAGGTCTTTTGTGGACTGATTTGAATATTACTTAGGGCATGAAAAACAGGACTGAGAGATGACAACAGAAACTGCCTCTGTCTGCAGATGAATCAGAGATACACAAAATCTTGCTAAGAGTATTTGAATATCCTCCTATTTAAAATGAGAATAACACCTGGTTTGACTCATGGGGTCTGAAGATCAAATACGATAATAAATGTGAAAGCCCTTGGTAAATTCTTTTTTTTTTCTTCAATTTTTAATGTTTATTTATTTTTGAGAGAGAGAGACAGACGGACAGACAGTTTGTGAGCAGGGGAGGGGCAGAGGGAGAGGGAGACAGAATCTGAAGCAGGCTCCAGGCTCTGAGCTGTCAGCACAGAACGCAATGCAGGGCTCGAACTCACGAACCACAAGATCATGACCTGAGCTGAAGTCAGAAGCTTAACCGACTGAGCCACCCAGGTGCCCCTAGCACTTGGTAAATTCTAAAGTACCAGATAGATTCACTTAATTCAACCAACATTCTAAGCTCCTATAATAGTAAGGTCTGGGGACACTAAAATAAATTTGTTGTTATTATTTACACACTGTATTACTTTCTAGGGCATTTATCTCACCATTTCTTTGGAGTCAGACAAGCTGTTAGAGCTGTCCAAAAATAGATCAGCTGGTAATAAACAAATAGGCTTTCTCAAATTGCTATATGCTACTTCTAGCACTGTGAAGAGCATATCCAAACCCACTCACATGGAGAAAAACTTCATGGCTTTTCCGAACAAATTTGTCACAACTGAGGATGACTTATAACCAGGAAAATACCTAAGATAAACAAGTAAGAGCCTATTTTATACCAATAGGTATAAGTGACACGTGGTGGTCTGTCATCAAGAAGCCATTTGTGAATAAACATTGCTTAGGCCAGCAACACCTGGTCCAAAGCTGCCTACTGTTGAGTAAAATTTGAGCAATCAGTTGTTTCAAAGCATATATACAGTGGACCACAGCTAAAAGCTGCAGCCATAGTAATAACAACAAATATTCACTGATCACTTAATAAGTGTTAGTCACTGGAAATAAAAGGAAAATTGATAACAGGTTATATCACTAATTAGAGCATTTTTACATATGGTCAGATCAACCTCCCAGTTGGCTCTGTTGTCCAGATCTCTTGGACACAGCCAACTACTTACTGGACATGCTCCCAGCCATATGGAATGCAATATGCCCCAATCTAAACTCATCTCTGCTGCTGCCTGGACCTGCCACCCCCACTTCTTTCATCATTTCTATTATATTGGTAAACGGCACCACCATCCATCCAGTCTTCCATGCCAGAATCCTGAAATCATCTTCAATGCCTTTCGTACACACATCCACCAACCCCCAGAGATTACGCAATCAAGTCATTTCCATTCCATTTTAATATCGCCCTTATCTACGTGCTTGTTTCTATTCCCTCCTTTACTACCTTCATTCAGGCTCTTGTAATGCCACAACTACCTTACTACTAATGCCATGAACAGTTTTTCTTCTTTGCTTTTTTCCTTCCTTCTTTCTCATCTCAAACCTTCCTTGAACACATCCTCTATTCTGCTGCTAAAGCGTTTATTTCTAAAATGAAACATTGCAAACTCTATTCTGCAGCTTAAACCCCTTCAAATAAAATAAAATAAAACAACAAACAAAAATCCTTCAGTGGTTCTTCACTGCCTTCTGGTTAAAGCTCAGACCCTTTAGTAAGACATAGAAAATACTTTATTTAACCAAGAGTCAGATGCTTAACCAACTGAGCCACCCAGGTGCCCCAACATAGAAAATACTTTAAAATATGACTCCTGCCTCTCTTTCCAGCTTCACTGTGCTGCACCTTCACAGACATCCTTCTTTCCATTAATTCAAAACTATTTGCAGTTCCTAGTACAGGGCATGATTGCTTTTGCCTCCCTGTCCTTGCAAATATTGTCAATATTTTTCCTTTTGCCTGGAAGTCCATGCTCAGCTTAAGTATCAGTTCTTCTGGAAGTCTCCCCACTGGCTGCTTAAAGTATGGTTAGATATTATTCCTCTTTTGTTCCTATTGCACCTTGTTATTACTGGTTTAGTAATCTATTTTTCCCATTAGACTGTGAGTTCCTTGGGTGTGTTGAGGGAGATAAGGACTTCCTATGTTACTTAGTTCTGTATCTCTTTTGTTCAGTTTTTGTCACATAATAGATATTCAGTAAAACTTGTCAAAAGTATATTCAATAAATCCAGGTGACTTGAGAACTTCTGTCTGGTCTCGTGCTATTCAAAAACTGAAAAAGTGTGTTCAGAAAGAACATAAAAAGTGGCTAACTTGACCAGACCCACTGTCTAGTCCAGCATTTTATCTCCTATACCAGTAAAATAAGAGGAAAGTGTTATTCATGTTCACCATATGCCAGGTATTGCACTGGTCACTTTAAAGTTTATTTATTTTGAGAGAGAGCGAGAGAGCAGGAGAACGGCAGAGACAGAGGGAGAGAAAGAATCCCAAGTAGGTTCCTCACTGTCAGCGCAGAGCCCGACGCAGGGCTCAAATTTTTGAACCCTGAGATCATGACCTGAGCAGAAATCAAGAGTCAGATGCCTAACTGACTGAACCACCAGGCACCCCTGAGCTAGTCACTTTAACATGTTTTCTCACTTAATTTTCGACAACCTCACTATGAAGTAGTCACTATCTCTATTTTATAGATGAAGAAATGGAGAGGTTAAACAACTCAGAGCTAGTTAAGTGACAGAGCTAGGGTTTAAACTCAAGTTGGTTTCTGGTTCTAAAGCCCATTTCTTCCCCTGGCAACAAAGTATTTACTTGAAGTAGGACCAGAGGACATGTCCTATTATGTTCAAAAGAATATACACCAAACCTGACTATACTCTTAAGAAGTACAAAGACTGTCCAAAGTCCCCTTAGCAGGGCCTGATTTTAGTGGCCAACACTACACTTTTATTTTATTTTAATTTTTTTTTTTAAGTTTACTTATTTGAGAGAGAAACAGAGCAAGAGCAAGAAAGCAGGGGAGGGGCAGAGAGTGAGGGAGAGAGAGAATCCCAAGTAGGCTCCACACTGTCAGCACGGAGCCCCATGCCAGGCTCGAACCCATGAACCATGAGATCACGATCTGAGCCAAAATCAAGAGTCAGACGCTTAACCAACTGAGCCACCCAGGCACCTCTAATACTTTTAAAAATAAGGATAAGTCTGAAAAGCCAGAAGAATAGATTGAGGCAAAAAGAAGACATAAAATCTCCATGACTTAAGATTCCCAAACTTTGACATATAACCTAAGTGAGGAATTTTAACTGATAGTGTTGTGCCTTTAGCTATGACCATCAGCAAAGGCCACTGGATTATATAAGACTACACAACTGCATATACCAAATGGGCCTGGAAACTTAAAAAGAAATTTTTTTTAATGTTTATTCATTTTTGAAAGACAGAGAGAGATACAGAACAAGCAGGGGTGGGGTGGAGGGGGGGGGGGACACAGAATCTGAAGCAGTAAATGGGCCTGGAAACTTTAAAGGAATCTTCTCAGGGTATGAACAAATATAGGACTTTGTGTGAACATCCCACAGTAACTGACAAAATTGAGACTTAATTGTGATCCAAAGGTGTTCATGCAGATGCTGTTTATCTGGACTGCTGGGGGATCTAGAAGGAGAGAGACGCTACAACAGGAAGACCAGTTGCCTGTACAAAGTACTAACTGGTTTCAGGAATAGGAGAAGGAAGAATGTTAGAGAAATATTTAATTGAGAACACTATTTGAAAATTTTCAATTTTATTTGAAAAGTGAATGGTTCGTGCTAAGTATGAGAATTCACTATTTTATTTGGGGGGAAGAAAAGGGTTTTTTTCCAAAAGGGTTTCTCTTGAAAAGTTTTTTTTTTCAGAAGGATTATGTCTCAGGATCATCGAACCTTTGCAGGCATGTGCCCTTGTGAGTTCTAAATGACGTCTCCCTTGACTTAAAAATCCCAGACATCGTTAAGAGCAAGATATGGGTGCCCCAGGTGTTTTGCTGCCACCCCATTAAATGCAACCCAGTCTTTTTCTTTTCAGTTATTTTTTTTTTTTTTACATTTTACTTATTTTTGAGAGAGAGAGAGGGACAGAGCACAAGTCGGGGAGAGGCAGAGAAAGAGGGAGACACAGAATCCAAAGCAGGCTCCAGGCTCTGAGCTGTCAGCACAGAGCCCAACATGGGGCTCAAACTCACAAACCGTGAGATCATGACCTGAGCTGAAGTCGGACACTTAACCGACTGAACCATCCAGGTGCCCCATCTTTTCAGTTATTTTTGAAGCAAGGTATTTGTATATTAGACCAATGAAAGAACCACAGCTATGCTTATAAAAGCATCTTATCCTATAAGCCTCACAAGGAAAATAAATCCTAAAAATCTTCCTAAAACTTGGCCACATAAGAAAAAAAAAGCATATTAAGTTTTCTCTGGAGGGTCCACGCTTTTCCCACACACATTTGTTTCCTGTCTCAGTGAAGACCAATTTTACCTTTTGGCGGGCAAAGGAAAAACACTTCATTTCTGTATTAAAAGGAAGAAAAGAACCTGCTGTTGTCTCATTTTATCTTTCTATATATTAAAATTCTGGGTACACAGATAAGGACCATCACTGCCAACCTTGCCATGTGATTTCAGGGGACTACTTTCACGTCAGGACCATGACTGGATATTGGAATGAAGATGAAACTCTCCCCTTAAATAAAAAATAAAAATTATATTTTCCTATGTGTATAACTAAACATACGAAAAAGACTTCAAGGGATATTAAATATCAGTAGCAGTAGAACTGCAAATAATTTTTTTTTAATTTTTTAAATGTTTATTAATTTTTGAGAGAGAGAGAGAAAGAGAGAACAGGGGAGGAGCAGAGAGAGAGGGAGACAGAATCCGAAGCAGGCTCCAGGCTCTGAGCTGTCAGCACAGAGCCCAATGCGGGGCTCAAACTCACAAGCCACGAGATCATAACCTGAGCTGAAGTAGGACGCTTAACAGACTGAGCCACCCAGGCGCCCCAATTTTTTTTTTTAACGTTTATTTATTTTTGAGACAGAGAGAGCATGAACAGGGGAGGGGCAGAGAGAGAGGGAGACAGAATCTGAAACAGGCTCCAGGCTCTGAGCTGTCAGCACAGAGCTTGACGTGGGGCTCGAACTCACGGACCGTGAGATCATGACCTGAGCCGAAGTCGGACACTTAACCGACCAAGCCACCCAGGCGCCCCCCCAATTTTTTTTTAAAGTAAGCTCTGTGCCCAATGTGGAGGTTGAACTAACAACCTCGAGATCGAGTTGAATGCTCTACCGACTAAGCCAGCCAGGTGCCCCAAGAATTGCAAATAACTTAATTTCTCTCTTTGTGTTTTTTCATACTTCCTAACCTTTCTAAAATGATATGCATTACTTTTATTATAAAAAATGTTACTAAATTATTTTCTTATGCAATCTTTTATATTTGGCTCCATAATGAAATGATCTGCAAAACATGGAGTCTGGTAATCAATTTATGAAGTGCTGATAAATCCTTAATGTCCTCCAACCCTTTAAAAACAATTAAAAATAAACCGTAACAGTTTCCCAAAAGAAAAAGTCGTTAATGGAAAGAATGATAATGTAAGCAACTGGTAACTAATATAAACCTTTTCTTTTATAAGGAGAATATAAAATAAAACCTTAGTAATTTAGCAAGTGGATTTTGAAAGTCAAAGTCAATGACTGTGGACTTAATGTATCTGGGTGGAAAAGAAATAGTTCAAATTTAAGGTGTAGCTTCATTATATTTTGTTTAATGTTTTCTGAATTAAGGATGACAGGGATATTCTCAGGAACGTGAATGAAAATATGGTCATGTCTGTGATTTAATTCCTTGGTAGATTTTCTTATTAGATAACCTGCCTCTGAAACCAGTAAAGACATGCAAAAAAATTATCATTCTCTTGCCAGTCATGATAGCAACCGGGAATATAAAATGTTAAAAATCAAAGAATCCTAAAACTTGATCTGAACAGTAACTCTAGATTAGTGACATATACTACAAATCAACACTATGATTCTTCATATCAGAATGATCTATATTTTTCTTTTTTTGTCTAAGGGCTCTGCACTTGAGGCTTAAATCTTGTTTTACTGAAATCAAGTAGAAGACATCAGAATGACTGAACAAATTCAATAAGCAGTTGTTTAATTGCCATCTCAGAAGAGAAAACACTTTTAGGTGATTTGAGGATAAATGAAAGAAAGAAGTGATCCAATCTCTAGGGTATTTAGATTTAGTTGAATGAAGATACTGACAATGATACGTATGGATGGCAGTCAAATATATTTATATAAGATAATATGTCTTATGGTGGTAGCAATGGTGGAACCCTGGGGAGAAGGCAAACTTTTATCAGAGCTGGTCTCAAGCTTAATTACAGTGTTTTAATTTTTTGGTGCATTCTTAGATATTATAATATTACACTAAGGACCAAAATAAGCCAGTCAGTAATGTTACTGAGCCCACATAAACAGAATTAGATAGTTGGCAGAAAATTTTTGAAAGAAAGAAGAAAATAGTCATGTCAGTTATAAAGCTAACTTCTAATGAGAGCCTTGGAATCAATACATGTTTCATTTTAAGTCTGCAAAAAAATGCTTTTCCGTAATATTCTATTCAATGTTTCCAAAGATTTATCCTTAGAATACCTGTGAAAATTTTATCTTCATATATATGCATGTTCAAATAGACAGCATAGACTAATAAATATGGGTGTTCTTACTTACTAAAATTATACAATACAGATTTTAAGAGAGGGCCATTAACATGCCAAGGTGACATTTTACTTTATTGAATCGACTAAATTGTAAGTAGGAAACACAAATAATAACTGCAAAAAATTCTTCATAGTCCAGCCACACCAAAATACAAATTCTGCCACTAAATTCCATAAATACCCTGGTTAATACACTTTACCAACACCATCTTAAACAATCTCAAACACTACTCCAAATCAGTAAGAGTTTCACACTGACATAAATATACTTAGGGACTTGAGTACAGAGTACCAAAAATATTGGTACTTTTTTTTTTTTGATGAAGAACAAATAATTACTAGAGTCACAAAATGTCATTTGGTTTGACAATGAAGTGTTTTTCATTTGTTTGCTTCTGGATACCAATCTAGTTTTCTTCTGATCTTCCACAAAAGTTTTGATTTAATTAATGGGACTTTAAGCTATTGATCTATCTAAACATTCCCAGTATATATGTAAAGGAAGCTACTAATTATTTTCTTCTAAAAAGTTTAATTCTTGGGGGTGCTTGGGTGGCTCAGTCGGTTAAGCATCCGATTCTATCTCGGCTCAGGTTGTGATCTCACAGTTCTTGGGATCAAACTCCATGTTGGGCTCTGCACTGACAGTGCAGAGCCTTTTTGGGACTTTCTCTCTCCCTCTCTCTCTGCCTCTCCCTTGTGCCTGCTTGCTCTCTCTCTCTCTCTCTCTCTCTCTCTCTCTCTCAAAAATAAACACTTTAAAAGTTTAATTCTTTTTATTGAATGATTTTAATATCAGAAATCAGATTATCCCCAGGGCCAAATAAAGCCCTGAGATCCTGGTCTCAACAATAGGCAAGGCCTCACTTCACATCCTTATCTTTTGTTTCATATAGACTGAGAAAGATCCTGTTTCAGGTTCTGGGATATTCTGCAGGACTCAACCCAGGGGATTTAACTTAAGATAAATGGAAACCAGCAGTAATAAATAAATTCATTAGTGGCTTAAGGATCTTAGAGAACCATTTCCTTTTTTGCGAACCATTTTTTTAAGTTAATTTTTTTTATTTTGAGAGAGAGAAAGAGCAGAGGAAGGAGAGAGCGAAGGAGAGAGAGATTCCCAAGCAGCTCACAGTGCAGAGCCCAACGTGAGAGCAGAAATCAAGAACTGAACGCCTAGCCAACTGAGCCACCCACATGCCCCAAGAACAATTTTTAATACTCAGTTTTATAAATCATCAAGGTCTCACAAATCCCAATCTTCTCCTTAATTCACTCTCTGTAACTTTTACCACATTTTCATATGGGGACTGAGTGACTTAAGAGACAGCTATGGCACGAAAGAATGTCACTGGACTATAACAGCGAAGACCTGGGTTCTAGCTCTTTCTTTCACTCACAAACTGCTTGTTCTTGGGCAGATCTCTCAACCTCTGAGACTCAGTTTCATCTTGTGAAGCAAGAACATCACTGTTATGGTTACTATGAAGGTTCACCGTACAGGTGTTCAAAATGAAGTGATAGGCAAATACTAGATACTATTTGTCTTTGTACTTTATTTCTTAAAACATTACTTTTTGCAAAGAAACATGAACCAGAGCAATAAAGACACCTAGTGCCTACATGGAAGTGTTTCTTGAGCACCCGAGTGGGCCAACCCTATAGATTTAACTAAGGCTGGTCTTCTTTCCGCTTACCAAGTTCTCAGCCAGGTTCTCCTAATACTTTAGAGAACATCACCAGATAGAATTTTGCAGAAAGAAATTGTGATAGAATATAAGAATTAAAATGAGAATACTTAATAAATATTCCTGAGCCAAGGTCCTCATGAAGAACACTAGACAGGCCACTTTTAATAGTTTTGACATATACACTGTTAAGAAAGAAAATTAGGAAAAACATTTCTGAGTAGTCACAAAATTTATAACCATTTTAAAGCTTCACAGATTTACTTTGTTTCTAAGGCGAAATCGTATCTATGTTACCACCCACATATTTTGCTTCCTGAAATCTTTAAATTTTTTGTATAAAGAGTCTAAGATTTAGCATACTATCTCCATAGTCATTTTACACAATGGAATCCTAAAACCACCACATCTATTAACTTACTTTTGGTTTTCACATTCTCTTCATTGGTTTGTGTTTTTGTTTTTTGTTTTTTAATTTTTTAAGTAATCTCTACACCTAAGGTGGGGATCCAACTCACAACCCCGAGATCAAGAGTTGCATGCGCCACAGACTGAGCCAGCCAGGGGCCCCTCTATTTTACCATTCCATCAAGTAAACAGAGTTATGGGACTGGCCCTGTATATACTACTTAATGATATGACCAGTTCTGTAATGTTACCATCTTTGCAGTGACTTTGTGGCCTGTTCAAATGCAAATACCTCGGGGAAAGTTAATACATTAAACTTTTATTAGTGTTTCTGTACAGAAAAAAGGGATTTGGATATTTGTTAGACTTTTTAATAAGATTTATATAATTAAAAAAATAAATTTGTTAAGAAAAAGGGAGTGAGCAGAAGGTGGCAGTAGGAATGAGGGAGAGAGTTGTGCACAGACACACATACACCCACACAGCACATTACCCTTGCTTTGCAAACCCAGTAAGAAATGCTTTGCACTGCAAATGCCCACAGAACCAGCAGGAATCGAGGTTATCTTGCTAAGCACAGAAGGAAGATACCCAGCAGTAGAGTCCAGCTCCTGGTTCTTTACTAAAGTAAACAATAAATATTACAGTCACTTAACGTATCAACAGTCTATTTAAATAATACCCCCAAATGGTCTGCAACATGCAAACTAAAAAATGTAGAATCCAATCCTGATAAGATCAGTTAATTGCGAGTGCTTTGTTTCTACATTCTTCTCTTTAACAAAACATGGCAAGTTTATGTTTCAGCAAAGAATGCTTTAAATGTCTTGGGGAAAAGCACTAAAAAACAAAACATGTATCTTTATACATTAATTTTGTATCAATATTTGTAATCTTATTCCTTTTTTGAAAATTAGTAATATCAGTCTTTCCTATGGTTGTATAATAATCAGTTGGAACATCAACCTGGTGATTAAAAAAATTTGTTAAAACAAATGCTTTTATATGGGCACTTGCAATAAGAGATAAATCAGATGTGGTAATAGCTTCTTTTGTAAAAGCCATGTGTAAACAGCACATAAAGATGACAAGTCAAGCAGCAATAGCCCATTCTTCAGCCAAAAAAGGAAACAAATGAAGAAAGAACAAAATTCACCAAAAAGAAAATCATCTGCTGCCTCCCCAACCCCCAAAAAGCCTCATAAATAATAGTTTTGGTACATTTTCAGTGGAAAATTCAGGCCAACTGATAGTTTGAAAAAGGACATTAGAATCACAAACACTCAGGATGGGGATAAACTAACAACAGAGTAACCATGTGGCTAGCAAAAGATGATTTAAAAATTCTATCTTTCCTCCCTAGTGTGCCATTCTTTATCTTGCAATACATTTCTCTTCATTCTAAATTTTCTCTCTTGGCTATATCCACCCCCACTTTTTTTTTTTTTTAAATAAGGTTTGTATGCTATTGGTCCCTAGCTAGAAATACATCCTTGTAGTGCTCACTAGCTTCTCCACAAAATTTGAGTCATTTTCATGGTCCATTGCTATTCTCTGGCATATAAAGATTATATCTGGATAAAGGAGCTTACTTAGGAGAAGTTGGCCTTTATTAAATTACAGTTGGTAAAACTGCTTATTATGAGAAAATCACTCCGTAACGCAGCCTCTCACAAATGCCAGCAAATGAAATTGCCAATAACAATGATCCTTCAAACGTAGTTTTTATTATTTCCTTAATAGTGCTGTTATTAGATTATCCCCAGAAAAGGTGACTGTAAAAGCAAACAGCTTCAAAATCAATGCCTGATGCAAAATTTTAACTATTAGGTAATAGAAAATTTTGCCTTAACACTGCACTCACCAGCAAGGACTCCACAGATCAAATGAGTGTTCTCAAACCTGAATAGAGCTATAGAAGTCAAAGTTTTCAGCAAGTATTAAAAATTATACTAAACATGTCTAGGAGACCAGAAGCCTTTGGTTGGTCAATTTTATTTCATTATACTAAGAAGGGCTGAGATAGAGAAATGGAGATGAAGAGGAAGAAGTTATAACCAGTACAAAAACTCTGATCATTTAGTATGAAACACAATTAAATATATTTGGCAGGATTTCTCAGAAGTCCCAATTCCAAAAATTATTAAAGGCATGATAAACACTTAAACACATTATGCTCCAATTTAACATCTAGAAAACAGCATCTTGATTCCACAGAACTAAGTACAACAGAAAACTCTAATTAGATATTAACTAGCTGTGCTTTCTCTCCCTGAAAAATCCTATAATAATGAAAATGACTTTCCATGTTAACATTTTCAACAAATTCCTAAAAAGAACATGGCTTTGAAGAAACACTTCGAAATTTTTAGACTACTCAAACATGGCCACAAGCACATACTTCAAGCTGGTAAACAGACCACTTCAAAATGTGGAGTGTTGGTTTTCAGTAATTACCTGGATAATACAGTAGAATCTAGGACTGAGAGTAACATAAGAGATAAGGTTTACCCAAGGTGAAGCGAAAGACAAAGCTGTATACCTTCTGTTAATTCCACATCACAGGAGCAAGCTCTCCGCACACCCACATATCCATTCCCACTCCATTCTCCGCCCTTCACTAGGATCACAGTGGCAGTACTGGATGGTTAATAACCACTAATTTGTAGAGTGCTTTTTGAAAAAACAAAAGACAAACTCAGCATATTAAAAATGCTTCTAACAGATGCGACAATTACATGTGTTGTAGTGACTAAGACGGTTAAAAAAAGTTATTTTTAAAACTTGGTATAAATAAGTCAAACGAGTTCCAAGCTGGTTTAAAACATTAATATTCTGAGAACTGAACACATGCCAAGGTTATCTCTGCTTTAGGACTGAGCAAAATACAATTCCTGGGACACAGAGAAGAGTGAAAATACAGAAAAACAAGGGAACTTCTCTAGAAAGACTGGCTGACAGTATTTCTTGCAGATCCCCTAAAACAGAGGTTCCTTTTCCTTTTCTTTTTTTTGTTTTTCTTTTTTTTTTTTTTTTTTTTTTTTTGGTAGTGGGACTATGTACTGCCTTGCTGGCTCCTATTTCCTTAATGACTACTATCAACCAGAATCAGATTTTCAATAAGATTTATTCATGATAAATTTACATACTAAGAGCAAATAACGTGAGAAAAATATCAAAGAAAACGTTCCAAAAGAGAAGTTCTTAGCAGATTTCTTTAGGCTTAAATATCCTGCTGAACTGCTAATGGATAGACTATTTAGCCTAGTATCACAGCTAATGCATCCTGGACCAGGGAACTGAAGGGAACATAAGTGCACCGATTTATTAGAAAGCACCTCCCAAAGCTAACCACAGATCAAGGAATCTTTGACACAAGCATGTCCATGTCAACTAGGAAGCAAAGACATTTCCGAAAGAATATAAATTAATTTTATTCTCATTTACTGGTAAATACTGCCCAAATAGATCCTGAATTGGGGGATTCCTCTTAGAGAAATCTCTTTATTTAGAAAGAGGAACCCTTCTAAAATGTTTTCCTTAAATTCCCAACGTTAAATTTATACCACCGCTTGAAACACTAAGGCGTACCAAAACTCCAGAGTGAAAAATCATTTCACTTTCTTTACCATGTTTGTTAGATATCTCTAAAACCTGTCTAAAGAGAGGATGAATTTGGGAATTGTTTCTTTATCTCTTAGGGGAAAATGAAGGCAGACCCTTAAAAACCAAACCAAACAAAGGGGTTAGCTGGATTCATCACTAAATATATTAGGAGCACAGTTAACATTGAACAATCTGGAAAACTGAGAAAGGCAGAGGTGTTGTGGGGGTTACAGATATGTTTGATTACAGTTCTGGTGCATCCCGACTACCCAATAAATAGGAACAGATGCCTTGCCTTTTGTTTTCCATTTCCAGTCACAAAAAAGACCAAAAGTATTTCAATACTGAATGAAGACACTAAGATCGCATCTACAGCTCTTCAAACAGTACAAAGGCAGAAAGAATAAATTAATCAGTTCTCTGGTTCTCTAGACCAATATCAGGGGTCAGCAAACTACACCCAACAGTCCAAATCCAGCCCTCTCCTTGTTTTTATATTGCTATGAGCAAAGAATGGTTTTATATTTTTAAATGGCTTGGAAAACATAGAATGATACTTAGTGACACATAAAAATCGTATGAAATTCAAATTTCAGTGTCCATACGTAAAGTCTGATTGGAACACATCTATGTTCATTTGTTTATTGTTTATGCTGCTTTCACTGTACAATGGCAAAGGTGAGTAGTTATGACAGTGACGATATGGCCTACAAAGCCTAAAATATTTATTATCTGACCTTTATAGAAAAAGTTTGTCAACTCCTGGTCTACCTGATATAAAAAACCCTTGAGATCACAAGAGTTTGATACATTCGGTGTTTTTATACCATGGAAAACACAAGAAAAATGTGTCAAATTGTTCTCTGCAAGACATTTTAGATAAACACAAATTGTCAACAGGTTCCCTTTATGGTATCACACTCCAAGATGAATTTATACATACAAACAAGCACCCAGTCTCAATGATACCTTCTATAGGGAAAATTTATTACCTTTGGTAAATGGATAAGAGCTTTTAATTGAACCAAGTTACAAGACATTAACAAGAGAGACTGATATCTACGATAGAGGTAAATGTAGATTCTTTGCACAAACCACAGACCACACTATAGGATTAATAAGAGAGATAGTGGATTTTGGACCAAATATGGTTTTTGGGGGGGCTACCTGCATATACTAATTAGGAATACGGTGATTAATTTGGCACAAATTTGTGTCCCAATATAAGAAATTCTAAACGAAAAGTTAAAGCTTATCCATTACCATTTGTGACTAATCATTTAATTCGATTTAATAAATTTTAATTATTTGCTATGTATCTTGAGATACAAAGGTGGTAGATTGGCAAGCAAAGATGAATAAAACAAGGCCTCTCACCTTTGAGAATCTCACAGTTTTAAGGGGACAGGGACAAGCTAAAAGAGATGGATTAACAAAATTTCAAATTTTTATACCACTTTTTCTGGTGGGGATCTAAGCCATGATCAGAATGCTAAACAGAAAGTAAGTTTCCATAAGTTTATTATGTCACACTGGTATAAATCAAAACACATGGGGGTGCTGAAGTATGTAAAGATTAGTCAGGCTGTCAGAGAAGGCAAACAAACTTACGATGTAGGCGGTATGCTTCTTCGAAACAGAATAGTGATTCTGTCTTGTCAGTAGAGACTGGGCTACAAGACGTTTCCAAAGCTACAAAACTATCATACCCTCACTCTTGTATCTAAAAAAATTTTTTTAAATCCCACGTGCCTGTATCATCTGTGAAGCTGGGATTTCTAGGAAATTTCAAAATGTTCTTTTTAAGAGAGATGGCAAGTCAACGGGTAAGAACCTAAGATGAATAAACCACAGGGGAGTAACCTATGGGCAACGGACCAGAAAGCAAAAAGAGCTGATAAAACAAGGGCAGCTAGAACAAGAAAGGATAAAGGAGGATAAGTGTTAGGAGGGATATTGGGGCAGATCTGGATATCAGATGGTAAGTTATCTGAGGGCAAGAACTATGATTAATCTCCTACATGAGAGTCTTAACTATGTGAAGAGCTTATAATGTGGAAGATGGAAAATTCTTCAGGATGCCTCCATTCAGGGCCAAGAAATGAAAGCTATAGGGAAATGGATTTTGAGTTAATATGACTTATATGCAAAAATCAGATTAGGTCCAAAGATGTAGTATGCTATGTCTTAGGAGACACTGAATGACAGGCTAGTGACCACTTGGCCTATAAATCCCTAAGTGATATTGTACAGATATTGTAAAGACCCCCTAAGGGTCTTTAAATCCCTAAGTGATATTGTACAGAAGAGTCAAGCATTGGGGTGGAGAGGAGTTGCATTAGGGGCTTATCCAACCCCAAAATTCTGATAACTCTGCCTCTTTGCATCTGTGCCATACATTGTCCTAGTGTGCAAGGAATAAATGAATAGCAGTAACCATGTTTTCCCCTTAATGCTTATTCTCTGTGTTTTACTGAGATAGGATCCTGTACATATGGAGACTCTTCTTTAAGAGACAGTAGAGGAGAAAATGAGAGACTCAACTGCACCCTTTAATAACTTGTGTGTGTGTGTGGGGGGGGGACCTGAGAGATGGTTGGGACTCATGCTTTTCTCCTGCCCTTTAATCTTTGGCATGTTAGATTTATTCTAATTACTGCAAATAGGATTCTGACTATGATAAAGGGGAAGGCTATGCTCTAGGATATCAATCACAAAAGATTAGAAAAGCGTTCCTAAAGCATACACTTCCTCAACGATCTGTCACCCATACATTTAGTTAGGCTATGTTTAAAGTTATTTAGCTTTTAGCTTGTATTTCTGATCTGTGGGAGTAATAAATGACTTTCTCTTCTTTTTGTCTTTCAAGTTCTAGTATGATAAGAATTTCATTTATGAAGTGAAATCCTCCATGAATTTGTAATTGTTGATCACAGCCACCCCTGCTCCCCTTTTGGACTAACCTTACGTGGCTTCCTTGCTCTAACAGCCATACCTTCTTAACCGTTTCCAGTGCCCCATCCCAGGTCCACACCAATGTTTGTTTGTATCATGCTCTGCTGCAGTAAAGAAGGATATCCTAAGGCATGAGGGGTAACAGAAACAAGAAACGAGAGCAGACTCACTGATCCACTATCCACTACAATGTACAGGAGGCAGATACGGTTATCCCATGTGCCATGCATAATAGAGAATAAGAACTCGTTTCCATTTCTAGTACCAAAGTTACAAACAACAAGGTTAGTTTGAGTGCAATGAAAACAAGCAAGATTTCTTCCTCAGTGTGGTAGAGAATGCTGTAAAGAAGTTTGGATTTTATAATTTCTATGAAGAATACAGGGAAACTGTAGAGAAGTTCTACGTATCTTTTTTCAAAAAAAGTTTTTAATGTTTATTCATTTTTGAGAGACAGAGACAGAGCACAAGCAGGGGTGGGGCAGAGAAAGGGAGACACAGAATCCAAAGCAGGCTCCAGGCTCTGAGCTGTCAGCACAGAGCCCGACGCGGGGCTCGAACTCACGAACTGTGAGATCATGACCTGAGCTGAAGTCAGACGCTTAACTGACTGAGCCACCCAGGCGCCCCTCTATATATCTTTACAATACTCAATACTCTTGGCCAAAAAACAAAACAAAAACACAGCAACAATGAGAAAGTGTCTAATTATTTTTGAATTTTCTGTCTTCCTTTTGTAAATACGTGACCACTAGGTAAAGCCCACATATAAATTTTGCTCGGTAATGCCATCTAAAAAATAACCAGACCTCAAACACCTAAAAAGAAATATACTAGGATCTAGGATGACAAATGGAAATCTAATCCACAGAAGATCCCTAGTCTAATATTAGCCAACAGAGTCAATATCTTCTCCCTTCAAAACTTTTACCAAAGATGTAAACATGCTGTAAAATTGACCCATGCAAACTGAATCTCCTTTGTATTCTAAGTGTTAGCACAAGAAAATGGCTAAAAGATAGGTCCAAAAGATTGATGCAGGGTTTATTTTCCAGTTTGGTCCACTGTAAGAATACCATAAGATGAATTGCTTAAGAGTATGATGAATTTGAAAAGACATTTTTACCCTTAATAGTTTTAATGCTTGGTCAAATATCAGTAGAAAGTAGATGGAAATCAACACAGCTATTTAGCTGCTTGCTTTCATATGAAAAATTCCAAAAAGTTAATGTCTGTTTGTTTTTAAGTTTCTATCTTGCCAATCCACAAAAGATCAAGAAATGAACAATAACCAGAGCTTTTGGTTCCTGGAACATATTACAGATTCATTCTCATGAGGTAGGTTTGTCTCTATGTTACAAGGTGGAAATCTGGGCACCAAGTAGTTAAGTGAACTTCTCAGAGTCACCCGAGAAATGATTAAAAGCAAAACCAAGGCAAAAAACAAAAACAAAAACAACAAAACAAAAAACAAAAAACAATGAAGATTTTTTTACTGGTCTGCATTGATGCCTTTAGTCCAAATTGTTTGTTGGTTTTTTTTTTTTTTAAGTTTATTTATTTATTTTTGAGAAAGAAAGAGAGCATGCATGAGTGAGCAGGGAAGGGGCAGAGAGAGAGGGAGAGAGAATCTCAAGCAGACTCCGCACTGTCAGTGCAGAGCCCGACACAGGGCTTGATCTCACGAACTGTGAGATTATGACCTGAGCCGAAATCAAGAGTTGGAGGCTTAACTGACTCAGCCACCCAGGCGTCCCCCCGGCCCCCAGAATTGTTTTTCATTTATCAACCAGCCATTAAGAAGCTGACCCAGAATAAAACCAATACACAGTTATTTGTATCTGTCTCTGGTATTGAGAATGGAATGAGATGTGAGAAGGAAAGAAAGACTAGTCTTACACAGCTTTGTTACAAATTTCAACAGTATTAATGTTAGTTAACACAAAGCTGTAATGTCTACTATTTTTCCTTTGATAACTGTGATCGATACATCTTTTGAACCTGCACTGACCAGCTTAATCTAATACAAAGGCTTGGCCCTTCTCCTCCCAACCATTCTTATCCTATTAATAAAAGAAAGGGCCTCTCTTTTATCTATCAGTAAGAATCTCTGAGGATTCCCGCTGCACTTCAGAAAACTGAAAAATACTATTGGCTTACACTAGACTTTGAATGGATTTGGAACAGCTCTAAAACAAAGGGAAAGAAAATCCAAGGTGAAGTTTACAATAATAATTAATAAAAAACTGTGTACCAGGATGAAAACTGGAAATATAATCTTAAACAGTTATAAAAGTATCAATAAAATCCTGATTATTTCCTTTTCAGTTCCTCGAAAAAATTTTAAAAGACTCTACCCAATGTTATAGTTTTGTTATTTCATTAGGAAAGCTCTTATATTTCTATTTCACAGATAAAGGGGAGTACTTATGATTATCACTTTCTGTGTTCGAGGATAGTTGTGCAATGTGTCAGGCTGATTTGAAGTCTCTCTTTTCTTATAAGTGAATCAAGAAATATGCTTAGTTCCAAAATATTTGTTATAAACAGATATAGCCTGTGACATGAAAGATACACACCCATAACACATTTTAAAATTTAACCTGCTCCTTACTTCTTTTCCCATTTTTGGGGGAAAGCCTGTAATGATAGAGTGGCAGTTTTTAGGAAAATACCAGAGAATTATTTCTACATGTCTCCAGAGAAAATAGAATAGTGGTGGGTGTTGAAGGACAAAAGATTCTTGGCATTAGTGTTCTCTCTTTTTTTGCTTTAAGAAGCCATCATCTTAAAAACAGAAAGTCTTGTTTAGAAGTTTCATCAATTAAAAAGTGTTGAGAAGTATAAACAAAGTGCAAAAATCTCAGTTTGATAACCTCATGAACTCAGATTTCAAAACAAAGATTTGTGACAACATGAATCAAATTATCCATATTGGTACATTCAAGTGCCATAAAAAGTAAGCTACATGCAAGAAGATATCATTAATACGGAGGCAAAAAATAACAGGTTAGGTATTCGAGCTATGTTGTGAAGACAGAGCACACTCATATTTACTTCAGGGAAGCCTTGAAGATCAACATGCAAACAGAGGACACATACTTGTCACGATAGAATTTTAGCTCACAAGGCCATCAATTAAAAACAGTTGATTTCAACACAAATGTAGGAATAAACAGGTCTGAGGTCTATCAGGAAAACGGAATATATCAATATATATTTTAAACTTATTATAATGGCTAAGTATTGCTTCTAGCAATATAATTACTTAAGTTGTAAAGAAGTCACACAACATTTTAATTCAGAGAAAGGTATATTTATGTACAGATCTTGAATAAATCTGTATCCCAGGACTTTTAAAGATGGGTAGAGTGGTCTGGAAATTCAGCCCTGGCTGGAGGCTAAGGGGCACCAGCACCATTTTCCTTAAACCATCAACATTCTACTTGTGAAAAGCTGGCGTTTAACCTTTGCAGATACCTTCTATACACCAGGCAGGATAGAGTTGTTTTTCTCTGTACATCTCAGAAATACACATAAGAAGGCCACAGAAGTCAAAAGCCCTTTTCCAAAAAGGGCCTTTGTATATACTGGTTTGATATCTCAAGAAAAGGAGTGGTTATGGATTCATAGGTTAAAATGTATCATTTTAAGGCTTTTGAAAAATTAGCAAGTTGAATTTTTTCCTTAAACTACAGAGGCCATGCCACATAAATGACTATAGAAGATTAGGAAATAGTCCATCCAATGTTTCTACAGAGTATCCTGCTTTGCGTGAAACACTGAAGAGGAGGACAGCAACAGTAAACAATAAGAACATGCAGGATAAGAGTTAAAGCTTTGGGGGAAAGTACCAACTGTCATATGCTTAAATCTGATTTGTCTAAACTTGTTAAATATCAGTGAGGAAAGCTGGCTTGGGCAATCCATTGCTACTCCTTTGTGCCCCACAATACATATTCTACAAAGAGTAACATTTTATTGACAGAAAAATGATCACAAAGAGCTCCCCTAGGACAGTGAACTATCAAGATCAGAGGGCATGATACAGGAGACAACACAGTAGAAGCAAACAACAAAAGTTCAATGGTTTTAGTCTTGACATTTCAGATGAGCACCTGTCTTCCGATCACAGAAAGACCAACCACCAAACAGCCAACGCAAGAATCACGAGAAAAGACATCATGAAAGGAATACGAGGTGATGGGAAAGCACTAGAGTAGAGGCGGCACTTTTTGAGAGGCTTGTGATCCTCAGGGATTGGAATAGAAACCTTGGGAAGAATTTCTTCATTTTCTTGCTGGGGCAAGGCTCTCTCAGTAGATCTCTCTTGCCTTTTAATTTTCTCTTCATCCTGCACTAACAGAGCACGTTCCTGTGTCTGCTTTCACGGTAGAAGATCAAGAAAGACAGAGAAAGATGAACAAAATGACAGATGGAAAAATGCTCAAAAATGATACTTGGGGATGTGCAAAGGATTTGGGAAAATCTTATGGACACTCTTTATTTCACTTTACTTGGGCAATTTATCCCAGCAAAGTTTCCATAACACAGGAGAGTACTCCATAGATAATTTTTTGAATGAATGCACATTAGAAGTCCTGAAAATTCAAGGAATTACTTGACTTATTTAGTTATAGTATTTGTTCCTTGAGGCTTCAAGGATACTCATAGGAATTTTGGGTCATTTTGCATTGTTTTAGTGCTGCCAGTTTTTCTTAGATCAATTGGGCAAAGCCAATAATGAAGCATTCTTTTCGCCATCAGAAAAGTTACTTTTATTACAAATAGAATGGCAGAATATAAAAAGTTATCCTCATACCTCTTCACACAGACTTAAAAAGCTCTAACAGTTCATTCAGCATGGCGATTAGCTTTTGCTCAAAGCAATAAAAATCTTAATCCCATACATTTTAAAGATTGCAAAAGAAAAACAAAAGTATAAAAGTTTATATGTGCCTCCAAGGTCTACCAAAAACAAATACCACCCCCCCCAAATCTCAACAACTGTAAACTCCCTCCCCCTCTTGCAGAATCATGATTAAAAATAACAGTGATTACAATCATCGTGAAGGTTTATACATCACATTAAGCAAGTACTTTTGACACTTTTAAGGTAAGTTGTCTTTTCCAACTGTCCAATTAAGAAGTTTTCTCCCCCCCACCCCCCACAATTTCTGTGCTCTGCCATCTACTCAAGACAGATATTATCTATGAAAGAAAAAACTTGGCTCTAAGCTCTCTCAGTTGGGCCAGCCTTCTCTGGTCAGTTTGGAATTTTGACACAGGTTCTTTGCACACCCCTAAGTGATATGTATCAGGGAGAAAGTAGCTGGGGGACTGGTCAGCAAAAAAGAAAAAAGGAAAAGAAAGGATGCAAAATTATAATGATTTTCCAAAGAAAATAAAGAGGGAGAAGAAAGACAACATAAAAAGAATAGGGTACAATTAAATTCATTTTCTCTCCGAATACATATTTACATCTTCATGCAGCTTTTCAACCAGCCATGCGCTGAAATAAGCAAATTGAAAGCTGCAAAAGCTGCAGCCGTGGAAATGTTATGTGTTAGGTCAAACGGCAGTGGGGGTGTGAATTTACTAGTAGAGCCAAAAGAAAAAAAATTACTCAGCAACTGCTGTTCAGTTCTGGGGATTATCTGCTTAGTGCCATGACAAGAGCAAATTCGGATTAAGAAGCACAAGTCATAACAGCAGCTTTACCTCTGGCCCACCAACCTTTCTTTCCGAGGGAAGGACAGAGATTTTCTTCACCTGGTCATACACAAATTACATAAAATTCAGTAGCCTTGCAATGCAACAACAATGCTGCCAAAGACGGAAGAGGTATCCCCAGAGAACAGAAATATCGCCCTAATTGTTAAAGAAAAAGTAAGATATGCCAGAAAGTGGAGTTATCCTATATAAAAGGTTATCATAGTACAGTTCTTATTTATTCTGTTATTCATTTAGAGGAGTAATATACATAAGAGCTAAAGTGGCTCAAATACTCCCCACTAATCTAACTTATAAAAAGTCCTTTCTTTAAATCCACAGAATGACATACCCATTTCCAACCAGCCCTGAGGTGATTTCTGGAGGGTTTTATTAAGATATAAGATGTTTTCTGGAAATGGAGACTGATTCAAATTTACCAAACTTAATCCAAGAGAGTATTAAGTTACTTTTTTGAAGTAATTGAGCATCTTTTATTATTTCCACAGAGTCAAAAAGAAAACTTCTAGAAAATATGCAGTTATGGTTTACAGAGAGGGTTAACCAGGCATGATAGCAACAAGACATTTCTCCTGGTGTCTAGGTTTGTAGAAAGCAGAGTCATTGTCTTAGTTCAGGGTACATTATCTAGATTTAGGATACAAAACGGATGTCCATTTATATCAGGGAATGGAGGCAGAGAGGACAATGAATAAGGACAACGGCATCTTGTCACCCCCAGTAACCAGCTACCATCTTCTGGAATTCTCCAGTCTTGGTGAATTGTTAGCCAATTCCAATCGCATTTTGAAAAACATAAAAAGTACCCTTCGTGAGACAATTTTTATCATCTTCTCCAGTTCCAGAAACTAGACAAACGTGGATAGTTTACCATGAATTCTAAATATAAAAACAAGGTGTTTTTTTTTTAAAGGTATTAAGACATCACTACCTTTAACTAGAATTGCTACTGCTTTTGGCAAAAAGCAAGCATATAATTTTAAAAATCATCATAACCACTCATTAAGTCATTGTGACTATTTATATAAATATTAACCTGAATAGGCTAAAGATTAAGTAGAGAATTTTTAACTACATGCTTAAGGTAACTTTTAAGATTTTCCATTTCACAGATTTATTTAGTCAAGTGTAGGATTTCTAAGACAGGTAATGACAACAATAACACAAAAAGAACAGCTTCCCAAAGGTGTCTCTGACTTCTTCTACTTGTGATTATCTTATAAAACAATGTGTTAAAAGTTTGATGTGACTCATAAAGATAAAATAAATCGTCAACGGTTTTTCCAAAATTGAAATACAATCACTAATATGTGGTATTCTGCATTCTCTGGCTTAGGGGCCTCCTTGGTTTATTATATAATTGTGGTCAACCATTCCAGACATTTTTAAGTTGTGCAAATGTTCAAATAAAGTTTTAAAAAAATGTTTATCCTGTTCCAATTTTGACCTTACTAAATTTAGTAAACTCTCTGGTCCTTGGAGGCACAGTTTGAACATAAAGTTCCACTGGCTTATGGTCAATTTGTAAACACACACTAGCCAGAAGGAGGGAGTTCTCAAGAGTCTGATCATCTAATGGTAGTTCTAATGGCTCCTATAATTCCACTGGGTAGCCCACAGGACTTAAAAAACAAGTGTTTGATTATGCATGCCTTAAAGCTGCAATGAACTGGTGAAGAATCAAAACCAAATTTCGGCTCTAAACTTACTTTCAGATACAGAACATTAATACACAAAAACATTTATTTCATTCATTCTCACAAATGGTCACATGGACAAAGTACTCACTCCTTCTCCTGTGGGAAGCTGCCCATTGATGTTAAGTGTTCGGAATGGGGAGTGAGTGGATAAGCGTTTATCCCATTCACTAGGCCGTGGTTCTGGTACAGATTCCATAAAGTTCTTTTTCAGCTCACTGATGCTGGCATGATGTTTTTTTATCTCTTCTTGACTTTTGTCTAAATCCTATAGTTGAAAGGACAAAGATGCAAAACAATAAATACTCAAGAGAAAAAGAACACATCAAAGGAAGCCCATCAGACTGCGGGCACTGGTAGAAAACACACCACATCCAGGGCAGATGTTATGAATCCATAAATTGCATTCAAATTTTAAATATGCAACATGGTATATTGGCTTGCCTTTTTTTTTTTTTTTTTTTTTTTTTAATGAGGTGCTTTTCTTGGAAGCAGTAAAGCATCATAACCCACAGCTTTTAGCAGTTATGTAACCCATGGACCTCACTCCTTAATTTTACAATTTTTCTTCCCATTATGACACAGTGTTTGATCTCCAACTCCTCATCCCAAGAAGGCAATCTCACAGCTCAATTAGTCTCAGCTTGATAGGAACTGATTGAGGCTCAGCTTAGGCAGGATGGAGATGGCAATAAATAAGGAGCAACTAGTTAAACAAAGGACATAATAAAAGACGCAACTGCCACCATTGGCTGCTTTGCTTTGGTGAGTTGCAAACATATAGCATCCCTCTATTTCTACCTGGAGATCGTTTTGCTTCCCTTTTACTAGGTGGCTATTGCTGGTTTTCATAAACAAGAAAAGCCCTTTCTTGTTGTAAGAATTTATTACTCGAATTCCTGGCTCAAGCCTCGAGAGCAAATTGTTACTGCCTCTGAAAAATCACTTGGGTATGTAATATAATGACTTTTTTTCTTTACCAATACTATTCACACAAACTAAAAGTTTTATGCCTTCCAGCTTCTGAGAGCTTTACTTCATCTCTTAGTATAATTCAAAGTAGGGACCTTCTTCCAGTAATTTTCAACAGATTGGAAGTGATTTAACAAGAATTCATCAAATACCTTATATATCTCCTTGACAATTTAGAATATCTCAACTGTTCCAACAGAACTGAATACTGGACAACTAGGTTCAAGCTCTTAAATGGGATATTCCAGAGACAAAAGATCAAAACTAAGGTTAATAAAGCTAGAAATAATATTCAGGTTTATGTAACAGGAGGCATATAAAATTTCCAAAAGGTAGACTTGGCAAGAAAAAAAAAAAATGAGAAATACTACTTGGAAGACAAAAACTCAAATGTTTTTTGTCCAACATACTTCTCCAAAAAAAGTCAGGAGATCTATGCTTGAGATCAAAATATGTGGGAGCCTGTCACTTGATGACTGCTAAAAATTCTGTGTTTATTATATATCACAGCAGCTCTGTATCCAAGAAAACCATAATATTAAATATATCTTTTAATATGCTCTGTGAATCTGGGGACTAGTTGTTCCTTTTTTGGGAAAAAAAACCTGGAACTCATTTAAATAAAAATTTGTTTGAATAATTTTTCTGGAGCAATGTATGTTTCACCTAAATAAAATTTTTTCAAAGGCAACGTCCAAGGGAAAATAGCATAGGAGAAAGAACTGGCGAGGCACATGACATAATTTTGATTCTGGAGATATATATTCAGAAAATTCCTTTAAGTCTATACTTTTAATTTTTGCAACACTAAACCATCTATATTTGCTTTGAGATCAAAGAGAAAACTAACCCAAAAAGGGCAATCCTGTAGCTTCCCCATAAAAGTACCTCTTGCTTGTTGGGATGAAATGAGAGTATAGCCCACAAATATGGGCTTTACCATGGGGAAACAACAGTGTGCACTTTTATTCTAGCTGAAAGCAAGAAAAGCATGTTTACTAGCTAAAGAAAAGCATGAACAAGCTTGGTCAAAGACTCAGTAATAGGCTGAGCAACTGAGACCCACAAGGCATGTAAGGCCCTGTGACCCAGCTCCTAACTGGAAATTACATCTGCTTGGTTGAAGAACAATTGAACACATCTGGGAGAGTTACAAGTATGAATGGAGGAAAACAAAAATGAGTGAGAGATGCTATGGTAAAACTGTAACTCTCGAGGCTAGCCTCTTAATATGAGAGTGGGGATTTGTTGTTCTTCTTGCCTAGCTTTGGATTGGCTTGGAACCTGAGAAAATAAATGTTGCAATAAAATCAGCAGCTTCTGAAGGAGCTTTCTCCATCCTTCTTAGCTGGCTCTGTTAGAAACCTGTGGGGGCACAGAGTAAAATTAAGATCTCAAAGGGACCTGTTCCAAATAGAATTTGTCATAGACACTTGCTACAGGTTCTCTCTGGGAGATGGAGGAGGAGGCGGTAGATCTAAAAATGAACTCGACCTTATTTGGCCAGAACAAAGCATTAGTGGGGGTGGAGGAGGAGTAGGGGGAAGAGAGATGCTTTAGGAAAAAAAAAAAAACAAAACCCTGCTAGAGTGACAGATAACTTGGGAGAACCTCCTTGGCGGGGTGGGGGAGACGAAAAAACTTTTTACCATAACTAGAGAATAATGGTTAGCCAAATTACTTGGGCTGTTTTTAGGCTAGACACTTTTTGATGCTTATCATCTTATAATTTTAGCAGCAGCCAAACCAAACCATTAAATATAAAATGTTCTCAAAAAGTAGTTAGTAGTTTTAATTTTCAAACACACACTTATTTAGAAATCCCCTCTTGTGGCTGTCAGTGAAATGCTGGGGGAAAAAACACACCACACACAGGGATTCTGTGAGTCTCAGAAGCCATAACACACCTCATTGAACAAATGACAAATATATGATTGGTACTGCAGGTTCCAGTCAAGAGGAAGCACTAAAGATGGACCCGTGAAGGAAAAGGCATGTTTGAGATTGGGAGAGGTTACCTTGCCAAGAACAAGGTCATCAACTGACATATGTCATTCTTCCTAATCTCAGAAGCAGAACCGTTTAGGTCTAGTTTCAGTGATGGGCTAAAGCAAAGAGATCTAGTTGCCAAATATCCATGAGATTTAAAAATCTCATGTTACGTGAGGTAAATGTATGTAAAACACTTGGTATTGTGCCCATCACGCGGTACGTGATTACTGAAGGCTGGCCATAATTTTTATTATTTATATTAAAGTACCTTATACATACATAGCTAGCACTCAAAAATACATGTTTTGACAAAAAATAAGACAAGGTTAAGTAACTATTAGAAGCCATTAAACCAGAGATCTATCTAAAAAAACTTCTCCAAATTTCCAGTTTAATAATATTTACCACATTTCATATATTTCATCTTTCAGGTCTCAGCTAATATGTTTTCTTTTCAGAGAGAACCTCCCCATCTATCTTATCCAGAGTAGATCTCCTTTCTTAGCACAGCATACAATTTATTTTCTTCACAGCTTCTGTAACAACTTGAAGTCATTTTATCTCTATTTGTTTACTTGTGTATTGTTTCTCTCCTCCCTACTTCCACACATTGTTAAGCTTCTCGAAGGCAGGGACCAACTTCCTTTATCATCTTCCAATATATTTATATTTCCTTCAAATTGAGGTTAAATCCCCAACGTCAGAGTTATGCTCATTTCTTTTGGCTCTGTCTTGAGCAAAATTGTAAGATAATCTGGTCAACTATAAGAGTCTTTGTGATATGTAAACTAATGTAACCTCAGTTTTTTCTACACATTATCCATGTTCCTCAGAGTTCCTGTGATCTTCTAATTAGTTTTATATTTCCCTATCTAATGTGGAGGCCCAAACTAGGTAAGTTTACTAACATAAGTCTGGTAAAAATCTCATCACTGTTGAATGTAATGAGAAAATGACCTTACAATTCCTATAGTACACAGCATGTTCCTATCTCTATATGGAAAAAGTATAGTTTAATAGAAATAGATAGACCCTTAACTCAAATCCTAGCTTTACCAATTTATTAGCTTTGTGACCACAGGGAAATTAATTTCTCTAAGCCTTAGTTTTCTTATCTTTAAAATAATAATCTTATGCCCACAGACCTGTTTTTGTAATTAAACTACCATATATCATACTAACTACTTATTAAATACCAGGTCCCCTCCTTCCTTCCTATATCTTTTTCTTTTCCCTGACTTTCCTGTCATTTTCTGGTATCCCCAATATTTTAAGTCCATTTTGAATTGTGATCATTTTCCTATTTTTCCACATTCTCTCAGTTCAGAAGATGAAAAAAAAATGTTAAAAATTTGATGCTTGGGACATATGGGAGTTTATACTCTTGGAAAATTCAAGGAACTTCTAACAGTGATGTAGACTTTTCTACAAGTGGGTAAAACAATGGAACCGCAAGAGGCAGAGGTAGTCCCAATCATATATTTTTTAGAGAAGTATGACAGATGGAAACTAAAAAGAGTCAGAAGGAGAGATGGTTGCATATCTTCATGTTTACCAACGTGCAAAAGCATTTAAACCTAAAATTCTTTCATGCAATGGCATGCAAAACCAAACACAGCATAAAGAAAGGAAATCAGCGAAGAATGCAGAAGGCTACAGGCAACCAACTGAAATAAGCTTCAAGTTCATACAAACCTCCAACATTAAATTGCTATGTCTGATATAAATGTTTTCACCATCTAGTCTCTCTCTCTTTTTCTGTGAAAATGAAAGAGGGAAAAACAGAAAAGCATAAAAAATTAAAATGTTGTTCTTGCGGGAAAAAACTGCAAACTGGCAAACCAAAAAAATATTTAAAATTAAATGTCCACAGCGAAGCATATGCCAACGTGAAATGGTCACAAAACTACAAGGACACACACAGAACACATTACCACTAGAAAACGGATGACCCTGTCCATGAATGATGGAAGAATATGATGGTGTTATTTAAATAGACAGTGCTCCTAGCTTCATTGGCTTCATACATAATAAGCTGTTTTATGTTCATTTTTGAAATTGAGCTGTTTGAGGGGTATCTTAAAATACATGACTTTAAGAAGCTTTGAAGTTCCATGGCACAGAGAAATACTTTAAAACATTATTTACCTTTTTTGGACATATTTCATACTTAGTAATACCACAGTATGTATTCCTCTAATACCTCTCATAAGAAATTCTAAGGGCACTTTATACATGATTAGTCAATATTCCATTCCGTACGAACTGATATATCCAACTCTATGGTTGGGAAGAAAAGACACAGAGCAGCAAAACACATAGCTAATAACAATACCAGGAGGTGCTGCTATGATGATTTCCATAGTAAATATGCATCAAATATTGTCAATGATTCTAAGAATATGGTGCCACTGTGAAATACTTCTTATAACGTAAAGGACGGGTTTGGTCTTTAGTAATTGTCTCATTGTGTTTAAAAAGATATTTTCCTACTGGAAAGTTTATTTTAATGAAAAATTTCAACAAATAGTATAGGGTAATAATTTGGTATACATATGTAGGTGAATATATGCAAATACATATACATACACAAATATATATCTACTATTTGTAAGTAACTTCTGATTAAGAGAAATCAATGAAAAGAATGGATCACTGTCTTTTTAATGCACTGTAGAAGTTAGCATGGGTGATGGTAATGCAGTTTTGTGAAAGTGAAAAATGGCTGACCTTCCTCATTCTTATCAGATCTTCCGTTTTTTCTGCAAGCTTCTGTTTTGCCATTATTAAAAAAAAAAAAAGAAAAATGATAAAATATTGGCCCACTGAAGTTTGTTTGAACCTTTATTTCATAGTATTTTTTTTAAGGAAAGGGAGTTGGGGGGAAGAAAAAATTGAGGAGGGAGGAGAAAAGGAACAAGTGGCCTGTTGGCACAAACCTGTGTTTGGTCACCATTTGAGGTAGGTACTGTGACCTCGATGTGGGTTTTTTCCACCTACATTTAAGAAATAAAGTGGTAAAAACATTTTAGGTTAGTAGGTGTCTATGAATCGCATTATTTACAAATAAGCCGCATCTTTAAGCTGGTTGCAAAATAAGCTGATATGTAATCAACATGATGCAGTCTTCTGGGGGTGTTACAGGGAAGGACATTACTCTCAATAGTAGTCTATTAGTTCACCATCATATTTTCAAGGCTGAAAAAGTAATATGGACAGCCAAATGATCATAAAAGAAAATTAAGATAATTATTCTGTTGATGAAGAAAACATTTTTATACTTATTTACAAAAAAGTATTTATACAAAGAATAATTTGTGCTTAAATAAGGCATGTGGCTTTTTTTTTTTTGCTTCTTTTTATGATCTAGAAGTATTTTCACATTTAAAAACAAATTTACAAACGAAGATATCAAGGTCTGACATACATGACAGAAACAAAAAGAAAATCTTTACAGTTAAAGCACACATATAATAAACCACATATGACACAAAGCAGGTAAATACGAAAAAATTTGTTAGTTGATCAATATATTTAAGGAGGCAGTTTCACCCTTGAGTTTATTAGACAACAAAACATCAAAATAAACTCAATCCAAATTGTTACTGATGCATGCAATTACTTCCAAGGCTGATTTATAAATAAGCACACGGAGGGCTCATCTGCAACATTCAGTGCTCTGTAATCTCCTCTCCAGGGAGCCAGAGCCCATGTGTTTGCTGGATGGACAAGATTCATCCTTCGTAATAGGAAGAGAATAAGTCCTCCTGTCTACCTTTGAAATACCTTTAGTAATAGTCATTTTATATACCCCAAATGGAGTAAGTATAAATTTAAAAAACCCAGACTATTAAGAGGAAGTATTTTAGAGTGGGCAATGCCTAAAGCAGTAGATATTTCAAAATTAGAAAACTTTTTATTAAGGGTCAAATCAATCACTTTGTATCATTAACTTCTTTACAGAACCTCACCAATCTGTGGTTTTGACACACGCTTTTTGATCACACTTGGCAGCATTACCTTGGAGTACAATGTCATTGTGATATTTTCCCTAGGACAGAGGGTAGACCAGAGAACACCAACCTTTGTGACACTGTCAAGTCGTAAGCACATCCAGCTACAATACTTCTAACTACCAGGATAACTGACAATTTGGGTCATTTCTACTATGAGTCCCATCATATTTGTTGTGTGGTCATTAGCAAGTTATTAAACCTCTCTGAGTTTGTTTTTTATTGATAAAGTGGAGATAATATCTCCATAGAGTTGTAAATGTTTAGCAAATGATAATTTTAAGTTATTTTGTAAAGCTTAAACTACTTGTTTCAATGAATAATGATTTTTTTGCTTTGGGTCCTTAGCAATCCAACAGCAAGAAACTGAGAACCTCTACTTCAGTCTAAGAGTGGAGGCCAAATAACAAAGGTAGCTATACCCCTTGGGAGAATATTAAATGAGATAAAAGTGTACATAGGGAGAAGTACTATTCCACACCAATAGGTCTTGTCAAATGACTCAAGATGCCAAAAAGCTACTTCCATCTGGCACCAAATTTATGTTAGATAAAGAAATTTATAGAGTCACAAGGTTATTTTATTACTACGATTGCTTTATATAATAACTATGGCTTCAGGTAAATTTCATAATTATTTTCTATTACTATGATAAAATCAACTTAGAGCCACCCTTAATTCTGTCACCACTATTACAGTAATGGAAGTTTATTAGAGATGGTTTTCAGTCTGATCTCTACACAAGTATCTCAAAACATATATGTATACAGAATTAATTGGCAAGAAAATCACCTAGTGGCACTTAAAATGGGAAGCATATACCAGGAAGTGATGTTGCCACTCTGCCAAGGTCCCAAGAGCAAAGGGAACCTATTTTTGAAGATACATGTGTCTAATTTATAGGCTAAAGAACAAGTAAGTTAGCAGAACACCAAAGGAATCTTAACCACTCAAAAGGATTCCTTTGCCAACTCCAGTAATCCAACACTTCCCAGTTGGTATAACAAATGGAGGGATAGTCAAAAGCGCCAGATGAGATATCCTAACAGTAAAAACTGAGGTAGTCTAGGGGTGCCTGGGTGGCTCCATTGGTTAAGCATCCAATTCTTGGTTTCAGCTCAGGTCATGATCTCAGTTTGTGAGTTCAAGCCCCACATGGGGTCCTCTGACAGTGTGGAGCCTGCTTTGGATTCTCTCTCTCCCTCTCTCTCTCTGTTCCTCCCCCTACTTCTGCTCTCTCTCTCTCTCTCAAAATAAATAAATAAACTTAAAAAAAAACCCTGAGGTAGTCTAATGTTAAAATGGCACTGTTGATACTGAACCTGATGGCCAATGTCATGCACATTTGGCTAGGTAAAAAAATGCAAATATCCACCATTCATCCAATTTTTTTCTCTCTCTGGACTCAAGTTAGTCTCAGAGGACAGTAAAAATGGCATGTCATGTTGAACAGTTGTTTTTTTTTTTTTTTAATACAGTCAAAACAGAGCCAGATTGTCCAATGCTCTACAGATAAACTAGATATTGAACTGACTCCAAAAGAACAGGGTTAATCCATCTGCCAAGGTGAGAGCACTTAACTAAGGTAAGTGCTTAAATTTCTTAGTAAATATAAAATGTAATTTTTCTTACAAAAACTGCCTCTCGGAGGGGTTGTGGAAGGGGGGATGGGCAAAATGGGTAAGGAGCATTAAGGAAATCTATCCCTGAAATCATTGTTGCACTATATGCTAACTAACTTGGATATAAATTTAAAAAACTGCCTTTACTAACTCCTGTTGTCAATAGTGATACTTGTATTTATGTCAATAAATCTGAACACCTCAACTCCATCCCTGCTTAAATGTGTTTAAAAAGCTTACCAACACATAAAAGATCAGTCCATTTACGGTTAGTACTGGGAAATCTGCTAATTGGTGATTTTTAAACAAGATCAGTGACTGTGAGTACAATCAACTCAGAACTGTAAGCAACTCAGTGGCAAAACCTCTCCTACATAAGAATCTTCCCCTTTTTGTAAGCAATTTGATTTGAACAACCATATAGATATGCTTTAGGCAATACTAGGATATTCTCTGGGTATGTTGCACACATATTCCTCTTAGGGAATCAAGTTATATTTTAATCCTATTAGAGCATACTCTTTTTTTTTTTTTTTAATTTACATCCAATTTAGTTAGAATATAGTCCAATAATGATTTCAGGAGTAGATTCCAGTGATTCATCCCCTATGTATAACACCCAGTGTTCATCCCAACAAGTGTCCTCCCTTCCCCTTTTAGCCTCCCCCCTCCCCACCCCTCTAGCAAACCTCAATTTGTCCTAGCAGAACTTACTCTTAAAAAAGAATGTGAAGATTCTTTCTGGATGAGTAAAAATTATTTTTAAAAGCAGATGATCACAGTGCTGATGTGCTTTCTAGATGCGTTTTGTTGTTGTTTTGTTTTGTTTTGTTTTAGATATAAGTTAGGTGTAGGTAGGTCACCTGAAAACTTCTCGGATGGCTTAGTTTTCATGACATCATTCTATGAAAATATTTTACAGGTTCATGGGGAATACTTTTTTCCAGAAAGAGTAAAGGAGAAATCACTTTGTTAGAATTGTACAAGAATCGGTGCTTTGGAAACCTTCCTGGTCAAGGAGTTAATCCGTCTGAATCAGAAAGTGAATGAGCTGGATATTTGGGACTTATGACATACCTTCCACACTTCTGTGGGCTCTGGCTCAGCTTGCTCCGGTGGCTCTTCTTCCTTTTTCACTTCGAACTTCACTGTTTCCTTCTGTGCTTTAGAGACCACTGTTTTTTTGACAGATGCATCTGGAACACTGCCTTCTGTGACCTGACTCTGAGCAATGGCTGGTGCAGAAGTGGGCCGAGGACTTCTGTCTGAATCAACAGCCGTTGCTATGTGAGAAAGGAAAAAGGACAGAATCAGTGAAGGCAAGAGTCACTGTACTACTTCAAAGTCACCAGGTAAAATAATTGTGAATCGAGGACACAGTGTCCAGTGGGCTATCATACAGAAGGTATAAAATAAATCATCAGTGCTCTGCCGGGTAGCTGATGGCAATAAAAAAGCAAAAACAGAAAAGCTAAACTGTGCTATCGTGGCCCATAAGGGGATATCAAAATAAGAAAATTAAAAACTCTCTTTGTTAAAAAGTTAGCAAGATTGTTTAACCTTGTTAAGCAAAGGGTTAATTAAGTCTGATTCCTTTCATGAAGACTTTTTGAAATAAAGATCCATTTATTTAGGGGTGACTGGGTGTCTCAGTTGGTTAAGTGTCCAACTTCAGCTCAGGTCATGATCTCAAGGCTTGTGAGTTCAAGCCCTGTGCTGGGCTCTGTGCTGACAGCTCCAAAGCTGGAACCTACTTCGGATTCTGTGTGTGTCTCTCTCTCTGCCCCTCCCCAACTCACGCTCTGTCTCACTCTCTCTCAAAAATAAATACACATTCAAAAAAAAAAAAAATGTCTTTTAAAAGATACATTTATTTACAAGTGATTTTAGAAACCTAAAATACATATTCCAAGAAAGAAGGATCAAGTCTGATTTCTTCTGTAAATCCTGCTTGGAATGCATACAAAATAACTTGATAAATTGATCTTCTGGTAAGACATGCACACTTTTTGATGCTTGTTTAAGGGCAAATCTTTGAACCAGACACTTTCCTTTTTAATAAGTCACTTGATTAAAATAGTATGAATTCAAAACCTTTGGCCTTTAGTCCTTAAAAAAATAAAAATCAACCTTTTGAGTTCTGTCCTACCCTCTCTCAGAATCTTATCAATTTGTATTATAGTTTCTCTTCTCTAATATATCCAGGGCAGTGGTTCTCAACCAGGGGTGATTTTGTCCCCCAGAGAATATTTGGGAACATCTGGGGACATTTTTGATTGTCACAACTGGGGAGAGAGGTAGTAGGGGGTCCCTGGTAGTGTGTACAGGCCAAGGTTGCTGAGGGTAAGAAACCTTGACTTAGGAAAAAGGCTATATATAGACGCTTTTAGAGAGTATATGCAATACAGGCTTATGACAAAAGCTTGAGCTTTCCAGAGTTAATAGTTGTTCTGGTTTGGACTATTAGTATCTAAGTTTCGATCACTTCAAAAACAACTACTCATACTCTTTTCATGATTTTTTTATCTTCATTCTTTCAGGGACTAAAAGAAAACCTATACATACTTTGTAGTAAACCTCATTTATTTGGCAGTGTCTAGGAATGAAGTGTGTTTCCACAGGATTTAATATTTCTGATGACAGATCATTATCTTCTATGTACTGAGACTTTTGAATTTTAATTATTTTGCATGGAATCTTTACAATTAAAAAAATTTTTTTAATGTTCATTCACCCTTGAGGGAAAGAGTGCGTGCATGCATGCGCACGTGTACACACACACACACACACACACACCACACAAGTGGGGGAGGGGCAGAGAGAGAGGGAGACAGGGGATGTGAAGCAGACTGCGCTGACAGCAGAGAGCCTGAAATGGGACTCAAACTCTTGAACCGTGAGATCATGACCTGAGCCAGAGTCAAACACCTGACTGAGCTACCAAGGTGCCCCAGAAATACTTACAATTTTTATTGTACACTTTCTTCTGCTTTCTTAAACTGAATATACTGAATTTCTCATGATAAACTTAGATTGATAGGCAGTATATATTAGCCAAAACAAAGGAATTCCATGAATCAGAACAGATAAAAAATTGGAATTCACAACTACCTTACACATACAACACCAAGAAAAAAAAATGCTTGTTACCCTGTAATGATCTCCAGTGAAAGAAATCATTCCTCAGATAATACGTAGGAAAAACAGTAGAAATGTAAGAATCATCTATCTTCCTTCCAGTGAAAACTCTGTGGCCTCTTTCAAGTCCTTGCTACTCATGGGTGCTCTAAACTATTCAATGCAAGAATGGCAGATGGCAGACCAAATCTAACAACACAGGGGAATGTGACAAAATATTTTGCTCACAGTTGTGTTAAACTATCATTATACTTGTGTATTCACACCTCCTCTCAAAGAATTAATTCAACTCTGCCTGGCATCATAGAAACATAGCCCATGCTTTCACCATGTGTTATTTTGCCACTTGCATTTGGTTTTAATCCAATACTAATACTGCAGAGCCAAATGATTTATGTCTTCAGTATTCCTAGCCCTGGCAATCTGTACCGTCTATGGAAAAGTAGGTATAAGTGTGGAAACTGGCAGTTAGAAACACAGGCATAAAGTTTCATCATTTGTAAAATGTAGAAGATATTAACTCTATAGGACAGTTAGGGAAGGCATACTCAATGGACATAAAAAATACTTTAAAAATGCTAAATATCAATAACTTTTAATGTCATATCTCTAAGTCCTTATATTTCTTTGTCATGGGTTAATATTTCAACAGTATGCAGGGCAAAAATTAATTATGCACACACTGATAGGAAATTCAAGTGGAAGATATCACCTGGGAGCCCTGGAGAGAGGCAAATTTCTTTCCTTTTCTCAATAAGAAGGCTACAGGGGCACCTGGGTGGCTCAGTCGGCTAAAGTGTCTGACTTTGGCTCGGGTCACAAGCTCATGTTCATGAGTTTGAGCCCCGCATCGGGCTCTGTGCTGACAGCTCAGAGCCTGTTGGCCGCTTCAGATTCTGTGTCTGCCTCTCTCTCTGCCCCTCCCCCGCTCATGCTGTCTCTCAAAAAATAAATAAATAAATAAACAAACAAACATTTTTAAAAAGGCTACAAAGTATGGATTGCAACTGAGAATCATGGTAGTGACTCTGGTTGTTGTTTTTTTAAAGTATCTTTATTGAGATACACTTCACATACCATATAATTCATCCATTCAGTTGTACAATCCAATACTTTTTACTATATCTACATTATTGGGGGTAGTGATTACTTTTTAAGATGTTTTGGCTCTTCAGTTTTGTGAATTCATTTGTTAGCTATTTTAAGATTTAGGTGCATATACAGAGAACCCTTAACTTTAAAAATTCAATTACTTCCCATTTCTGAATGTCTAGACAAAGAAAAGTGTTGTGATAATCTTATGGACCCATTAATTCTAGTATTATATTGTTCTTGTTTAAAAACAACAGAAACTTAGGGACAGTTATATATTAGAATAGTGAAAAGTAAAACTCAAAACTAACATATCGAATAAAAGGAAACTTAAATTTTAGATCTAGCTCTGTTACTTACTAGCACAATTTCTGTTAGTATGGTATAGGCACAGTAGGTATGGAGTGGATCAGTGGTTTCATTATCAGAGGGCCCACATAAATCAGCTGCAGATCTTGAAAAACAAAAAAAATGCAGCTGGGGGCACATGGGTGGCTCAGTTGCTTAAGCGTCAGACTCTTGATTTTGGCTCAAGTCATGATCTTGCGGTCTGTGGGACTGAGCGCTGTGCGATCAACGTGGAGCCTGCTTGGGATTCTCTCTCTCCCCGTCTGCCTCTCCCCCTGTGCGCGCGTGCGCGCACGCACACACACACACACACACACACACACACACACACTCTTTCTCTCTCTATCTCAAAATAGATAAACATTAAAAAAACCCAAACAAACAGTTGATGCTCAAGTCCACCACAGACAGATGAGGGATCTCAAAGTAAGGCCTGGGCACTTGTTTTGCTTCAAAGCTCTAAAGATGATACCGGTGTACCCCTGGCAAGAATCACTGCAACCACGACCCACTGAATGGATGAACTACCTAGTTAAACGACCCTAGCAAGTTATGACCTTTTCTGTGCCCAGTTTCCTCATGATTAAACCAAGAATTCCTAAATGCTTCTTGTTCATTAGGTTGTTGGTACTAATTAGGATATATGGAAATGGTTTGAAAAGCAAAAGGTGGAACAAAAATATAAGCTGAATGCCTTGTTATCATTATTAGTTTCCTTATGACTTACTATTCTAACGTATAAACTGGGATCTGAACCAATTTTAGCTCTTCAGCTGGTGAAGCAGATGCTCTGAACACCAGATATAACAGAAAAGGGAGCGTTCATTCATATCATTAAAGTGAGGTCCCTTATAAAACAATTCTTGTAAAAGTTTCCATCTCCAGCTTAGAGGCATATATATACATATATATGGAGGGGTCTAACAGGGAAAATCTCTCTCTCAAGATTCCTAGAAGGATCTAGGAAAAAGAGGGAAAATTAGTTTCCATAGACCTGTTTCTAATTCTTGTACTGAGAAGACAGCACACAGAGAAAAAAAAAAAAGACATTTGGAAACAAAACTAAAAAAAAATTGTCTTATTTGGTTTATATGTAATTCAGAGGCTTAAAAGATACTACCATATGTAAAATATTTAGAACATTGCCTGGAACACACTAAGCACTCAATGATTATTACTATTTTTTATTCTCTTTCTTCTAAAAAAAAAAAAAAAGCTGTCATGGTGAAGAGTAAAAACATGGGTCTGGGAGAACAGTCCTAGACTCTACTAATTTTGTTGCTATGTGACCTTACACAAGTCACTTAAATTCTAAGGTTAGGTTGTAAGAAATAATGAACAGCAAAAGGTATCCATTTCAAGAAATGAAAAACAACAGTTCAATAAGATAGAAAGAAAATAATGAAGATATTAACTGGCATAAATTAAATTAGAATATTTATAGTATAAAAAAAACCCCAAAAGTTAGTTTTTTGAAGAGATTTAGGAGGCCAGCATAAACTTGATACTAAAACCTGACAACATCACGAAAAAAGAAAATGACAGGCTTCTCTCTCTTACAAAAATAGTTACAAAAAATTCTAAAATAATATAGTAAGAAAAACATAATCAAATTGCATTTACTCCAAGAATGTAAAGTTGGTTTAATGACTGAAAATTAATCAGTGTAATCTACCACTTAATACAGAGAGGGAGAAAAATCCTATTATTACAGCTGACCCTTGAACAACACAGGTGTTAGAGACACCAACCCCTCCATGCAGTTAAAAATCTGTATATAACTTTTAATTCCCCCCAAACTTAGTTACTATAGTCTACTATTGACTGGAAGCCTTACTGATAACACAAACAGTTGATTAACACATATTTTATATGTTACAAATATTATATATTGTATTCTTGCAATAAAGTAAGCTAGAGAAAAGAATATTATTAAGATAATCGTGAGGATGAGAAAATACATTGATAGCACTATGTTATATTTATCAAAAAAATCTGCCTGTAGGTAGACCCATGCAGTTCAAAATCAAGTTTTTCTTTTTTTTTTTTTTTAATTTTTTTCAACGTTTTTTATTTATTTTTGGGACAGAGAGAGACAGAGCATGAACGGGGGAGGGGCAGAGAGAGAGGGAGACACAGAATCGGAAGCAGGCTCCAGGCTCCGAGCCATCAGCCCAGAGCCTGACGCGGGGCTCGAACTCACGGACCGCGAGATCGTGACCTGGCTGAAGTCGGACGCTTAACCGACTGCGAAAATCAAGTTTTTCAAAGGTCAAATGTACATTAACTAATGAATTAAAAGTCACCATTCGTTTATGATAAAAACTCTCAGGAAACTAGGAATAAAAGAAAACTTCCTTATCAGATAACGGGTAGCTAACAAGCCCTAGAACAAACATCATACTTAATTATGAAATACTGATGCTTTCTCCCTGAGATTGGGAGTGAGACATGGATTAAGAACTCCTATAAACTAGTAAGACAGCACAATAAAAATATGAGCAAAAAATTTGAACAGGCACTCCAGAAACAATGATATACAAATGACCTATAAACTATGGAAAGGTATTTAACTTCATTAGTCATCAGGATTTGAGTGAAGGTTTGAAAAATAAAACAACAACAATACTTTTCTCCCAAGTGGAAAAAATTAAAGAGAGGGACAACAGTTGTAATAGGATATTCTAATGCACTTAAAACATCAAATAGAAAGTAGAGCATAAAATTCTGCTCACATTCAACTCAACAGGAAAAATTAACAATCTTATTTTCAACATTCATTTATTAAGCACTTACAATGTAACAAGAATTGTGGTAATTATCAAGACCAGTCATCTTGATGATTTAAGATGTAGTTGTGCATCTTAAAAAAAATTCTCAGGATGTAAAGATACAAAGAAAGCATCATGGGATATATGAAGGTAAAAAGGGACTGACCAGAAAATGTACAGGATTCTATTCTAAGTTTGTACTTAGGATACACGTACTTTGGAGAAATTACTTTTTAGGCTCGCTTCTATAAAATTAGGTGGCTGGAATAAATTATTTCCAAAAATTGTTTCCCAGTCCCAAAACTCTGTGATACTAATGGTCAGGCCACCAAAGCTATCTTCCTTTAGAATTGTCTTACATGCTTTAGTTTTGGAATCTCAACCATTACTACAGCATTTTGAAGACATAGTTTTTGAGAGTTACCCCCCTAAAAACATAGAGTATAATTTAATAAGAACTAGCTAATGTTAGTCAATAGAGACATCAAGATTTTTTAAAGTCTTGAACTGTGACGTCTCTATAGCTAGAAAAAAAACAGACAGGATGTGATTTCTAAAAGTAACATAAATCTCTCTATAAGTAAAGCTTTCTAAATTGTTCAAGATACCAAAACTCATGAATATGTGAATCTTTGGTTATTTTTGCTATTACAAAGAGAGGATACATCAGACATAGTATCTAAACAACGAAGAATTTCTATTTGGTGGAAAAAGCCATGGGATACGGCATCAGACAAACATAGGTTTTTGTCCTAGCTTTGCAACTTACTATCTGTGAGACACTGAACGAGTCACTTAAACTTTCCAACCTCAGTGTTTTCACTGAAAATTAGGGATAAAAACAAACAAACAAAAATAATAGCTCCCCAAATTCAAGGTAAACTGGAGGTAGGATACTTTACTCGACAAAGAAGGAGATGCCTGATGGTGTTATATAAATATGGCAGACATAAGGATTGAGTGATCATATTTAAAACTTAACATGCCTAAAACAGAAGTTTTGATTTTCCATATCCCCAACTGTGCTTCTCTCTCAGACTTTCCCATTGTACTAAACGATCAAACCTAGGAATAAATCTTGATTTTCTTTTCCTTGCCATTTCCAACACTTAATTTATCAGTAATTCTGTCAGGCCTACCTCCAAAATGTATCTCTGGCCACTTTTCCCCTTCTTCATTGCCAATACTTAAGCCCCAGCTGTCATCATCTCTCACCCAGATCCTGCAACAGACTTCATGCTTCTGCTTTACTGCCCCTTCGATGGAGCATTCACCCAGCAGTCAAAATGGTCTTTTAAAAATGGAAAATCAGATCACATCATGCCCTCTAATAGCTTTCTATTGTAACTAAAATAAAATCTAAACTCTTTAATGGCCTATAAGGCCTTAGACAATCTGGCCCCTTCCACTTACTTCTCTGACCTCATTATTTTTTTTCTAAAGTAGGGTCCACACCCAGAGCCGAGCCCAACTCATAACCCTGAGATCAAGACCTGACCCCGAGGGACACCTGGGTGGCTCAGTCAGTTAAGCATCAACTCTCACAGTTTGTGGCTTCGAGCCCCATGTGGGGCTCTGCGCTGACAGTGTGGAGCCTGGTTGGGATTCTCTATCTCCCTCTCTCTCTGACCCTCCCGCCACGTGCATATGAGCATGCTCACTCTCTCTCTCTCACAAAATAAATTAAAAAAAAAAAAAAAAAAAAGACTTGACCCTGAGATCAAAACCTTGATCCCTGAGATCAGACCTGAGCTGAGATCAAGAGTTGGACGCTTAACTGACTGAGCCACCCAGGCACCCCTGACCTTACTTACTGTTTTTACTCCTTTCCCTTCCATTTACTAGGATCTAGACCTGTGCTGTCTAATATGGGAGCCACTAGCCACATATGGCTATTTAAATGTAAACTGAATTAAAATTCAGTTCCTTAGTAACTTAGCCACATTTCAAGTTCACAATTGGCCATATGTGGCCATAGGTTACTAAACTGGACATCACCAAACAGATTTCCATCGGTACACAAAGTTCTATGGGACAGCACTGATCTAGACCCATGCCAAGCTCATTCCTACCTGCAGATCTTTGTACTTGTTACTCCCTCTTTGAGAATGTTCTTCCCCTGGGTTTTGGGATGGCGGGCTCCTTCTCATAATTCAGGTCTCAGTTCAAATGAAGCTCCTCAGAGTAACCTTCTAAATTTACATTTAGATACAAACCACTCAATCTCAAACAGCCATCCAGTGTCTCCCATCCCCAGGTACTCTTTATCCCATCACTCTCTTTTATTTTCTTCATAGCACTTATCACTATCTGATACTGTTTTATCTTTGTTTCTACCCAGAGAATGTAAGCCGTGTGAGGGCAGAGACCATGTTTGTATGTTCACAGCTTTATCTCCATTGACTAGAACAATACCTGACACATAGGAAATGTAAAATAAGTTACTGAACAAAGGAATAAGTGAGTAAGTATCTGAAAGAACATGGGTTTTGGAGTCAAACCAGTATGTACCCCAATCCACTTATTAGCTATCCTATCTTAAGAAAAGTTATTTAATTTTTGAGCCAGATTCCAAATGTTGCCATGATGACTGAAGAAGACAAAGCCTGCAATCTGCCTTGTTCTGTTACTATTAAAACGGCCCCTTCAAACTCAGGACAGTAGAGAAACATCAGAAAGAAAGAAGTATGACTTGCACTGTAGAAGCATAAAAGTTCTGCTTGGGTCATCTCTTTTCCAAGTGTGACACTCTTAAACTGAGCAAGGTGTCTCTGATATATGTTCCCATCGTGCAATAAATCAAAATATGGCAGCATAATTTTGGATGATATAAAACAAAGTAATAATGCTGTGGCCAGAAAATTAACAATATCTTAATGATACCTAATATTTTGTGGTCACTTATTAAGTGCCAGCCATTGTGCTAAGCACCATATATACATCATCTGATTTATTCTTCATGAAAACTCTTTGAGGTACAATTATATTATCGTCATGCCCATTTTATAAATGGGAAACCCAAGGCATGGAGATTAAGTAACTTGACCCAGAAGATAGATCATAAATGCAGGGGTTGAGCTTGGAACCAGGGCTATCTGATTCCAGAACCCAAACCTTTAACTTCTGTAACATGCACCTTGCTTTTACAGCAGATATGATAGAGCTGGGTCTTGGTGAGTCCTTAATAAATATAATCAATAATACTCTACTTCGGTTATTGCCTTCTGAAATTTTTATTAGCCACATACTGAATATGACTTATTACTTTATTTCAGTAATACTCTCAATCCTTGAGACTAAGAAAAATTCAGAAAGATCTTCTGTTTTATATACAATCATGAAACTTATCTATTTCCTGTTTAAACAAAATTTAGAGACTCCAATAACACAACTGCTTTTTCTATCTCTAACTGCCACATGACAAATGATCTAAACTTTTTACATGACCGCTCTAGCGAGTGAGATGCTTTTCCTCTTTCCTACTTGAAAAAATAACTATTTCAAAACATTCAAGAGGGTTTTAGTTCAGTATACTACATTAGGTGTTCACTCTGTGGTAAATATTCTGAATCCTAATTCTAATGGTGTTTATCCACTACTACCTAGCAGTGGAACCTTGATCTAGTTACTACTCTCTCTGAACTATGGTTCTACTTTTCTTAAGATGAGCCCACTGAAACAGACAATTAGTAAGATCCATTTCACTTACCACTGAGATTCTTTCATTTGGCTCCCTTACAGACAACTGTACTTCTTTTATCTCTCCCTAATGAGTTAGGATCACAGGAAATCATTAATATTCAATACCAACCTCCATCAAGGCTCCGGGATGCCCGTTTGCTTGCTGTACGCTCAAAGTGTGGAGCAGGCCTGTCAATCAGAGCACTAGCTTGCCTGGTCTGAGCCTGAGTCCGGCCACTGTATCGAAATTTGGATCCCAGGGCAAGAAATTTGCTTTTAGGAATGGTGTCTGTAGATGTCAGTCTAGAGAGGGAGAAAAACATAATTATACATATTATTTCTCTCTAATGAGACTGTGAGATTAAAGAAATCATGAATTAATCTCATAGTTTCCTTACAGTTACTAAGACGGAGTTCTAATCAAGCAATCATTATTTTAATTCTACATCATGTCTCAAAGCAACACGTATAATTTAATTGAGGCCTATATTAATAATATCATCATATATCCCTATAGATAGGGCTTTATGGTTTTCAAAATGCTTTTATAGCACTGTAATATTTTCACCACTTTACAGATACAAGAAACTGAACTTTCAAAAAGAAGTTACTGTTTTAAGATCACATAGCTATTAAGAGGTTGGGCAGCAACGGGGTCCAAGCCCAGAGTACTTTTTCCATTCTATTAAAATAATAATTTTGTCAGGGTACCTGGGTGGCTCAGTTGGTTAAGCATCTGACTCTTGACTTGGGCTCAGTTCATGATCTCATGGTTCATGGGTTTGAGCCCCGCATCAGTGCAAAGCCTGCTTGGGATGCTCTCTCTCCGCTTCTCTGCCCCTCCCCTCCTCAATAAATAAATACACTTTAAAAACTGTTGAAAAATACACAATAATAATTTTGTCAAATGCACTCCGAACTCAGTTAGTGCCTATGAACCCATTAAATAGGTTATTTGGTGCATTTAACACAGTTAGGAACCCCATCTTCTTTCTACGTTATACCCCTATAATCTCTTTTGCCAGGACATTTACTACACTGAACTGAAACAATCTATTTATGTGCTGGTCTCCACTACAAGGCTCTGGGGTCTCTATGGGTAAAGGATAAAGACTATGATTTATTTACCTTTGTGTTTTCACTCCTGGCATAGTGCCTGGCATGAATTTGCCACTCAATAAATGTTTGCTGGATAAATACATAAATTGCTATATCAAATACTACCAAAAAGAGAGTACTTCTTCCCTTTGGGATAGTTTATTTTAATTCAGCAAATATTTACTTCCTTTTGTTTGCTGAGGCATCACATATTAATATATTCTCTTATTTTGATAAAACAGATCTAAATATGCTGTCCTACAAGTAAACGCTTTGGCTCTAGCTGAAGTCTATACCATAAATATGAAACATTCAAAAAACTCCTTTTCACCCTTACCCTTTTTAAAAACTATTTTCTTGGTTTGATTTTAAAGAAGAGGATGATAAGAACATAGGGAAATATTTCAATGCCAATAATTAAAGTTCCTTAATTGGTTATGAAGTGAATCTTTATGTTTATCCTGCACTGAGAATTAAAATGTTCTTTTCCCTGAGTTTTCTTCCTGTCCAGTGTGCTATGGTGCTAAGTATGATATGAACATACAAATAGAAGTAGAAGATATCATGGTCATCTCTCTTAAAAGCCATTCATAAACAGCCAACTGACATAAAATCTGGGATTTGCTTCAAAATCTCTGGAAGGGAGTGGGAAGGAATGGGTAGGGGGGATATAGATGAAACAAGAATGGCCTTGAGGTGACAATATTTAGGCTGGGTGATAGATCCAAAGGTAGGTACAACGGCAGTTCATTATACCACTTTCTTTACTATGTATGCAGTTTCACATAATAACATTTTCTTTAAAAGGCAAGGGGACAAAACTAGCTGGTTCTCCTTTCTTTCTTTCTTTTTGTAAGTTTATTTATTTATTTTTGAGACACACAGGGTGAGAGGGGGAGAAGGGGAGAAGGGGAGCGGGGGAAGGGCAGAGAGAGAGACAGTGAGTGAAAGAATCCCGTGCTGATAGCACACAGAGCCTGACTCGGGGCTCAGTCTCACAAATTGTGAGATCATGACCGGAGCCAAAATCCAGAGTCAGATGTTTAACCGACTGAGCCACCCAGGCACCCCTAGCTGACTCTCCTTTCAATGCAGGTAAATACTTGTCTAAGGTCTGTCTTCTCTGCTAGACTGTTCCCTCAGGACAGGGACTAGAACTATCTTGTGGTATATTCTCAATGCCTACTACAGTGCCTATACAAAGGGTAAGCACACAGAAAATGTTTGGTAAATGACTACAAGGGGTTAATGATGTAGCCTCTTGAAGAGTAGAGCAGATTAAACTTTCTTCCATCTTCTGATTATCTGATACAACTGGGCTTTAAAGACGGTTCTCTGTACTTCTTTTCTGGGGTTGATTAGAACCAAGATAATGATCAGCTTTCTACCTTTCACCTTCTAATAGAACAGCCCCACAGAAAGTAGTTAAGCATTGCTTAAAGAAATTCCATGGGGAGGTAGGTTAGGGTACTTCTTCCTGACAGACTGAATTTAGTTTCGCTCCAGTTAAGATGATCACAGAGCCCCTAATAAATACAGATTCCTTTTTCTCACTTCTTTTCTCCTTCCATCATGCACAGAAAGGTGCTTTGGGAATGTTGAGGCATGTTTTTCAACCCAAGGGAAGAGAAGTGGATTTATTTTGTCTCGCTTAAGATGATCTCACCTGAGCTAAATAAAAGAATGCCAGCCATACAAAGAAGGGAATTTCAATAGCAGGTTTAAAATAGAAACATGCATAACTTATCCTTGAAAAATACTTAAGTGAGAACAATACCTGAAAAATGTGTGATGCTCTACACAGACTTTCCATAATTTCTTAGCTGCTCGGTAACTGGGAAGTTTGAATCCAATGGTACTTTCATATTGCTCTTGCTATAAAAACATGAATAAACATGAAACATGATTATTTTACTAAAGTGATACAATATCAGAAATACGGTGTTACAGAAGAGGACATTGTGAATAAAAGAATGTTACTGGTTTCAAAACATAAAGTTTCATTTCAAAATTTTTTCTACTTACCAACAGAAATGTACTCAGGGCTTTTTCAACAGCAGGGAAGCCAGGGAATGCATCTTATATAATTTATGCATCTTATTTTATTCAGCACCCATTCCCCCCACAGACACAGACACACACACACAGACACACACAGACACACACACACACACACACACACACACACACACACACACTGTACATTTTTCTGAGACATAATTAAGTCACCTTTTGATTGTCCAGACTACTTATTCTTCCTTAGTCACTGTCTGCATTTGGGATACTTCTACTACTATATGACCAGGGAATGGGATAGCAGATGATTTCTCCAATCAACCAATATTATTATGCAATTATTATTAGTAATAGAAGCTTAAGATTTTGACTCAAACCAGATTCCTGAATTATTAAATGTCTTCTTTTTCCTTTGATTGACCACTAGTTTATCTGAATACTTCTTTGAAGCAAACCATACCCTGCCAAGGATACTAGAAACACTGTCCTGCTAGTCTTTTGCCTCTTTGTTTCTACCTTAAGCATACTTTACAAGATGGAAAAGAAACTGACATTTTTAGTGCCTATTATTGCAAATAACACTATGATTAAATAGTGTCATCTATATTTTTACGCATGAAGAAACTAAGATCAGAGAAGTTATTTATTCAGTCTCATAGCTATAAGTAGCAGAACCAGATTTTCCCGGTTTCTACTATACCATGTTACTGCTAGGTCATCTACTGTAGACATAATACTATACTTCTCAAAATCCTACTCTTGTTCCTAAATGCTTTCTTAAGAATCCTGTGTTTTATGGGGCGCCTGGGTGGCTCAGTCAGTTAAGCGTCCGACTTCGGCTCAGGTCATGATCTCACAGTTGGTGGGTTCCAGCCCCACATCGGGCTCTGTGCTCACAGCTCAGAGCCTGGAGCCTGCTTCGGATTCTATGTCTCCCTCTCTCTCTGGCCCTCCCCCCGTTTGTGTTCTGTCTCTGTCTCTCAAAAAAATGAATAAACATTACAAAAAAAGAGATTAAAATGTAAGATCGGTTAGGGATGAACTCTTTTATTCACTATTATATTCCTAGACCCTAGAATAGTGCCTGGCCTAAAGAAAGCCCTCAATAAATATTTGGTGACTGAATGACTCTTAGATTTGAAATTTTTGAGGGAAGACACTGATTGTTCTTTGTTAGGTACAGGTAAATAATTATGGTATTAAATAAATGCTTCATTGAGCTTATCCAAGATTTTTAAGGCTGTACATCCAGTATTCCCAAGCTAAAATAATGAGCCATTTTTCACCAGCAGATGGTGATACACACACAAAAACACGCCACATTACATTAGTGCACTGCTTTCTTACTTCGAGCTTTTATAGCTGTCATCTCATGTGATCTTCAAGTCAAGAGAGAGAAGGTATTATCCCGCTCGAATGATAAGGAAGCTGAGCCATAGACTTGTCCTGGTTATTTTGTTTAGTAGGTGGTAGAGGCAGAGTAGGAGCTAGAACTTTATAAAATTTAATTCCTACTTAAAACAATTTTCTACTGTGCCATGATAGCTTTTTAATGTAAAAGTTAAGTTTGGCCAGCATTAGTATATCCTGAATCTTGAACACCAACTAATAACTGAGTTGTCTGGTATAAAGTTGAACATCCAACTCCATTAAAAATCTAGAACTTGAGAGGTGCCTGAGTTGCTCAGTCCGTTAAGCATCTGACTTCGGCTCAGGGCATGATCTCATGGTTCGTGGGTTCAAGCACTGCGTCTGGCTCTGTGCTGACAGCTCAGAGCCTGGAGCCTACTTCAGATTCTGTGTCTCTGTCTCTCTCTGCCCCTCCCCTGCTTTCACTAGGTCTCTCTCTCTCTCTCTCAAAAGTAAACATTAAAAAAATTTTTTTTAATCTATAACTTGACGTAGAATACATTTTCAGTAACCACTAGAAGCTACACATACAAATAAATCTTAATTACATCAGGTAAGGTGTTGGTGGTGCAAAACATGAGTATCTTAACCCCACCATTTAAAAATCTCCTGCTACTTAATTTATAAATATTTATAAATATTTTTCCATCAAGATTTTACCCGGAGTAAACAAGAAACAAGTTTATCAATCCAAGATTAACTTTTGGCCATGGTATATTTACTTCCATAAAGAGAAACCAGAAGATCCAGAAGAAACCAGAAGATCAGTAGTGAGGAAGACAAGAAGCATCATGGGGCTGATTAATTTAGAAAACAGAATTATCAGCTCCTGAATAGTTAGCTACAGAGAGACTGCTTATTTACTTATTTTATTTAGAGAGAGAGTGAGTGGGGGAGAGCCAGAGAGAGAAAGAGAGAGAGAGAGGGAGAGAGAGACAGAGAGGGAGAATCTTAAGCAGGATCCACACTTAGCATGGAGCCCAATGCCAGGCTCAATCCCACATCCCTGGGCTCATGACCTGAGCCAATATCAAGAGACAGACACTCAACCTACTGAGCCACCCAAGTATCCCAAGAGATCTCTTTGATGACATAACAAGGAAAACAGGAATGAAAAGGTATTTTCAACATGGTCTATGTTTGATTCAGGAGAAAAGAAGCATGAATTATGTACCTCTCCAGGTCGAATCTTGATGAAAAAGCTGCTACGTTTGTAAGAAATCTTCAGCACTTTGGGCCAAGGAAAGCGGTTAATTCTCAGCTTATCTTTATAAACCAGAAGGCCACTAGAGCAGACACCTAGGATGATATCCACTCCCTCCAAGTCCTGAAAAACAAAAGTGTTAGCAGCTCAGCGTTCAGCAAAGTACTCAACACATTGCTGACTCTTATTTGATATATCAATAACCAAAAACACAAAGCATACATTAAAAAGTAAAGCTCAACCTAACAATCATAATCTACAGGACTGTTCAGTCCATATAAAAATGTTACTATATGTTACTAAAAATGTTACTATACCACCATGAGTGAACATCCGCTCTTCTCAGGTCCAAGAAATACTGACATGCACACATCTTATCCACTGAAGGAACTAACTACTCTAAGGAGCAATATAACCACCACCGCTACTCTCCAAAGCCATTGTGAAATGTCATTGGGCTTGCACCTCATCTAACTTTATAACACTTCTCCCATAAAACTGAGCCTCTGTATCTTCCAAAAAGGTGTTCCTTTAATAATCCAAAAAGAGACATTAATCTACTTTTACCATGCCTGTCTGCATATGAGAATTCTAGGGTAAACATTCATGTTCTCATTTTGGTCTCCCAGTTCTAAAATACTCAAACTTGCCACTATCATAATCAGTAAATAATAACTATGGTAGCTATGGTAGCTACCTATGTCCTATACGTGTATGTTTAAGTCAGTAGACCACATGACTTCTAGAGGCTAGGGCTGAGGGCTATGTCTACTACCAAATATGCATGCACAATTATAATTCTTGTTCTTTTTATGATAATGTGGCCACTCGTCCAAAAATCATGGTAAGTAAAGGAGTTCTCTTCCTATATAAACTCAGTATGGAGAATCTCAGACTTTTGTAATTACTGATGTTAAGTATATTAAATTATAAATATCATCCCAAAGTCAAGAAGGAACAGCAAGATAAGATAAAGACATATTTATATGCCTCTTTAGTAATTTTTTAAAATTAAATATATATTAATCATCCCTGTCTAATAAGGAATAAATTTCACCTGAATAAATCTCTACAGACAACTATTTATATAGGTAATCAAAACCCAGAATCAAATGTTTCTTGACTACTCCTTTCCCCAAAATGAGTATAGAGAAACATGTTAATGGCATATGTGTTATGTACAAAAAAAACCCGAGAAGTAAAAATTATAAACTCAATGACTATATAACTGAGAATTTCCCAGAAGATGCCCTCTTAAATTCTTAAAGCCTGTGGGTACAACTACATCTCTCTCTTAATTATGTTTTGGGGAAACAATTTGCTTTACAACATTTGGGAAAGGAACATGCTGCCTGACTTCTTCATCTATTCCTGATAATTACAGCAACGATATCAGCCTGCAGCAAGAATTGAGAAGCAAAACCAAACAATTTCAATTCTGAGTTTTCTGCCATCTACTTTACAGATTCACAGAAGTACCCAGCCCCAAACAATCCAGAGCAACATTTTAAGAACAACCACTAACATGTAATGAAATTTTATTAGAATTAATGAACTCTAATAAAGAAGGAAAAATCTTCACATATCAGATTTTCAGGGTGGGAGAAGCATGAAAGGTCATGTTAGTCCAATCACACACCAGATATTTGAATGTCCTTTTCTAAATTCCTACCAAGCGATTATTGTACCGATTCTGGAATATCTCCAGCGACAGAACACTCGCTATGGAATGAGGTAACCCATTCCATCTTAGAATAGCTCTGTTAAGCAATTTGTCAAACCGAGCTGAATAGTATTTCCCTGTAATTTCCATTTTACCGGCTCTAGCTTTATATTTGGAGGCATAGTGAAATGTCTACTTCACACAGTTATCCTTCAAACACACAAAGACAGGTGTTAAATCTTCCCTAAATTTTCTCTTCTGTGGGCTAAGTATCTGTATTCCTTTACTTTCTCAATGGACATGGTTTTGAGTCCCCTCATGATGCATCTTAGTTATTAAGTTCCTCTAAATGAACTTCATATTGGGGCACATGGGTGGCTCAGCTGGTTAAGCGTCCAACTTCGGCTCAGGTCATGATCTCACATCTTGTGAGTTCAAACCTCACATAGGGCTCTGTGCTGACAGCTTAGAGCCTGCAGCCTGCTTCGGATTCTGTGTGTCTCCATCTTTCTCTCCCTTCCCCCACTCGTGCTCTCTCTCTCTCTCTCTCAAAAAAAAAAAAAAAACATTAAAAAAAAGTTTTTTTAATTGTAAAAATAAAAATTAAAAAATGAGCTTCATATTATCTCTTGAGCCCATTCCCTCACAAACTCCTCACACACACACCCTCACCACTCTCAGCCATTTTAGTAGCTGAAGACGAAAGAAGTCAAGGAACTTCCCTTAAGTATTTATTCTGTTAGGTTATATGAGGCAGAACAACCATTAAAGCCCAAGTTTACAATTCTTAACCCAGTAGTTTCCAAATGAACACTGTGGTTCATCCCACGTGCACTAGAATCACCTGGAGAGCTTATAGAACTAGCTTATAGACAGAGATTGCTGGGCTCCACGTGTAGCATTTCTGATTCAGTAAGTCTGGGATGGGGCCTGAAATGTGCCTCACAAGTTCCCAGATGATGCTAAATGTTGGTTATGAGGCCATCCTTTGAGAACCACTACCTTAAGCCAATGGTTCTTAGGTGTGATTCAGGTGTGAATGAGCGTAATTTGAGATGTTTAGTAAACTTGGAGATCTAGCGTCTTGTTCAAAGCAATTCAGTAAATGTGGGAGGAGCTTGAGAATCTGCATACTTAATACGTGTTCCAGGTGATTCTGATGTAGGTGATGTTGGCTGCTATCTCTGTATTTTCAAATATTTAGGAAAATATCACTTCTGTTCTGTGCTGTATCTTTGATCCTTAGAGGGGCTTAGATGTGCAGCGGCATTCTGACGGTGGAATTGCAAACGGGCAATTCAAATTATACACTTAAAGTTCTAACAAGAACTATCTTTTTTCAATGTTTTATAGTACCCCAGATGCAAGTTGGTAACAAGTATTATATGACCCAGGTCTGATACACGCTCAGTAACAAAGGCCAAAATTATCATTACCTTTGCTTTATGAAGGTCAACACCATACATAGACAACTTTTTGGCATTCTCAAGAAATTCCAGGTCAGCTTGAGCTGGAGTCATGGACCTTTGGTAGAATAAAAATTGAAAATAGAGCATCACAGTGCCAACATTTACAATAATAACACTCATATATTAGTTGTACGTCATATAAACACACAAACATACATACATACATATATATATATGTGTGTGTATATATATGTATATATATATATATATACACAGATGTACATGGATATATTTCATAGTCCTGAAAGTAGAATATTAGGGAAAAGGATTCTTATCACTACCTGTGTCTAAATCATTGAAATATGCCTTAGTAAAAGAGATCTCAGAGAAAAACAAAGTCACCAAAAAGCTATTAGAAAAAAAAGGTTTTAAAACAAATCTTGCTTAACAGTTTCCTTAAAGCTTCCACCATCCATTCTACCCTCCCTCTCCTCAGCCTTTTTCTCTAACACACATAAGCTCCTCCCACTAATTTTTCTTGCCAAGGAGGCGACCAAACTAAATCCTCTGAGGGCATGGTACAATTTACAATATCCTCTTAGCTGCCTTTTTCTCTGTGTACTCCTGAATTATTATGGAAATTAAACAGGAGGGCAGCTGAAGTTACTTAACTGGCGACTCTTAATGGGGACAGGCTTGATGAAAAGAAAATTTCTGGTAACAGATGGTGTCCTGCCCACTGATCTAAACAAAATAAATTGGTTAATAGAAGCATGTAGATAATGGGGCTGCTTTCCCTGTTATTAAGATGTCTTCATTACTAGGCATATAATGAATTAGATCTGTTTGAAAACAATCAGTCTCACTGTCTAAATGGTCACTGTGATGGTCTTTCCTTCTCCTTTGTAACCTTCCCCTCTTTTGAAAAGTGCTCATGAGCTGTTATGTTGAGCTTTGAAGAAAAAGACATCACTCCTAGTGCTGAACAATTGAGGCCAATCAAATATGACTTCACACTGACAACAATGCTGCCACACCTCCAAAGAAAAACTGAGTAAATGCCTGCTTCCAGGAGGACTGCCTTAAACTATACAAAGCAGCAGTAGCCTATTCATTTAATGGAAAAAAGTCTCTTCTAAATCCATCTGTCCTTAGTCTCATTAAAAAGAACAAAGGGTTCCTTGGAACAACCACCAAAATCTCAGGAGAGAGGATGCAGCTCTGTTAATGACTCAGCCTCCCCAAATAAACTTTTTTTCACAAGCACTAAATCATCACACCTGAATTCTATTTACTAATAGATCTAAAACTTGAACACACACACAAAAAGGAGAGTGGGAAAATTAACACATGTGCAAGTCTGTATATTCACGTCACTAAAAACAGCTCAGGAAAATTTTACAGGGTTGTTCCTCCCGCCCCCCCCCCCCCCATACAAGTTATATACTTTTCTAGTTAAGGTTACTCCTAACCATTTTATAGTTTTTGTTATTGTTGTTATTATCGATGGCTTGAATTTTTGGGTTTTGAAGCTGGATTGGAGCTTGAAGATTATAGAGTCCAACAGTTTGATTTTGTGATGAAGAAATAGGCCCTGAGGGATAACATAGCCACAGGCAAGTTGTGACTTTAAGGCAGAAGGCTTTAGGCAGGATTCAAGTCGCATTACTCAAGCTGGAATCATGCGTCCGGCACTTGAGAGTGGTGACCTGGCGTCTCCCTCAATCTTCTAACTATAAAGGAAGATTCATAATAATACCTAATTCCAGAGACTAGGATAGGCAATGAATTTTTTATTTTACTGAATGAATGAATGTGATTAGTAGGATAAAATGAGATAATGGTTGTGAAACTGCTCTGCAAAATATTAATGTTTATTATTGCAACTTTAGGTTTCTGATGATGGTACAGTGGAACATTTATACATAATTCATAAAAGAGAAATAACTGATCACTTACTTGAACTTGAAGGCAAATTTTAAAACATTAAATGAGGCAATCATGATAAAATCTTCTCTATCTTTATTCCTCCAACTCTAAGGGACATTAATAGGGTCAATTTAAATACAGATTTAAGTTTCAGACTATGTGGTTAAAGGCTTTTCTAAGTAAGCATGCTTTAAAATTATATTAAGGGCAGAGGCATCTGGTTGGCTCAGTTGGAAGAGCATGTGACTCTTGATCTTGGGGTCGTGAGTTCCAGCCCCCTGTTGGGTGTAGAGATTACTTAAATAATAATATATTTTTTAAAATATAAATAAATAAATTATATTAAGGACAAGTAGTAAGAAGAGATATTTAAAGCTATGAATTTCCTTGTTAGTTGAAAATAATACTTATATTTGAAATTTGGCTGATGTTTGCATGAAAAAATTTTAATATAATTTAAACATTTTTGAAACACACTTAAACTTAAAAGTTACCTACAGTGCAAATAATATTTTCCTGAACTATCTGAGAGCAAACTGTCAACCTGATCACCCATCTCTCCCAACACTTTAATGTGTAATTCCTACAAACAAGGACATTTTTCTACGTAACCTCAATAGAACCATCAAAAGCAGGAATAACTCTTTTTTTTAATGTTTTTATTTATTTTTGAGACAGAGAGAGACAGAGCATGAGCAGGGGAGGGGCAGAGCGAGAGGAAGACACAGAATCTGAAGCAGGCTCCAGGCTCTGAGCTGTCAGCACAGAGTCCGACATGGGGCTCGAACTCACAGCCCGTGAGATCATGACCTGAGCCAAAGTCGAATGCTTAACTGACTGAGCCACCCAGGTGCCCCGAAATAAATTTTAATACATTACTGCTATCTAATCCTCAGACTCCACTCAAGTTTAGTCATTTGTTTAAAAAATGGTCTGTACAGGGACGCCTGAGTGGCTCAGTTGGTTAAGCATCTGACTCTTGGTTTCGGCTCAGGTCATGATCTCAGGGTTTGTGAGTTCGAGCCCTGCATTGGGCTGTGCACTGACAGTGTGGAGCCGGCTTGGGATTCTCTCTCTCTCTCTTCCTCTCTCTGCCCCTCCCCTGCTCGCACTCTCCCTCTCTGTCTCAAAATAAACAAGCTTAAAAAAAAAATTATGTTCTGTACAGCAGAAAGGCCCAGCTTAGTGAGTATCAGGAGTGTCACTGAGTTCATGTCTTTGGTCTTCTTCAGTCTGGGACAGTTCCTTAATCTCTCCCTGACTTTCATAATCTTGACCTTGTGAGGATCACAGGCCAGTTATTCTACAGAATGACCCTCAATTTGGGCCTGATGTTTCTCCATGAGTTGATTCAGGTTTTGCATCTTTGACAAGAATAGCACAGAAATGGCTCTGCATTCTCACTGCATCCTATCAGGTGGTAAGTACACAATTTCAACTTGTCCCCTCATGGATGATGTTCTTTTTCATCACTGATGTTGCCAGGCTTCCCCGCTGTGAAATTCCTATTTATCTCTTTGCAATTAATAACCATTTTGTGGGAATATAGTTTGAAACCTTTGAATATCCTATTCCTTATTAAACTTTCAACTTACTCCTTTATATCAGTATGGACTCAGAGATTCTCATTTTATTCAATGCAATATAATCAATTATATTCCTTATTTATTTTAGTGCTTAAATTGGACCAGATTTGGCCAGTGGGAGCCTCCCCAAGCTGGATTCTGTACCCTTCTGATCATTTCTGGCATTTTTAAAGTACCTCCTTCTAGAACAATGTAGACTTAGAGTATGTTAGTATGTGTGTGTGTGTGTGTGTGTGCGCGCGCGCGCGCACGCGCGTGTGCGCCTATTTACACATCTATCAGAAATCATGAATTAGCACTGACACCTCCAGTTTTAATGCAATACCACAGGGTTTCTCCCTCTCCATACTGTGTATCACCCTTTACTGACAGTGAGAAATCTGACTCCCATTATCATTAATATACTAATTTGATCAACTCCTTGTACATAACCAATCTCTCATTGCTACCACTGACTCCTCCCCTACATGGATGCCCTTTTCACCTTGACTGGACTCTAAACCCCCCATGCTGGGTTATTCCCCACACAGGGATGCCCTCATTACCTCACTCAGGTTCTGACTTCTAGTGGTAGGCTATCCCTTCCATGGACATCTTCTTCACCCTGCCCAGGCTTCAACACCTTGGATCAGGTACCACCCCATGTGGATGGCCTCCACCCAATGCAGGCCTTACCCCCACATGGATGCCCTTCTCAATCTGCTCTGCCTTTCATAACTACCACCACGTGCCCACTTCATACTGTTTGAGCTCTGGTTCTTCATGCCAGGCTGGCCCCCTATCCATGAATAACTCTCTCCACCCTGCTTAGACCCCAATATCCCCAGCCAGATGGCCTCTCTGCATGGATGACTATCTTCCTCTATGCTACCTAATGGCAAAACAAAATTGTTTCAGGAAGCTATTTATGACTATAAAAATCATACACATTCATTGTATAAGAACATGGGGGGAAATAAAATCTCTCATAATCCCACTACTCACAGAACTGTACATGTAAATACAACACATTTACTTTACAAATTTAATATCACAAATTAAATTTAAATTATTTTCACCTTAAAATTTTAAAGATCATGGTTTCTCCTAAATTTTTCTTGGAAAATTTAGTTCTGTAGTTCTCTAAACCCAGATTCACAGACTCTTGAAGTATAATAAACTAGCTGGGAAGAGGTTAGATACCTCTAAACCATTGTGCATTTATTCAGTACCACCTCATAATTTACTATTTGAACAGACTGCAAACTTACAAAAGCATCTAACCAGAGAGCTTTGGCACTGGTTAAGTCCTGCTCATTAAAAAGAGAAACTAAAACAAAGTTTCTCTGTATTTATTTTGAGCAAGTGTGGTCCGGATATAGAGCCATTCAGTGAATTCCAATGTTATGTGACAGCCTTTTAATAATGTTTGTTGCATCTCCTAATTAAGGACTGAGATTTCAAATAATTAAGTGGGGGGCAACTGACAAGTTTACATACTTTCCTAGTACCCATACATGGACGGCAATTCATTTTAAAGCTTGATTTGCTAGTATAAATTTAAAGTTAATTATAGCTTCAAAGTCTCCGTCTGGGCAAAGGGCCACTAACTAAGGGTTCCATGTACGTAGGCAGTCTTCTGTTTATCTGAGAACAGGGTGGTATTTGCTTGTACTTTTCAATGCATAGTAAAATGTTTCTGCTTCAGCAGAAGTTTCTCTGGATTATTTAAAGTGCCATGTTGTTGGACATAATTAAAATTTCCATTTGGCTTTCTGTTTGTAAAGAGTGCCAATCTTTCCAAAAAGGAGCAATTCCAAGATGACTCACCTCTAAATTTTCTAGTCATGGAGATCTATTACTGCTTAATTTCTATCCATATACCTCACAGAATATCAAACTGGACCATATCCACCTATCTCTTGAGATCATTTCGCTTATTTGGGCTTAAATTCAGTTAAGTTACAAAAAGTAGTTCCCTAAACCCAGATTCACAGCCATCACTTGTAAAATGGGGTTAGGAATTATTAGGCTAAAAAATACTCTCACTATATACTAGTCACTAGGCTAACCACTTCATATTTTTAACAATCACAAAATTCCTATCACTATCCTTATTTTTCAGATGAGAAAACTGAACCTCAGAGGGCTTATGTAATTTACAAGAGTCATAAAGCTAATAAGGAAGAGTCTCACTCAAAGCGAGACAGGCTGATTCCAGAGCCCATGCTTCCATCTCATCACCTAGCTCAGTGGTTCTTAAACTTTGACCTTAGGATCCCTTCACTCTCAACACTTATTGAGGGCTCCAAAGAGCTTTTCTTTATGTGGGTTATATCTATCAATATTTACTACATTAGAAATTAAAACTGGGGCGCCTGGGTGGCGCAGTCGGTTAAGCGTCCGACTTCAGCCAGGTCACGATCTCACGGTCCGTGAGTTCGAGCCCCGCGTCGGCCTCTGGGCTGATGGCTCGGAGCCTGGAGCCTGTTTCCGATTCTGTGTTTCCCTCTCTCTCTGTCCCTCCCCCGTTCATGCTCTGTATCTCTCTGTCCCAAAAATAAAATAAACGTTGAAAAAAAAAATTTAGAAATTAAAACTAAGAAAAATGTTAAATTTTTATTAAATCTTTAAAGAATAAACTCATATTTTAACATTCATAACTTTTTTGTGTGTGAAAAATAACAGTATTTTCCCAAAATGTAGTAACAAAAAAAAGTGACATTATTTCACATATTTACAAATTTTTTAAATGTCTGGCTTAAAAGATAGCTGGATTCTCCTAACTCACACTAACATAACTCAGGGTACTGACTCAAGGCCAAGATCAGACATTCATGTTAATAAGCTAAGGCAGGCTGTAAAATTTAGCTACAGCAAGTCACTTAAATAACAATGGGACATACAGAGAAAGAAACACAAATTATTCCGGCACTTTAATATTAGCTAACATTGGGGTGCTTGGGTGGCATTGGGGTGCTTCTGACTCTCAGCTTTGGCTCAGGTCATGACCTCATGGTTCATGAGTTCGAGCCCTGCAACGGGTTCTGTGCTGACAGTGTGGAGCCTGCCTGGGATTCTCTCTCTCCCTCTCTCTCTGCCCTTACCTTGCTCACTCTCTCTGTCTCTCTCAAAATAAATAAATAAATTTTTAAAAATATTAACTAACATTTACTGAATTTTGACAATGCGTAAGACACTATATTAAGTTTTTCCACACAGTATCTTTTCTAATCCTAGCCATTGCCCTATTTACTCTGAGGTAATAATCTCCATCAGACGTTAAAGGAACCTGAGGCTCAGGGTGCCTGGGTGGTTCAGTCGATTAAGCTGCCAACTCTTGATTTCAACTCAGGTCATGATGTCACAGTTCGTGACTTGGAGCCCCACATCAGGCTCTGCTCTCACAGTGTGGAGCCTGTTTAGGATTCTCTGTCTCCCTCTTCCTATCCCTCCCCTGCTTGCTCATTCTCTCTGTCTTTCTCTCTCTCTCAAAAATATATAAACATTTAAAAAAAAAATTTTTTTAAAAAGGAACCTGAGACTCAGAGAGGTTAAGTGAATAACTTGGGGTCACAAGGCCAGGACCAAGCAGAGCCAAGATTTCAACCCAGCTCAGTCTGACTATAAGTCCTTGCTTTTGATCACTGTGTGATGATACCTCCCAACATTACCAACAATCTCCATGAAAAAAAGCACTGAATTCAATCAAGACTTTTAAAAATACCTTCAGGGGGTTCATGGGTCCTCTGAAGTTTATCCATGTACAGATAGCCTAAGAACCCTGCTTTAATGATCTTAAAGTATCTAATATATAGCATAATAATTTTAAAATCTGAAAAAAGGTAAGATAACAATAGCTAACATTTATTGAGTACCTACTATGTGCCAGACACAGTGCTTAGTGCTTTCCATATATTGCCTCATTTAGTTTTCATCCTACAATGCAACACCTATCACCCTGATGAGAAAACAGGAGGTTCCAAGGACTTAAATGACCTGCTCAAAGTCAAACAGTGGAGGGGATCGAGCTGACTCTTTCTACAGCACCACATTCCCTCCAAGACAAACACCAAACCAAACCAGGTCAAGAGTTTAAACTTATTGCCAAAGCAAACACAGAAAAAACCCTGGAAACATACTTACCTGTATGACTTATGCAGTTCCATGACCTTCTCTTCAAGTTCCTTGGTCTGATTTGGGGCCAGTTTAAAATCACTAACATAATCCGCACCATGAAGTTCTGGGTCATAGTCTCCCAGCTCAGACTGGATGGTATAAGAACCTAATAACGCTAAGGTTGCAAAGGAACAGGGCAGACGTCCTGCAACTATGTCCTGTCGAAGCTGGAGGCATAAATAATACCTACAGCCAAAAGAGAAAAAATGTTACTATGTCAGTAACAACAAAAACAAAATATAGAGAAAGAGGAAGAAAGGGGGAATGAGACAGAGATATGGAGGGAGAAAAACAAGAGAGATTAAGTAAGTATGAGATAATGCTAATAATTGTTTAACCTAGGTAGTGGGTACATGGTTGTTCATCATACTATTATTTTTTCCTTTCTGCATGTTTAAAATTTTTCCACATAAAAACTCAAAAAAAAAAAAAAACCCTTTAACTATGTTGGGCTCATGTCTGGAAGGCAATTTAAAAAGAAAAGAAGTTGCTAAGAGAGTAGATCTTAAAAGTTCTCATCACCAGAAAAAAAATTTTTGTAATTATGTGTGGTGATGGATGTGAACTAGACCTATTGTGATCATTTCATAATATATGCAAATATTGAATCATTATGTTGCACACCAGAAACTAATATAACACTGTATGTCAATTATATCTCAATAACAAAAAAGAAAGAAAAGAGGAGAAACTGGGAAAAGTCTGAAGGAGGTAAAGAAATTAATATTTTATTGAGTACATTAAGTACCATATACACATAAATTATCTCATCTAATCTTCACAAAAAAAAAATGTTTGGTGGGTATCATCACCAAATTACAGATAGAGAGGCAGTTTCAAAGACTAAGCTTGCTCAATGTCATATAGTAATAAAGGCTGTTTGGCTACAAAACTGGACTCCTTCTATCAAACTGCTTTGCCAAATGTGTAGATACTGTCCTTCACATAAAAAGATGACATTATGGACACATTTTTAGTAGGATATGAACATTTTCAGCTGTTTTCTCTTCAAGATGGGCTAAGCCTTCCATTCACTCTCGTCTTATAGGACTGATGCCACCAGTGTGCTACATTGTTGGAAATTCATACTGGGGTTAAAACTGTTCAGTAGAACAAACCAACCATGTGCCCCTACATGTTAGGCATTCATCTCCATCAGTATAATGTTTACACCTGTGATCCTGACCTGCTTAGCACTTTTTCTGAGTTGACCAATACAGACTGTTTGACCAAACAGGAAAGCTGGGAGATATGATTAAATTGAAAATTCCCGTATTAATTAGAATTATATCCTTGCTTTGACCATAATAAGGTGTTGAATAATGTAGATATCAACAATCGTTTTGCTATCTATAATTAGTCACTACACACGTTTTTATTTTGATTTTATTTTGATTTTTTTAATGTTTATTTATTTATGAGACAGAGAGAGACAGAGCATGAGTGGAGGAGGGGCAGAGAGAGAAGGAGATACAGAATCAGAAGCAGGCTCCAGGCTCTGAGCTGTCAAAACAGAGCCCGACACGGGGCTCAAACTCACAGACCACGAGATCATGACCTGAGCGGAAGTCTGTCACTCAACCGACTGAGCCACCCAGGCGCCCCTACATACGTTTTTAAAAAAAGAGGAACGCCAACCAAATCACAAGAATCTTAATCTCCTCTAAGATGTGGGTAATTAGCAAAAAATTTCAGGGATTTGTATTGTTTTATACATAACCTCAAGGAAGATGAATAAGAAGCAACTTTAAGAGACAAATATTACATGTGAAAATGAAATAACCAAAACAATTTTTTCAGGCCAGAGATGACATCTCAACTTCAAGAATGTACTAAGGATTATCTAGACAAAGAATAATTTTTTAAAACTTTCATAGTACAATAAAACCTTGGATTGTGAGTAACTTGTTCTGTGAGTGAGCAAATATTCTAATAAATTTTAACTTGATAAACGAGCGAGGTCTTGCAATATGAATAGTACATGACGTCAAAAGTCACATGATCACAACTGAGTCAATGAATGGTTCTTTCTCTCGCTGTGGGATTGTGGGTGATCATCTCCCATGCTCTGATGCTCGGTCTCAGCCGATGGTATCTGGTAGGAATCAGTGATTTTTCAGAATGTTGGAAGGCACCCACAACTGGCACTAGTGCATTTTTTTAACTTCAAAGCACCGATGGACAGTACATTGCTTTTCGGTACAAGAGTAAGCTTAGGAATGCTTTGCTTCATTCTAGGTCACGGCTGCCTGCAGATATAGACCCTTTCCTCTGCTGCCTTATTGCCAGTTATATTAAATAGAGCATATAACAAGAGTTTATTAATACTGTAGTCAACATTTGTGCAAGCGTATACAATAGCCCCGTGCAGAAAAAGGTTGAAAAGAAGGTGGTAAGAAGAAGGAGATGATTACAGTGGAAGTTAAAAAGGAAATCATCAAGAAGTATGAACAAGTTATGCAAGTGGCCGAAATTGCAAGCTTTTATAAGAAGTCTATATCTGCATCTCGTCTGGAGAAAAGGAAGAGGAGAAAAAAAGCAGAAGAATCCCTCACTTCAAATGAGATTAGGGAGATGTATAAAATGGGGGAAACAGTGCAAAATTTTGTAGAAAAGCACCACCCAAATAAGACTGAGGCAGTCTGAGCAATAAATCTGTTTAATGACAACGCATTGTCAATTTCCACGAAATCCTCAAAAGGAGGCAAAAGCAAGTGTCATTGGATAGTGTCCTTGTTAAAGTTGCACAAAAAGAAAAAGATTTCATTGAGCCAATAGAAGTGATTCCGTTACTGATAGTGAAAGTCATCCTATACAATAACCCTCCTCTCTCATCTCCCTCACACCAGCCACAAAGGTTTTCAAAGTTAAGTGCAAGTTAATTTGTTAATTTTTCTTTATATTTTGTATTTTCTTTATTATTTTGTATTATATTACAGTATTGTAGTCATTATTATATGGAACGAATCATCTGAGTTTCCATTATTTCTTATGGGGAAATTCTCTTTGATATACAAGTGCTTTGAATTACAAGTATGTTTCCAGAATGAATTATGCTCACAAACCAAGGTTTTACTGTACTTAACAATCAGATTTGGAGTTTACTTAGGCTATTCCCTTATTTGAGCGATATGAAAACTGGAGTATAGAAACTGTATATTTGTCAGATAGTTGACAACAATATCAGATTAGAAAGTCATTTCTCAGTAACCAACAGTTCAATTTAACAAACATTTGCCAAGCACCTAATATGTATAAGGATGTTATGGATATAAATAAATATGTATAACAGTATTCTTTACAATATGCTGGTTTTCAATTTTCTTTTTTATTATTAATATTTATATAGAATCCAATAAAGGTCACTTTCCTAAAAGAAATCAGTAAGTTGTTTTCAAAGAGTACAACATTTATTTCATAAATCAAGTGGGCTCAAAAATTACTGAAAAAGATTCAGCTCATGAGGATTATGTACCTAATCACACACTTTAAAAAAAAATTTTTTTTTTTACATTTTCATTTATTTTTGAGAGACAGAGAGACAGACCACACGTGAGGGAGGAGGGGCAGAGAGAGAATGAGACAGAGAATCCGAAGCAGGCTCCAGGCTCTGAGCTGTCAGCACAGAGCCTGATGCGGGGCTTGAACTCACAAACTGCCTAATCACATACTTTAAAAGGGAGATAAGAAAAAACAATAGTAACACAGGCTTCAGCTTTTTTGATCCCTGTAAAGAAAACACAGTGGGGAAGGAGTATCAAAGGGAAAAAGTAGAAGAGCTATTTTACCACTATATTTGCATCTTGCCCTGTGGAGGGCATGTGGTTTATAGGCGTCCTGTACACAACTTGTCATAATACCCATGAGAAGCAAGGTTAATTCCCCTGCCAATTTCCTCTAGGCACATCACAGATAAATGAGGCTTTAAGGCTCACTTATTTGCAAACCTGTCTTGAAGTGACCAGAAACTTCCCATTTTAATAGCACAGAATTTTTCTTCAGTTCTGAATAGGGAAATTCCCAGAGCTTATGAAAATGAGAATTACTAATTCTATATTTAACTATTAATAAATTATTTACCTTGTTATATCTTCTGTTAACTGTGCTGGGTCAGGTGGATAAAACTTGACATTAAAGGTGAAATTCCAGGGGACACCTGTAAAGGTAAACACAAAAGAATTGTATGCTTATGCCTAAGTTTCTGATTGTTAGAGCACCAAAAATATTCAAAGTTTTCTTTTCCTGAGTTTTTTTAAATATTCTCATGCTTTGCGGAAAGATTTGATATTTATTTAAGAAAGAAAAAGTTGTTTAGAACCACTTAAGAGTTTGAAAGTGTGATTTTTTTTTCTCTTTGAGCTCTGTATTAGGTTAATTGATATAAAATACTTGATAACACCTATCGTTGGTGTGGAAAATAAACACAATTATCTATTGCTGATATGAGTATAAATTGGTACACTATGGAGGACAATTTGACAAGATCTTTCTAAACATAAAATACATATATCCTTTCACCTTGCAATTCTATTTCCATAAATGCATTTATACATATGTTTAAATGAGGTCAGAATGGTATATGTGTAAGATATTGTTTGTAATAGAAAATGTCTGAAAACAACCTAAATATATATTCATTTAGCAAGAGAAGATATATCTCCAAGATACAGCGTTAGGTGAGAACATACTAAGGTCAAGAATAGCATACATATAGAAAGCAACCATGAATGTTGGAGGGTAGAAAGAAGTCTATGTTACAGGTATGATTACACATGCACAGGCAATCCCTATAAGGATATATAATAAACCAGTTATAGTAGTTGGTAAACTAGGAAGGGGAACTCCAGGAGACGAAAACTGATAAGATAGGGGAAATATATAGGAGGAAGACCTATTTTCACTGTGTACTCTTTTATACCATTTGAATTTTATACATGTACTACTTATTAAATATAAACATTTACCTTCTTTAAAGGATAATCTTTAAATGCAAATTACTGGGGCTAAGAACTCTTCCTATTTTATTTGGTGCATATCCCTAGGATTCAAAACAGTGCTTGGTAGAACATTGATGATCAAGAAATATTTGTTGAGTGAATGAAGGAAATAAAGGAACTAATCTCACAGCATTGTTGTGAAGGTCATATGAGGATGCTACAGCTTCAGAAAAAAAAAGAGGTACTAATATATTAAAATTATCCAGTAATCCAGATCCACCAATGACTTTATGTTGTTAGATGTAATCAAATGAAAACAAAAGCAAACACCTGTATTCCGGTTGCATTTTTCTCTCCATTCAACCCCAAACAAGAAAGTTTAACTGTATTAGAAATAACCATATCTAAACATAAATGTCTCAAGTACTAACTCTTTTACTTTTCTTAACAGCAATCGTAAGAAGAGAAACTCAAATTTTCAGTTCCCATTCTTCTCTATGTAAGAGATGCAAGTTTGGGATATTGCTAATGAAGATATTCAGGTTCACTGTGAGCTAGCTCAGGGTTAAATGCAGTAAAGAGACAAAAAAAGTCACTTGGAATTAAAAAAATATATATTAAGCTTAAGCTTTAGTTAGTGACTGTTTCTGGAATATGATTCATAAAATTAGTAATATCTTATGGAGAATATTTAGTGGGGGAAAAAAACGTGGCTGGAACAACTCTAAAAAATTTTAACATTAAAATTCATGCCTTCTAACTCAACAACACTTCAACAACATTCTCACCAAAGTGCATAAACTGAAGATTCATGTACTATGAAGAAATATCAAACACACTCAAAGTGACCAATTATTGAAATAACTAGCCTAGACTCTTCAAAATATCAATGTTATAAAATACTTCAAAGACTCAGGAACTGCTCCAGCTCAAAAAATCTAAAGAGATGTGCCAACTAAAGCAAAATGTCACCATAGACTTTATTTTGCTATAAAGAATATTATTGGGACAACTGATAAATAAGGTCTGTGGGTTGCAGTATTGCTTCAATATTAATTTCCTGCTTTTAATAACTATTATAGTTACATAAGAAAATTCCTAGGTTTTAGGATATTTTAGGGGTAGAGAGATATCATAACTGCAACTTATTCTCTTTTTTACTGAGGTGAAATTCACATAATGTTAACCATTTTTAAGTATACAATTCAGTACATTTCGTGTACAATTCAGTGGCATTTAGTACATTCACAATGTTACACAACCATCATCACCATCTAGTTTCAAAATCTTTCACGACTCCCAAAGGAGACTCTATCCATTAAGCAGTCACTCACTGACCCCCACCTCCACGCCTGACAACCACTAATCTGTTTTGTTTCTATGGATCTATTGTGGCCACAATATGTGGCCATTAATATTTGTATACACACACACACACACACACACACACACACACACACACACATCACATTCTGTTTAACCATTATCTATTGACGGACACTGGATTGTTTCTCCCTTTTGTCTATTGTGAAAAGCGCTGTCAAGATGCAACTTTAAAATGGCTCAGGAAAAAAAATAAATAAAATTTAAAAAATAAAATATTAACATTTGAGGAATCTGGGGAAAAGGTATCCAGGAATTCCTTGCAGCTTCTTTCAACTTTCTGTTAGGCCTGAAGTTACATCAAAAATATTTTAAATTAACGATTGAAAAAAATTCCTGCCTTCTGAGGACACAGGAAACTAGAAATTCTCATACTACTGGTGGGGAGGTAAACTGTTACAACCATTGTAAAGGAGAGCAATTTGGCAATATCTGGTAAAACTAAAACGTACTCTATAATCTAGCAGTTCCACTTTCAGGCATACATCCTAAATCAAGTGTTTTTTTAAAACTGTGGATCATGATCCATTGTGAAATCAGTTTAGTAGGTCAAAATCAGCAGTTTTAGAAATGAAACAGAATGCAAACAAAAAAAAAATCAGGATATCCCTCATAATAAAGATTAAGAATTGTTTTGTGAAATTTTGTTTTCACCTGAGATAAATTTCAAAACTCATGCTGAATAAGAAAAGCAAGTTACAAATTATTAACTATTATATAATTCAATTTACATGATGTTCGAAAAGGTAAACCATATTTTTAGGTATACATTCATAGGTAATAAAAACCATTAAAAAATACAATGAAATCATTAACACAAAATTCAGGACAGTTGTGACCTCTGCAGGAAAAGGAGAGGAAGATTCATTTGCAAGGGCACACCTGGACTACAGAATTTTTTAAACATAATTTGGGTAAGTTATAGATCTGTATTTTTCAGTATATATACAAGGTATGTGGATTTCTTGCTTTTGCTGTGCACTATTTCAGAAAGGGGTGGAGGTGGATAGCCACACTCAGTCGGGGGAATCTCTCTTATTCAGAACCAAGGGAATTAAGCTGGGAGGAGAAAGAGAGATACCGACAAACCTCAGAAAAAGTTTCAAATGGATCATGTTTGTCTGAGGGAAATTAAAAAAAAAACAACAAACACAGACAAAGCAATATTATCCATACTATATAGATATGGGATATATAAGATAAAATATAAAAACATGGATTAAAACACCCCAAACTTATGAAAACAGTTTTCTATGGATAGGGAGAGAAGGGGATAGGACTAAGAGGAAAACAAAAAAGATAATACTTACATGCACTATTCTGTTCTATTATAAATTTAAAATGTTAACAAATGTTAATTCTGGGTGATGTGTACATGGATACTTCTTACGTTAACCTCCATTCTTTTCTATATCTTTTTAATATGGAAAAAATATTGCTGGTGAGTATCTATTTCAATTTTAGATATTCATATTTTTATTCTACTTCTAGGAACTTATCTATAGAAACATGTAAGTATGTGTGTGTGTGTGTGTGTGTGTGTGTGTGTGTATATATATATATAAAACGTTCACTACAACCTTGTTTGTAATAGCAAGCTACTAAGAGTAAACCAAAATGTCCATCAACAGGACTGCCTGTATACACACACATACACACACACACGTGTGTGTGTATGTGTGTGTGTGTGTGTGTGTATGGTGCTACAAATACATAATCATTAAAAAATTTTTAAACAGGGTGCCTGGCTGGATCAGTCAGTAGAACATATGACTCTTGATCTCAGGGTTGTGAGTTCAAGCCCCACATTGGGCATAGGGCTTACTTTAAAAAAAAAAAAAAAAAAAGAGAGAGAGAGAAAGAATTTATTAAAAAAATAATAAATTTAAATTTAAAAAAGAAAAATGTTAAACAAAGTAAATTTATATATGTTGATATGAAGAATATTCCAAATTATGGGGCACTTGGGTGGCTCAGTTGGTTAGGCATCCAACTCTTGATTTCAACTCAGGTGATGATCCCAGGGTCATGGGATCAAGCTCCATGTTGGGTTCTGTGCTGAGTGTAGCACCTGCTTAGGATTCTCTCTCTCTTTCTCTCACTCTGCCCCTCTCCCCCACAGGGAGGCTCTCTCTCTCGAATAAAAATAAAAAATAAATTTTTAAAAGAATACTCCAAATTATGTTAAATAAAAAATATTGGTTGCATATTTTTATTAAATACATATGAAACATACCTACCAAATACATATTTATGTAACATATGCATATTAAATATAACATTTATTTAAAACACATATGTATTAAATAAAAATTATATTAAATATTTTTATAAATATACTTATTTTAAAACTTAATATAAATATGCATCTATTTACATTAAAATATTTGTATGTACATCTCTGCAAAGAACACAAAGAGTTAAAGCACAGGGGTAGAAGGGCAATTTACTTTGCATTAGATTCATTTATATCTTTTCATTTTACTCCACATATTTCTACCACCTATTTAAACAAATTTTAAAACTATATATAGCCTAATACATAATGCATACATAATATAATGCAATACATAATACATAACAATGTATAGTAGTCCCCCCTTATCTGTGGTTTCACCTTTCCATGAACAGCCACAACCTGGAAGCAGATGATCTCCTAATGTGTGGTCACAAGATCAACAGTAGCCTATGACTAGGTCACAGTGCCTAAATCATTCACCTCGCTTCATCTTATCACATAGGCATTTTATCATGTTACATTATCATAAGAAGGATGAGTATAGGATAATAAGATGATTTGAAAGAGATCACATTTACATAACTTTTTTTATAGTATATTATTATAATTATTCTATTATTACCTATTGTTAATCTCTTACTGTGCCTAATTTATAAATTAAACTTTATCATAGACACATATGTTTAGGAAAAAACACATTATATATAGGGTTTGGTACTATCTGCAATTTCAGCCATCCACCGGGGGACCTAGAACGCATCTCCTGTGGACACGGGGGACAAGAATACTGTATAGCATAACTGTATTTTTGAAAGGCAAAAACTTACATATGCCTAGAAAAAATCTTGTAGCCTATACCAACTTAACAGTGATTGCATCTGGAGGATAGAATTTAGGGGCCTTTTACTTTCTCCATGATGTATTTCCATAATGTTTCAATTTTTCACAATGAGTACATATTACCTGTGTGATGCAAAATATTCAAAAATAAAAAAAAATCTTTGCGATAGATAAATGCCAACCTTCTCTTTGGCTTAATAAAATATTTACCTTTTGATTCCCTATTTAAGTTTCTATTATAAACAGGGTTTTTCTTTCCAATGTTAAAGGAAGGATTTTTGTTATGTTGCAGGGTTTTTTTTAAGTTTATTTACTTTTGAGAGAAAGAGAGAAGGAGAGAGAGGGAGTGCAAGTGGGGGAAGGGAAGGTAGAGAGGGAGATGGAGGACCCACAGCGGGCTCCTCTTTGTCAGCACAGAGCCTGACTCAGGGCTCGAACTCCTGAACTGTGAGATCATGACCTGAGCCAAAGTTGGATGCTTAACCGACTGAGCCACCCAGGTGCCCTGTTGTGTGTGTGTGTGTGTGTGTGTGTGTTTTAATGACAAACACGGGTTCTTTTTCTTAGCGAGAGATTTTTTTTCAATAGCCAGGAAGATAATCAACTAGATATTCTTCTCTACTCATCATAAATTCTGTTTTAACTTTTCTTCCTAACTACTCTTCTTATGTAATCATTTGTTCCTGAGTAATACTGCATATTAAAAGAATTTTCATTGAGGGGTGCCTGGGTGGCTCAGTCGGTTGAGCATCCAACTCTTGATTTTGGCTCAGGTTATAATCCAAGAGTTGTGGGATCAAGCCTGGCGTGTGGCTCCTCACTGAACGTGGAACCTGCTTAAGATCCTCTCCCCCTCTCTCACTCCCCCTCTCTCTCACACACTCTCTCTCTAAAATAAAAAAAAAAATTTAAGAATTTTCACTGAAAGGGACTTGGAGTTATGTTTTTCTCATCATATCTCAAATATTCTGAAAATTTTTTGCTCTGACTTGCATTTAAAACATTTTATAGTCGGGGCGCCTGGGTGGCTCAGTCGGTTGAGCAGCCGACTTTGGCTCAGGTCATGATCTCATGGTCCGTGAGTTCAAGCCCCGCGTCGGGCTCTGTGCTGACAGCTTGGAGCCTGGAGCCTGTTTCAGATTCTGTGTCTCCCTCTCTCTGACCCTCCCCCGTTCACGCTCTGTCTCTCTCTGTCTCAAAAATAAATAAACGTTAAAAAAAAATAAAAAAAAAAAACATTTTATAGTCAAGGAATAGGGAGAGTTGCCAGTCCAAAGACGTATTTTGTTTTTCTATCTTGAGAAATATAGATTATAAATAGGGTCTAAAGGAAAACATATCACCATAGCAAAGTTTTTCTTTTAAGAAACAAATGAAAAAATTTGTTTTCAGGTGACAGAGTTAAAACTTGCTAACTTACTAAACCTCTGCAGTTTCTAAAAGTTTCCTTAAAAATAAAGTAAACTAGGGGCGCCCAGGTGGCTCAGTCGGTTAGGCATTTGACTTCACCTCAGGTCATGATCTCTCAGTTCATAAGTTAGAGCCCCACGTAAGGCTCTGGGCTGACAGCTCAGAGCCTGGAGCCTGCTTCAGATTCTGTGTCTCCCTCTCTTTCTGCCCCTCCCTCCGCTCGCACTCTGTCTCTCTCTGTCTCAAAAATAAACATTAAAAACATTAAAAAAAATAAAGTAAACTAAAGGTACATTTAAATCATAAACAGTAAGAAAAAAGTCTCTACCCGTTAGCCCATTGGGCCTGGAGCTACAAACTACTAATCTATGCTTTCTTCGACCTAGACATATTTATCTCAGGACAGCATCTGAGCAGAGGGTGCAACAGTAATATATACTAGTGGGCTTGGAGCTAAGAGAAAGCCACAATGTCTGAAGGCCACTGGCAAGGAATTCTTGTTCTTCTACTAACAGAAGAACTGTTTGGAAGAAGATTGTTGAAAACAGACAAAAAGAACTACAGAGAGGAAAACATGAAGAAGGTTAGAATGCAACAGTCCAGAACAATTTAAAAGGAACAGGACAAGGTAGCAAACTCCTTAGAGAATGGACTCCCATATCCTTTTTCTTTCCTTATCTTGGTTCTTTTCTAACTTGTTTTTCTCAACTGTTCCAATCTTGCCCAACTGTGCCTAGTTGTAAAAAAAAAAAAAAAAATCAAGATCTGACCTACATCTCAATAGTGTCCACCTCTGATGTATCTTTCTATTACGGAATCTCCTCCTTCCAGGGGAAGGCTTTATCTCAATTCCAGAGCCATCTGCCATAGTCAGGATTCTAAAGTGACTCAGAGCCAGAAAATGGTTGAAAATCCTCTGACCTACTAAAAGAAAGAAAGAACTATAAAAAGGGCTATATTCACTTACCACGAACCTGCTTTTTTATTTCTTTGGCAGAATCCAGCCATGTCTGTAAAAAGAAGAAAAGTCATTCACAAAGAGCTCCAAAACCACATAAACCACAGAGTACCAGAGCAGGGTTACTGACTGTCATCGAACAGAGTCTCCAGGTCAACCTACATGTCTGGTATTAACTTCACACAGGATAGTAAATCTGAGCAGAGAAATAGGGAGCCAGACAGTTAGGCCTGAATCCTAGCTCCACTATTAGCTAGCTGAGTGATTTGAGGCATCTATTCATCTCAGTTTCCTCACCTACTAGAGGAAATTTAGATGAGATACTAGAAGTAGAGCCTATCTCAGAGACATATGATGAAGATTAAATGAGTTCATGTATATAAAGCCTTAAGTAAACAAGAAATGCTAAATGAGCACTTGTTATTTTATCATTCTATAAAGAGTAGTAGGGATCTATAACCAAGACTAGTTAACATCACCCACATCTTATTTTTCCCTCCAGTTCTGACCTCCAATCTCATTTAAGTTTTCTTTTAAAAAAAATTTTTTTAATGTTTATTTTTGAGAGAGAGAGACAGAGACAGAGCATGAGCTGGGGAAGGGTAGGGAGAGAGGGAAACATACAATCTGAAGCAGGCTCCAGGTTCTGAGCTGTCAGCACAGAGCCTGATTTGGGGCTTGAACTCATAAACTGAGATCATGACCTGAGCCGAAGTCAGATGCTTAACCAACTGACCCACCCCAGGCGCCCATCTCATTTAAGGTTTCTATGTCAGCACAGCTTCTGGTACATGGTTCATGCTCAGTTAATATTTACTGGATGAATGGTTATGTTGTTTTCTCTGACTACTCTTGCCCACACTAATCTCTCCTTTTACTGTTCTCCAAGTCCACTTACGGTCTATACACCATTTGGGCAAGGTTCTTCCACTTGTGGTGGACCGTGCAAAATAATGGCACTTGGAAAGAGCCTCACCATTACCATCTTCCATAGGCTCCTTGGAAATGTTTAAAGAGAAACTTCTAAATTAAATTGTTTAAAATATTTTTATTGATATGAAACATACAAAAAAGTACCTAAAACATAAGTGTATAAATCAATAAATTCTCAAAGTGAACACATAAGCTCAACATTATTAGTACCCAGGAGCCCCTCAAATGACTCCTCCCAATCCCTCCCCATTCTCTCCTCCAAAAGACTTAAAACTGAATTTCAGTGATATTTAGAAAAGAAGAGTAAAAGTGTCCCCTCCTCACCCTCTATCCACAAAGACAAAAGGCACAAGAAATGGCCCTACCCAAGAAATGAACTTGAAAACCAGTCTTATATTTGATTATATATTACTTTAACTGTTAAATAAAGATAGTTATCACAACAGACAATAAGCACAAGAGTGAGGATTAATTTCCTTTTCTTTCCCCTTCTCCCACAATTAACATAGAAAATTAAGAAATATGTGTTAAAAATATACCACTTAACGGGCACCTGGGTGGCTCAGTCAGTTGAGCGTCCGACTTCAGCCCAGGTCAGATCTCATGGCTCGTGAGTTTGAGCCCCACATCGGGCTCTGTGCTGGCAGCACAGAGCCTAGACCCTACTTTGGATTCTGTGTCTCTGTCTCTCTCTGCCCCTCCTCTGCAAACGCTCTCTCTCTCTCTCTCTCAAAAATAAACATGAAAAAAAATTTTTAAATACCACTTAATATAAAACTGTTCCTTAGAATAAAAACTAGATACATACTTGTTTAAGCCCTGTCAGAAAAGCAGTAACCCTCATCTCTCATTATGATTAAAGAACTTTAAAGTTGTTGTAGGTCCAAAAGCAAAGGAAAACTGTAAAAGCACCATTTAGGAAGTTTTGTGGAACCTCTGAGAATCATTTTTTTAATTTTTTTTTTTACATTTATTTCTTTTTGAGAGACAGAGAGAAACAGAGCACAAGCAGGGGAGGGGCAGAGAGAGAGGGAAACATAGAATCTGAAACAGGCTCCAGGCTCTGAGCTGTCAGCACAGAGCCCGATGCGGGGCTCGAACTCACAAACCGTGAGATCATGACCTGAGCCGAAGTTGGACTCCCAACCAACTGAGCCACCCAGGTACCCCCAGAGAATCATTTTTTTAAATGTTTATTTATTTATTTTGAGAGAGAGAGAAAGGGGGAGCAATCACAGAGAAGGAACGGAGAGTGAGGGAGAAAGAAAATCCCAAGTAGGCTACTCATACTTGGAGAGAGCCCTATGCAGCGCTTGATCTCACAAACCATGAGATCATGACCTGAGCCAAAGTTAAAAGCCAGATGCTTAACCAACTGAGCTATCCAGGTGCCCCAAGAATCATCATTTATACCATGCAATCCAGAACTCTTAACAAAGACTACTTTTTACCACTTTGGAATGAACATCTCCCACCATTATGAGGCAACTCTATATTTTGCACTATTTTTCAGAGAAATCTCCCAAGGTAACCTGAAGATGCCAAGTTTCTTACAGAGACTGTGCAGTCATTCTAGAACTCTGGAGCTAGAATTCCCACCAATTTGACATAAAGAGGGCAAACCCAGATTTGTGTCAATCACATATGACTCCAAGTAAATGACCTTATAGAATAAATCATCGCTTCAGTATCTAGACGTCCAAATCAAAATCAAAAACAATGTGTACAAAATAATAAAAATCAATGTATATAAGAATTGGCACTTTTATGTTCAATTTAAATGATTCCATTCACAGCATTTTATTTAGCCAACAAATACCTGAGGAATGCCCCCATGTGCTAGCCACTGTAGTTTCAAAAAAAGGATTTAAAAATAACACTTGTCCTCACAGAGCTAGTCTAACAGAAGAGGTGAATAGCAAACAATTGATTTGTTTGTTCTAGGTGTGAAAATGACTATGACAGAAATGTGTGAGAGTGCTATGAGAGAGCATAGAGTGTTCTAGGAGCACAGAGGAGGTGCACCAAGATGAACTGGGGGTAAGAGGCAGGAAACATTTCTCAAAGGAGTATTTGGGAGTACTAAACTGTATCTTAAGGGACAAACAAGAATTAGCCAGGCAAAATAGAAGATGAAGTAAATAAAAAGGCACAGGGTATAAGAGAACAGGATACATTTGAGTTGCTACATGCAGTCGAGCATAGCTAGAACACAGAGGTGAGGAGGGGAGATACACAATGCAAGAGAATGGTTAAGGGTCAGATCATGGGGGACGCAGTATTCCACAGTAAGAAACTTGGACTTTATCAAGTGCCAGGCAAAGGGGAGCCATTGAAGGATTTAAAGTAAAGGAGAGACATAAATTAGAGGAAGCATGACTGTAGACAGGGAGACCAAATAAGAGGTGGTTTCTGAGAATGATAATTATGGTACAGAAGAGAATAATGATCATGGGTACTGGCTTTGAAGTCAGACAGTCTTGAGTTCTAATCCTGTCGCAACCTATCATTTATTTACTAGCTATGTAACCTTATCTAAGATCATCTAAATCTCAATTTTCTCATACACAAAATTGGGATAAAACTACCCTCCTGACAGAGTTATTATGGATTAAATTATTTGATGTATTTAAAAAGCACATAACCAGCACTCAATAAAGTGTGCTGATATTGACAATCAAAAGGGTTTGATAGGATGACTATGGGTCAGAGAAAAAAGATGTTTAGGAGCTTGAATGTATGGGAAGGTGGGGTACAGGGAGGAATGATTTGAGTTGGTAAGTTATAAAGTTAAAGGATAATTCCCAAGTTGCCACCTTAGGGAACTGGGAGGAGTAGTATTATTCACTGAAATAGGAAATGTAGGATATAAAAAAGAAATCGATTTTCTTGAAGAAGAAGAAAAAAATAGCAAAAAAAACTGGAAACAACTCAAATGTCCATCAACAGTGGAATAAATAAATTGTGGTATATTTTGTAGATATATTTTTGAGGCATCTTTGGAAATCCACATGAAATATTTCAATAGACAGCTAGATAAACAGGTCCTGATATTCAGCAGAGAGATTTGGGCCAGAAATATAAATCTGGGCACTTTTCCCATATAGGTGATAGATAAAACCATGAAAGAAGACAAAAATCACAGAGGAGTGAAAAGAAAGACACTAAGGACAGACCTTTGGGGAACACTTGCATTTAAGGGATGGAGAAAGGGCAAAGAGCTGAGAAATAAACTGAGAAGGGGTGAGCAAAGTGGCAGGAGGAAAACAGGAGAGACTGGTATCATAGAATCTAAAGGAATAGAAAGCTTCAAGGATGGGCGGACAAGATCATCCATGCTACAAAATGGACAGGAAACATAAGGATGAAAAACTCAGATTTATCTTGGCAAGAGTAGTTTCAGCTGAGTGATAAGAGTAGCAATCCAAATGCAGTACCTCATACTAAGTGCAGGTGAGGATGTGGCACAGCTCAAACTCATTCAGTGCTCGTACAGTGTCAACTGGTAACACCACTTTGGAAAACTGTCTGATACTATCCACTAAAGCTGACCATATGCGTTCTTTATAACCCAGCAATTCCACTTTAGGAATACACCCAACAGAAATGTATGTGACAAGATGTGTACTATAACACACATGTACAAGAATGCTCCTAGCAGCAGTATTCTTGAAAGCTCAAACTATATACAAGCCAAACATCCATCAACAGTAGAATACAAAGTGTGGTACAAACGATGAACTTTTATACAGAAATGAGAATGAATGAGCTACTGCTACTCACAACATGGATGAATCTCAAAAACACAATACCGAACAAAATAAAAGAAATCAGACCTAAGAGAACACATGTATGATTTCATTTATGCAACACAGTTTAAAAACAGGCAAAACTAACTCATGGTGATAGATGTTAGGAAGACACCTGTTACTTTTAATGGGGGGTAAGGTAGGGGTAATGATTGTTAGGGGATGGAGGTAGTGACTTAGAGGGAGACGAAAAGGGATTCTGGAGTCTGGTAATCTAGGGGTGTTTATCCAAATGTGTTCCCTTTGTAAAAATTCTTTGAGATATGCATGCGTGATTTATGCACCTCCCTGTATTACGTTAGACTAATAGGCAGTGAGGAACTAGAGATAGTTATACGTAAACTAATTTCTCAAGAGCATGGTTGTGCAGGACAGGCAAAAGGATTATAACTAGCGAAAAGAGACAGAAATTAACTGATAAAACAAAATGTTGAAAGGACAAAAGAACTGTATCTTATTAGGGATCTTAAGATGCCCTCTCAAACAGCACTTCTGATGATCTTCTGGTTTCTACTTGAATACTTTCAGTTACAAGGGTTCCCTTTATTTATTTTTTTAAGAATTCCCTTTTGGGGCGCCTGGGTGGCTCAGTCGGTTAAGCGTCCGACTTCGGCTCAGCTCATGATCTCACGGTCCGTGGGTTCGAGCCCCGCATCGGGTTCTGTGCTGACAGCTCAGAGCCTGGAGGCTACTTGGGATTCTGTGTCTCCCTCTCTCTCTGCCCCATCCCCACTCATGCTCTGTCTCTCTCTGTCTTAAAAATAAATAAAATATTTAAAAAAAATTTTTTTTCAATATATGAAGTTTATTGTCAAATTGGTTTCCATACAACACCCAGTGCTCATCCCAAAAGGTGCCCTCCTCAATACCCATCACCCACCCTCCCCTCCCTCCCACCCCCCATCAACCCTCAGTTTGTTCTCAGTTTTTAAGAGTCTCTTATGCTTTCGCTCTCTCCCACTGTAACCTCCTTTTTTTTTTTCCCTTCCCCTTCCCCATGGGTTTAAAAATATGGAACGCTTCACGAATTTGCGTGTCATCCTTGCGCAGGGGCCATGCTAATCTTCTCTGTATCGTTCCAATTTTAGTATATGTGCTGCCGAAGCGAGCACTAAAAAAAATTTTTTTAAAGAATTCCCTTTTACGGGTCCATTTTGCCAATCATATCGTGTGAGTTAAATAAATTAACATTTCAAACAGAATTTAAGTTTGTGATTCAAAAAGAATCACATTCCTTCTTGTGCTTAAAAAAAAAAGTTTCAAAACAGCAGAGATGAACAACAGCAGTAGCCTGATATAGATCTTCATTCATTCAACTGAAGAATTACAGGTCTCGCTTGTGCTCTCCTACTTCAAAACACCTTCTCACGTGTTGTCCCTTTCACTTTGAATTCTCTATCCCAATTTCTTCATCTAGAAGATTCCTGACCATCTCTTATAAGTCAGATCTTATGTTACTTCCTGCAGGAAACCCTTTCTATGTGGGTGCCCATCTTACTACTGCCCCCCCCCCCATCAGTCTGGGAGCTCCCTGAGCAACGAGACTACCTATGTGTTTTATAGCTCTGCCCGGCACAACACAAATGTTGTCCACTCGATAAATGTTTGATGAATAAATGAATGAAAAATGCTACCAAAATAAGTCAGGATAGAGGTGATAAGGTTTCAACTAAGGCAATGGGATTTAATGAAGTAAAATGAATAGGAACTTTTCATATCTTTTGCAGCAATTATAACCTTAGGTCATAAAGTTTTAAGAAAGAACATGCCCTGAGTTGGTCATGATCTACCCTTATCTGGAGGTCCTAAAACCCCACACATACATGTAAGTGATCTATACAAATCCTTGTCTCTTGAGGTAAAAGATTTATCTATACACTCCACAATCTGTCTTCCTTAATCTGAGGAATAACGATTGTTTATGCTACTGTTAGTATGTTTACTTCAAATCACTGCTCCAATAAGTTTATAGAAACTCTCTAACATAGTAATTCTAAATCTGACTCTTCACATGTTAAAAAAGCCACATTTAAATCCACTAGAGATGTCAAATCAAATCTTCCTAGCAAAAGCCAAGATCCTGAATACAGCCTCCCTACTCTACAAGTATGTTTACAAAATTCATTTTAGTCTTTCTTATTTACTAGACAATAAAGATATAATCATTACTGGTACTTGCCTTCAAAGCTAGCCAATAATCAATGGAAAACAATCCATCCTTTCAAATGACTATAAATGAAATGCCTCACACTATTGATTTAATATTCACTCCAGTGGTATTTACTATTTGCCTTTGCAAGGTGAAAGAAAGACCCTCTTGGCTGTAACTGATTATTCAGAGTTGAAAATCTGACTCCTAAAGTAAGAAAATTCATCCACACAGAAAATGGAAGGAGAAAGACCATATACTATTGAATTGAATGAACTCCTCATTTAAAATTCTCATTATTGGGGCCCCTGGGTGGCTCAGTCGGTTGAGCATCCGACTTCGGCTCAGGTCATGATCTCGCAGTCTGTGAGTTCGAGCCCTGCGTCGGGCTCTGTGCTGACAGCTCAGAGCCTGGAGCCTGCTTCAGATTCTGTGTCTCCCTCTCTCTCTGCCCCTCCTCCACTCATGCTCTATCTCTCTCTATCTCTCTCTCTCTCTCTCTCTCTCTCCCTCTCTGTCAAAAATAAATAAACATTAAAAAATATTTTTTAATTAAAAATAAATAAATAAAATTCTCATTATTTACCAAAAGAGCTCACAATTTTTGCTTAGAGAAGGAATTTGGAGTAGGGGGTAGGAATTAATGTGGATGATATTTCTCCAAGGGAAAAAAAAATCCTTGATTCATTCATAAACAACTAAGCAGGAATAAAATGTAGGAAACAACTGCTTAACTCCTGTAATTTTGATTCATAGTGGTAATAAATCTCTCATAGGGCTATAGAAGTTTGCTTCTGACTGCTTTTCCTCTTCTCTAGCCAGACTCAATCTGGCAATAGGTCTGTTATTATGCAGTTAGTAGAGAAAGAGAGCAAGCAAGCCATTCCACATGAGGAAAAGTCAATTCAATTAACTTTCCTCCCTGCTAAAGGTATCCAACTGTCTACAAACAAAACACAAAGATCCAGAAGCTCTTTAGGAGAGAAGTTAATATACAACGGACAAATCTTTACACACAAAAAAGAAGACAACAGGCTGGGAATGGAAAGAGGATATTCATCTCCGTTTGTATTATGGTTCACATTTCTTCCCACAATTCGAGAACCGTTAAAAAGAAAACCATGGGCCCAAAATGGAGTCACTTAGGTTAAGGCCCCAAGTCAGTAAACCAAGACTTAATACTGCAGAAATGTTAACTAGTCAATATGGGAATTTCCTGGTCAGCACTAGGAAATTTACTAACAGACCCTTTCTGTTTCCCTTAGGAGGGTGACTTTGCCTAAAGCAGTAGATTCTTTGCTAATAATTTCTTTTTTTCCATTCCCTCTCTACCTTAAAAAACCTTTCCTTTCATGTAGCCCTTTAGGGCTCCCCTCCACTCCTAGGTGGGATACTGCTCAATTCATGAAGTGATTATTAAAGCCAATTATTAGATCTTTAAAATTTACTCGGTTGGATTTTTATAATTTAACAGGAACTAATTCTGTAGATGGGAAACAAAAGCAGAGAAACAAAGACAAAATGTAAAAATCAAAGACAGAGGAATAAAAAGTTCTTGAAGAAGAAAATCATTTAGGACGGAGCAGGAGGCAAGGAATTTCAGGAGTAAACAGGCTGTACAGCTGGGAGGAAACCATTCTGCCTTCATATGCTTCAGTTTTCTCATCTCTAAAAGGAGGGGACTGAACCCCAGGAGCTTCCACAGCTCTGGTATCCTTTGTGTTTTCAGAATGACAGAAACTGTGGATAAATGACTAACAAACATTAATGGTTTTACAGATGTAATCATTTCATGAATCTCTATATATTTCTAAAGACAGTATCTGGAAATCTGGCTTACTGACAGTAGATACACATAGGTAATGGTAACTAAAATGAAATTGAATAGCGTGCCAGGCAGTGCAGCTCCACCGTGTCCGAGAGCAGCTCAGCAGCTGCAGCAGCCACTACCAGAGGGGCCTTCTGCAGGTCTCCCCTGTCCCCTCCACGCCGGGGATGAAATTCCTCAACAAGAAGGAAGCAGTTACGTAGCATCAGTGGACGAAAACTAAACCAAGATCCAGGCCCTATAGCTCTGTCCCCATCAGCCTAATAATCACCAGTGTCGCCTACCTCCCTCTGGGTTCCTGGGCCAACAAGATGCTGGAATGAGACACAAAGATGAGGAGTCAGCCTGGGGACCCTGAGTCCCTTCCCACTGGCAAGGAACCAGGAACCAAGGGAGGAGCTCCCCACCAGGGCTCACCGCAGAAGTCCAGCCAGTTGGTTCCAGGGCCTGCCACTTCCGAAGGGGCACCTTCCAGGCCCCTCTGGCAGCCCCACCCCAGCACCCACACTGCTGCTGCGACTATGACAAGGCTTTCTCTTACCAGTCCAAGCTGGCCCCATACCGGCTGGCACATGGCACAGCCCACCCCCATCCATGCCCCAATTGCCCCAAGGCCCTCTCTTACCTTCATCCTGGCAGCCCACCACCCCACACACAGCGAGTGCCTGCCCATACCCGTGCCTACACTGCCCAAAGGCCTTTGGCCATAGCTCCAAGCTGGCAGCCCACTTCTGGGCGCATTTGCCAGCCCCCACCAGTGCCCTCACGGCCCCAAGTCCTTCTGCTACCCCTCCAAACTTGCACCTCCGCCACACACACCATGCCACCGATGGCCAACCCTATCCTCGTTGTCAGTGCCCTATGGACTTTTTCATTCCCCTCCAAACTGGCCACTCAAAGCTTGTGTCACGTGCCCCCCCGACCTCGTCCCCCCACGGCACTAGGCAGCAAGCCCATGGCCCAGGCATCACTACTCCAGCTGTGAGCAGGCCTTTGGCCAAAGACGCTTCCTGCTCTGTCTCCAAAGCAGCCAACACCAGACTGAGAGCCAGGTGGAGTGAGAGTGAGCTCTTTCCCCTTGGCTCGCGGTACCCTCTGCCACCAACCTGGTCAATAAAGAGGTGGCATTTCTAAGCTGGTCTGTATGGACTTTTCTCTTCCAGATAGCTGGCAAGGAGACTGGCTCCACACTGGGCTCAAACTTACAAGGCGGAGGAACCCTTTCCTCACCTGTTTTGGGCAGGGGAAGGTGTGAGCCAAAACCATGGACTTGGAGCTGTGGTTCGAAAGCAAGCCCTGGATTTGGTTTTCCCTTCTATTCAGATTGCAAAAGTAAAAAATCTCCTAGCATCGTGGGTTGGTGAGAGTGTGGGGAAACAGGGTCTCTCCCTATTGTTGTAAATTAAATCGGTACCTCCATTTTGGCCATTTGACTGTATCTATAAAAAAATTTTAAATGCAAAAATAAAATGAAATCAAATAATATGGCTAGATATAGCAATTAAGTAAAGAGTATGCTGTTCTCCAGGTAGATTATTTAAACTTTTTTTTTTCCAACGTTTTTTATTTATTTTTGGGACAGAGAGAGACAGAGCATGAACAGGGGAGGGGCAGAGAGAGAGGGAGACACAGAATCGGAAACAGGCTCCAGGCTCTGAGCCATCAGCACAGAGCCTGACGCGGGGCTCGAACTCACGGATCGCGAGATCGTGACCTGGCTGAAGTCGGACGCTTAACCGACTGCGCCACCCAGGCGCCCCTCCAGGTAGATTATTTAACCCAAGAAAGATCAGGTAGATTACTGAGCTTGAACAATGCTCCAGAATACACCTCTAGATTATGACATACAAATCTAATTTTTTAAAGCAAAAACATTGTTTAGTTGGTAATTTTATTTTAAAATAATACTATCAAAATAATAATGATAATACCTACTTTTTATTGACTGCTCTCTACATGCCATGTACCATTCCACATGTTTTTATGTAAATTATTTCATTATCATTCCCATTTTACCAATGAGAAAAAAAGAAGTAACTTACCTATCTCACAAGTATTAAGTGACAAATCTGTTCTCTAAAACTTAATAATACGTCTCACTCTTAAACATTTATGGAATGCATACCACAAGATAGATAGATAGAGAGAGAGAGGGAGGGAAGGAGGGAGAGATGGAGAGAGGAAGAAAGGGAAGGAAAGGGAAGGAAAGGAAAGGAGAGGAGAAGGGAGGGGAGGTGGAAGGGGAAGGGAAAGGGGAAGGGGAAGGAAGGGGAAGGGGAAGGGAAGGAGGGAGAGAGGAGGAAAGGAAAGGGAAGAAAATAAGATTCTACTAGCTTAATTCTACAAAGGGAAAGTCATACAGAAGATCAAGAATCAGAATGGCTTTGGCCTTCTTTTTTTTTTTTTTTTTTTTTTAAATTTTTTTTTTAACGTTTTTTTATTTTTGAGACAGAGAGAGACAGAGCATGAACGGGGGAGGGTCACAGAGAGAGGGAGACAAAGAATCTGAAACAGGCTCCAGGCTCTGAGCTGTCAGCACAGAGCCCGACGCGGGGCTCGAACCCACCGACCGCGAGATCGTGACCTGAGCCGAAGTCGGACGCTTAACCGACCAAGCCACCCAGGTGCCCCGGCTTTGGCCTTCTTAATAGCAACACTGGAAGCTAGAAGACAATGGAGCAATGCCTTCAAAATTATGATGGTTCAAGTATAAAATTATATACCCAACCAAACTAACAACGAAATGTGAAGGTAGAGTAGACCTTTTTCAGACATATAATGTCTCAACAAGATTATGTCTCATGTGCTCCTTCTTTCTCAGAAGAAGCACTCTATCAAAACACAAGAAAAAGCTGAGACAAAGGAAATAGGAGAAACATTACAGGAGAAAGGCAAATCAAATCCCCAGGATGGGGGCACCTGTGTGGCTTAGTCAGTTGAGCATCCGACCCTTGATTTCAGCTCAGGTCATGATCCCAGGGTCGTGGGATGGAGTCCCATGTTGGTCTCCATGCTGAGTGTGGAGCCTGCCTGGGATTTTCGCTCTCTCTCCTCTCCCCCACTCACACTATCTCTATCTCTCTCTCTCTCTCTCTCTCTCTCTCTCTCCCTCTCTCTCTCTCTCTCTCAAAATAAAAATAAATTTCAAAAAACATCCCCAGGATGATGGTGATGGTAAATACCAGGGACAACTATGTATTAAGACAGACAGAGCAACTCATCCACACTAAAGAAGTGTGACTCAAGAGATAGTATATTGAAGAAGGATGGTCATTACCCAGGTGGCTTTTGTTACTGTACTGGCCCTTTCACCTGACAGTGCTAAGGTAAGTCTTCCCAAAATTTATTTTTGTACAAGATTTGCTTGGCAAGTTCCTGCTTTCCCTCCTATGCCCGACTTCCTGGATCAGCCTAAAGACTCGCATTTTAACCCAAAAAAACCCTCTGCTTTGACCCATTTCTGAGAGCTGAAGTTTGACCACAATGAATTTAGAAGCAGAAAATATAGAAAAGTTCATTGCCTCTGACCACGTTCCTGTTGGATATCCTGTAAGAGCCTGGACCCTGCTATAGATCTGTCAAATGCTCTGAATATGATAAGCCCTACGTTTCCCAGGATTCACTTACCCACTGACTTCCCCCTAAGCGGCTCTTATAAACTATCAGGGAAGTTGAAACTAGATTATGATTCTGAGACAAAAGCCTTTCTCTTCTAGAAATATTTTATCTAAAAGGGATAACAATGTCCTTTTTTTTACACAGCCAGGTTTATACTTTGCTATTCAGCTTTTATATTAGCCACTTTTTTTTTTCTTTTTTTTTTTTTAATATATGAAATTTACTGTCAAATTGGTTTCCATACAACACCCAGTGCTCATCCCAAAAGGTGCCCTCCTCAATACCCATCACCCACTCTGCCCTCCCTCCCACCCCCCATCAACCCTCAGTTTG
>NW_026057585.1:83341476-83353920 GCF_023721935.1 Panthera uncia
CCTGATTTCTTCATTTTGGCCACTCTGACTGGCGTGAGGTGGTATCTGAGTGTGGTTTTGATTTGTATTTCCCTGATAAGGAGCGACGTTGAACATCTTTTCATGTGCCTGTTGGCCATCCGGATGTCTTCTTTAGAGAAGTGTCTATTCATGTTTTCTGCCCATTTCTTCACTGGGTTATTTGTTTTTCGGGTGTGGAGTTTGATGAGCTCTTTATAGATTTTGGATACTAGCCCTTTGTCCAATGTGTCATTTGCAAATATCTTTTCCCATTCCGTTGGTTGCCTTTTAGTTTTGTTGGTTGTTTCCTTTGCTGTGCAGAAGCTTTTTATCTTCATAAGGTCCCAGTAATTCACTTTTGCTTTTAATTCCCTTGCCTTTGGGGATGTTATATTAGCCACTTTTTAAAAAAATGTTTATTTATGAGAGAACGAGAGCATGGGAGGGGCAGAGAGAGAAGGAGAGAGAGAATCCCAAGCAGGCTCTGCATTACTAGTGCAGAGCCTGACATGGGGCTTGATCCTATGAATCATGAGATCATGACCTGAGCCGAAATCAAGAGTCAGATGCTCAACTGACAGAGCCACCCAGGTACCCCTATATTAGCCATTTTTAAAATCACTTTACACACACACACACACACACACACACACACACACACATAAATAATATAAATAAAGCAATATAATATTTGCTTATTAAGATTTTGAAAAGTATAAGGAAAACAAAACTTGCTGACAGGACAAATATGGATGGGACCAACAATGGTGAAAAGTTTTCACTGCAACTGAAAGTTTTTGTACCAATGTGGGCCCTAAAAACTCAACTGCAAGTGGAAAAGAATTTCCTCTGCTGAATGTCTTTAGATAAGCTAGCTTCTCAAAATTTAATTATGCATGGTTCATAGAAAAAATATTTTCAGTTATATTAAACAAGTAAGTACTCAGTGACTTTATTTACATGCCAAATTCAAGCATTCTCAATTATTCTCAGATGAATCTTGGGTTTCTTTCTTTTTGTACCCACAATGTAAAAACATTGAACTTTACCTCACTGAGCTTGTATAACATAGAATACTTTTCTGAGTATTTTCCTTGATTCATGGAAGAATTTTCTAGCCCACAGCTGCTGAATGTTTTTCACTGTAGCTTTGGGGTATTGTTTTTTTAATTACCTTCAATCTTCCCATATCAATCGAACTTAGAGGTTTCAGTACAAGTTGGTTTGAGCCTTTAAGGGCAAAAATTAAGTCCTTAAAGAATAATATTAACCTAGTGCTGGCAGACATAGTTCTTCTGTTTGAATAAACAGTCACTCACATAGAAAGACAAACTGTTGCAATCTACTAATTAACTACTAGTACATTCAACAAATAGATTTTATTTAGGCAAAGGGCAATTCCATGTCTTCTAGTCTGCATTATCTAGCTCAAAATAATTGAACTATAGAGTCTGCAGCTGTTAAAGGCTGCTGCCCCTCAACTTTTCTTTTTTTCTTATAAAATTTAATGTTTATTTATTTTTGAGAAAGAGAGAGACAGACAGACAGAACGTGAGTGGGGGAGAAGAAGAGAGAGGGAGGCACCGAATCTGAAGCAGGCTCCAGGCTCCGAGCTGTCAGCACAGAGCCTGACACAGGGCTTGAACCTGTGAACCACAAGATCATGACCTGAGCTAAAGTTGGACGCGTAACCGACCAAGCCACCCAGCCACACCTCAACTTTTCTTAATAAATATAAATTATCTTGGATAAAGAATCAACTAAAATGTTTTTTTCTTGGTTTTGTTTTGTTTTTTGTTTGTTTTTTTAGTTTTAGAGAAAGAATGAACGAGCAGGGCAGAGGGAGAAAGAGAGAATCCTAAGCAGGTTCCACACTCAGCACAGAGCCTGAGGCAGGGCTTGATCCCATGGAACTGGGATCATGACCCGAGCTGAAACCAAGAGTTGGATGCTCAACCAACTGAATCACTCAGGTGCCCTTGAAATGGCTTTAAATATATTGTATACAGACAGGGGCACCTGGGTGGCACAGTTGGTTAAGCATCCAACTTCGGCTCAGGTCATGATCTCACAGTTCGTGAGTTCAAGCCCCGCATTGGGCTCTGTGCTCATAGCTCAGAGCCTGGAGCCTGCTTCAGATTCTGTGTCTCCCTCTCTCTCTGCCCCATCCCCACTCATGCTCTGTCTCTCTCTGTCTTAAAAATAAATAAAACATTTAAAAAAAATTTTTTTGAACATATTGTATACAAAACTCTCTCACCATGGCCTGGCTGGTGTGTAGCTCACCAGATTCACCTATTACTCTATTCCTCACTCCCTATGTTTAGCCAGGCTCCTACTTTCTCAAATGCCACTCTCTCAATTCTAGGCCTTTACACAAGCCATTCTCTCCCCACTTCACTTGCCTGCTTCAGCCTTTAGTTCTCGGCTCAGGCATCACTTCCCCAGAGAAGACTTCCCTGGCCATATCCTTTCATGACATCTTGTTTTTCCTTTTGTGTAACACTCATCCACTAAACCACAAGCACCAGAGGGAAGAGACCATGTCTATCTTATTCACAGCCATATCCACATCATCTTGTAAAGCACCTGCAAAGACTTGTTAAACTGTACTAAAGTTTTCATCACTAAATTTAAGCTAAATATTTGTAATTTTCAGTAAATTGGGCTAGGAAATAATTCAAGTTTTCTGAAGTAAATACCTGACTTTTAACTTTCCTCCCCTCTCTGTGTTCTCACACTTTCTTTTACTTCTTCCAAAAGTTAACTACTGGTTTCATTTGGTCTGGAAGAAAATGTCAGATTCGTTGTAGGACTATTTTGATAATATTGGGACTTTATTCTCTTTTATAAAACTACTCTCAAATTATAAATATATGTCATAATTATCCTATAATTATAATATTGGTAGATCATCCATTCAGTAAGTATTTATTACGAACCTATTAAATACATACTAACTGCATAATATATGAAGTTATTGGTATCTACTTACTAATCAGGACATCATAGCTCTGTACCTCCCCTGTTTTTTAAAAATATAGTACAGGGGCACCTGGGTGGTTCAGTTGGTTAAGCATCTGACTTTGGCTCATGTCACGATCTTGTGGTTTGTCATTTGGAGCCCCAAGTCGGGCTCTGCGCCGACAGCTCAGAGCCTGGAGCCTGCTTCAGAATCTGTCTCCCTCTCTCTGCCCCTCCCCTGTTCGTGCTCTGTCTCTCTCTCAAAAATAAATAAACATTAATAAAAATTAAAAATAGAGAACAGTAGATCCTTTCTCTCAATGATGAAAGAACACACCAGCAATGATCTTTTTTTTTAAATTTTTTTTTAAGTTTGTTCATTTCTTTTTGAGAGAGAGCAAGCAGGGTAGGGGCAGAGAGAGAGAGGGAGGAGAGAGAGAATCCCAAGCAGGTTCCATGCTGTCAGCACAGAGACCAATGTGGGGCTCAAACCCATGAACCACAAGATCATGACCTGAGCTGAAATCAAGAGTTGGACGCTTAACCGACTGAGCCACCCAGGTGCCCCAGCAATGATCTTTTCTTTAAGATGTTTGTTCTAGAGGGAAAATCTGAGAAATAAGAAGAGGCAAGAATAACTCTTAAGTGCACTGTGTCTTGGAGAGGCAGGCATAAATACATCTTTAACAACAATATAAGATTAAAACAAATTTTTTGACAAGCAGTCTCCTCACCTTAGAGGTTGCATTATCCCAAACGGCTAGTCCGAAGTAGTCCTCTTCCAAAAGATTGAGGTGCTCACACACTCGTTTAAGCAAATCCTGTCCCTTAGCATGTTTCTGCAAAGACATATATATTATGAGGTTTCCTCTTATTCTTGTATTTATCACCAAATAAAATAAAATGTCACTTTACCGCTTCCTCTTTTACCCTTGGTTACCACTACTTTCAGATGGTTATAAAGTGTAAGTAGAACAATGGTGGGTTATAAAAATCTTGTTTCTTAATTTGTCAGCTTAAATATGCAACACACTTAGTGGCCTGGAACTAGTGCTAGAATTCAAAGCAATATTTTACCTTCCTTTCATCAACCATTCCCTACCTCCAACCCAAACATCACATTCTTTATTTTTGGTGTAGTATTTCCTGAAGCTTGCTATGGTCTGCTATCATCATGACCACCTAAATTCACTGAATCTGCTGTCGACGTTGACAATTAATAATGGCTATGCTATGGAAATCATTAGGCTTTCTACCATTCTCAGACCAAATGTCCCAAGACAGTAGGTTGCTGAAAAACACACAAAGTCTAAAATTCTAGATACCCTACAGACATTACCTGTTGCAGTGGCTTTTTCAGGTGTGCTACAAATCATTTTCTTAATGTTTCTTTACGTAGGAAATCCTACCACTGCCAAATTTGGGTACTAATACTCCTACTTAGCCTAACTTAGAGGCTAAGATGTACAGTCAAAAAGTCCTGGCTCCTCCATTTACAAGCTAAACAACCTGGATTAATTCTATTAATATTTCTGAACATTAGCTTTCTCATATGTAAAATGGTAAGAATATTTATACCTATACTGTCTATTTACTGGAATTGTTGAAAAAAATCAAACATGCTAACAATTGCTGAGAAATGTATTTTTAAAAATACTTCAAAAAAATTAGAATATTTTTTGACACACATACACCTGTCCTTCTCTCAATGAGCAGAGTTGCTTTTAATGACTGTTAGTAGATGTTCATTCATTTTCAGACTTAACCCATCTATGATACATCATTTTCTTCATTTTTTTCCCTCTTATGTTTTCATTCCAAATGACAGAAATGATTAGGGAATTCTTCATGTATAGGCCCCTACTCCTTTATTTATAATTCCAAAATCCAAAAGCTCTAAAAAGTAAAATTTTAGGCCTTTTTTTTCCCCAGAGGGAGGGTGTCCAAAGTTCATTTGAAGACAAATTCTGCCCTGAACTGTTATGAGGCTATTTATGATCTTTATTTACCCATCTTAGAATGAATCTTGGTACTGCCACACACCCTAGTGGGTGTGTTATGAAATATGCAGCATAAGTAAATACTGTCTTTCTAAAGTCCAAAATACTCTGAATTCTGAAACACATCTGCCCCCAAATGTTTCAGATATAAAGGACCCATATCTGGACCTTAGTCTGAATGGGAAGAATGAGTGTGGAATAGCTTTCCCCATCTCTCAACTAGCTAATGATGAGAAGCAGAAAGAGCAGACCATAGGTCTCTAGTTACCAAGTGTAGTGACTATTTTCAAAGTTCAGTAGTGTATTTTTCTAGATTTCTTTTTTAAAACCTGGAAAAGGAATGTTTATTAATAGAGTATAATATTTTAGACTATTAGAGCTTTGATATGTTTGCATACAGATAATTCAATTCAGACATATTTATTACATACCTAAGATACAAGTATATGTGAATTATATGTCTTATCAATAAAGGCTATTATTAGTAATATTCATAACAACTGCTTTATATCAAGCATATCTGATAATTGCTGCTCTAGTTAAAAAAAAACAGTTACTAGATTTTTAAGGATTTTAAAAATCCTTAATTTGTCTTGAAGGAGCAAAAGAGTAACCACATAATTGACATTTTCATTAAATCCCAACTCAATTACTTATTCTTTCAGAAAATAATAGAGTATTTTAAGAAATGGCATTACTTGATTTAAATTTTTTATATCCTATTTCATGGGGCTCAAGAAATACATTGAATAAACCAAAGCTTATTAAGGTTTAGATCTGGGACAGCAGAAATGAACACATAGCAATTTTTTGACAAATACAGTTATGGGGATAACTAGACCTAATATCAGAAATTGAGGTTACCTGGAAAATATAATCATGCTAGGTCACTCTATAAATAACAAACCAATTGCTTTTAAAGAAAATTGTTTTGTATTCTAAAAGTAACACATGCTTAATTCACAAGATTTGACAGATACAGAAAAAAACTGGAGAAGAAAATAAGACTCACTCATAATCCTTCCACACCTCCACTTCCAGAAAATTACTATTAAAATTTCAGTCCATAGAAATAGTCACTGACACTCAACCCTATAGGAAACAACCTGTAAGAGTTCTGACTACGGATATTAAAATGCACTCACCTCCACAACACATTCGTAAACTGTGTCATCCAACAAAGAAACCTTGCAATGCATGTTTCTGTGTCTTCTGATTGATTTCTGGGAAGTTTTTAATTCTCTTTCTGCTTTTGATTCAGGACTTTCTTCTTTCACTTCTATTTTACAGCACTCTTCAAGTCCTCCTCCTTCCTTAGTTTCAAAATCTGGGTCTTCTCTGTGTTCTTCCTGGGCAGGCTACATATCCGTGACATCAAGTCAGTAATAAAAACATTTCACAAAATAGGCTCTATACAGTTTTACCTATAATGATGCTATCAATAAATGCACTGAAGAAGAAAAAAATGTTAAGACAAATTTAAGTGATATTAAGATTAAATAATTATTTATCTATAAAAGATATTATAATCTCCTACAAGATCTACACACTATGCTATCTTCAAAACTTCTCAGGTAGAATCCTATCTTTCAAATCAATACATGAAGGTTTCTGATAAACTAGAGGACACCAGTCTATTGCACTCAGCATATACATTCTTCCTGGCTATGCCATTATGTATTATTAAAGTTTATTAAAACCTTACCATCTCTGCCCCATGCTCCTCAATTTTATTTATTTTTTTAATGTTTACTTTTGTTTATTTTGAGAGAGAGCAAGAGCACCACCCAAGTGGGGGAGGGGCAGAGAGAGAATCCCAAGCAAGCTCTGCACTGTCTGTCTGCACTATCAGTGCAGAGCCTGACACGGGGCTCAGTCTCACCAACCATGAGATCATGACCTGAACCGAAATCAAGAGTCAGATACTCAACTGACTGAGCCACCCAGATGCCCTATAGGCTCCTCAATTTTACTTTATTTTTTTAAAATTTTTTTTAAGTTTTATTTATTTATTTTTGAGAGAGAGACAGAGAGAGTGAGTGGGGGAGGGCCAGAGAGAAAGGGAGAGAGACAGAATCCCAAGCAGGCTCTGCGCTGTCAGCACAGAGCCCGATGCAGGGCTCGAACTCACACATCGTGAGATCATGACCTGAGCCAAAACCAAGAGTTGGACTCTTAACCAACTGAGCCACCCAGGCACCCCAACTTTTTTTTTTTTTAATTTTTTAACGTTTGTTTGTTTTTGAAAGATAGAGATAGAGAACGAGTGGGGGAGGGGCAGAGAAAGAGGGAGACACAGAATCTGAAGCGGGCTCCAGGCTCTGAGTTGTTAGCAGAGAGCCTGATGTGGGGTTCAACTCATGAACCACTGTGAGATCGTGACCTGAGCCGAATTTGGATGTTTAACCAACTGAATCACCCAGTTGCCCCTAAGCTCCTCAATTTTAGCAAGGTAGCCTTATGAAGTGCAAAATGAGATGTGATTTATCACATATTCTAAATCTTATGAATGGCTAACAGGGATTCCTGGGACCAATTTTAGAGCATAAAGCAACATTATAAACTAGGCTAACAACTGTAATACCAGTTAACTTCTTTCTACCACTTACCAATCATGCTAATTGTGAAGCAGACTCTAAGAAGCAAGGGACAAATTGAAAACCTAGGGTTATCATGAGGTCATCCCAAAGTTACACAGGTAAGTGAAATAACATTTTGGCACATACTTTCTTAATTCCAGCATAATAAAACTGCTGAAAGGTTCTTAATATTCTTAACTAAATCTCGCTGATTCTTTTCTTTCAGAAGAATCCATGATTGACATTTAGGAAAAAGTATTTAATTATTCGGCTTCTGCATTAGATATTGGAGGTGGTCTAAAAGGCTCCTTCCCATCCTTCATGACCCTTTTAAATGCGACCTCTTCAGAGAGGCCTTCAATTAGCAATCATATCTATCCTATCCCCCACTCTGCTATTCATGTCAGTACCCCGTATATTGCCTTTATAACATTTATTATAATAAATGTTTTATATTCACTCATTTGTTTGTCTCTTCCATTAGACTAGAAAGTCATCAAGAATAAGGATTACGTTTTATAACAACAACAACGCTACATACATAACAATTAAAATGGACCAGTTACGGGGTGCCTGGGTGGCTCAGTCGGTTGGGTGTCCAACTTCAGCTCAGGTCATGATCTCATGGTATGTGGGTTCGGGCCCCGCATCAGGCTCTATGCTGACAGCTCTAAGCCTGGAGCCTGCTTCGGATTCTGTGTCTCCCTTTCTCTCTGCCCCTCCCCTGCTCACACTCTGTCTCTCTCTCTCAAAAATAAATAATAAACATTTAAAAAAAATTTTTTTAAATGGACCAGTTACTATTCTAAAAGCTTTACTTATATGAACCTGCTTTATCCTCATAATAACCCTGTGGGGAGAGGACTATTTGACAGATAAGAAACAAAGGCCAGAACCATAGCAACATTTTTCTAGATGTCTCCTGAGGCAAAGGAAACAAAAGCAAAAATAAACTACTGGGACTATGGTAGGATCCCCTCCTTAAGGAAAGAAAAAAACCTCAAGGCAACCTGGCTGTAAGTGACAACATCCCTCACAACCTTGTAACATGAGACCACTTAATTAGACTGCATGCTTGTGTTTTACCATATATGGGAGACAAAGAAGTAAAATAATACATAAAAAACTGCCACGTGGCATTCAGGGCTCAGTTCTTCGGGTACAAACCCAACTGAGCCATGCTGGTACGAATAAAGTTGCTTCCTGGAAAGAAAAACCTCGGTGTCACAACTCTCTGTGTGAGAATCCTGCTACAGGAATACATCAAAATAAAAAACTTCTTCACAGCAAAGGAAACAACCAACAAAACTAAAAGATAACCTACTTAATGGGAGAAGATATTTGCAAATGATATATCCGATAAAAGGTTAGTATCCAAGATGTATTTTAAAACTTACATAATACAAAAAACCACATATAATCTAATTTAAAAATGAGCAGAAGACATGAACAGACATTTCTCCAAAGAATACATACAGATGGCCAACAGACACATGAAAAGATGCTCAACATCACTCATCATCAGGGAAATGCAAATCAAAACCACAATGAAATTTCACCCCACACCTATCAGAATGGCTAAAAACACAGGTGCCTGGCTGGCTCAGTCAGTGGAGCATGTGACTCTTAATCTTGGAGTCATGAGCTCCAGCCCCACATTGGTGTAGAGATTACTTACAAATAAAATCTTTAAAATCAAAAACACAAGAAGCAAGTGTTGACGAGGATGTGGAGAAAAAGGAACCCTCGTGCAGTGTTGGTAGAAAAGCAAATTGGTGTAGCCACTGTGGAAAACAGTATGGAGACTCCTCAAAAAGTTAAAAATAGAACTACACTACAATCCAGTAATTGCACTACTGGGTATTTACCCAAAGAACACAAAGACACTAATTTGAAAAGATACATGTACCCCTATGTTTACTGCAGCATTATTTAAAATAGCCAAATTATGAAAGCAGCCCAAGTACCCATCAATAGATGAATAGATAATATTATTCAGCCATAAAAAAGAATGAAACCCTGCTATTTGCAACAACATGGATAGATCTAGAGAATACAATGCTAAACAAAATAAGCCAGTCAGAGCAAAACAAATACCATGATTTCACTCATACATAGAATTTAAGAAACAAAATAAACAAAGAGGAAAAAAAGAGAGAGACAAACCTAAAAACCAGACTCTTAACTATAGAGAACAAAGAGATGGTTGAGGGAGGAAAGGGGAAAATAATAGGTGAAGGGGATTAAGGGCACACTTATCTTGATGAGCACTAAGTAATATACAGAATTTCTAAATCACTATATTGTACACCTGGAACTAATATAACACTACATGTTAACTACACTGGAATTAAAATAAAATTTTAAAAAAGAAATTAAGTTTATGATATGAAAAAAATAAAAATGAAAATAACCTAACTGCAAGAAAAAAAAATTAGATGAAGGAGATCAAGAACACTTATCATAATGAGCACTGAGTAATGTACAGAATTGTCAATTCACTATATTGTACATCTAAAACTGATATAACACTGTACTTAACTATACTGGGATTAAAATTAAAGAAAGAAAGAAAGAAAGAAAGAAAGAAAGAAAGAAAGAAAGAAAGAAAGAAAGAAAAGGAAGGAAAGGAAAAGAAAAGAAAAGAAAAGAAAAGAAAAGAAAAGAAAAGAAAGAAAAACTGTAGCCCGAGAAGCTAAAGTAACTTGCTTAGGATCATTCAGTTAATAAGTGACCAGTCTGGCTCCAGATTTTATGATCTTAAACCTATGTCATATCGTAGTTTTTTTCATTTACCAATGATATCCAGCTTAATGCCTGGCACATATAGTAGGTTTTCAATAAATATTTGGGGAGTTTGTAGTACTTTTTTTTAAAGTTTATTTTTATTCATTTTGAGAGAAAAATAGAGAGCAAGTATGGGAAGGGCAGAGAGAGAGAGGAAGACAGAATCCCAAGCAGGGTCAGCTCTGTCAGCACAGAGCCTGATGCAGGACTCAAACTCACGAACCATGAGATCATGACCTGAGCTGAAATCAAGAGTTGGATGCTGAACAGACTGAGCTGCTCAGGCACCCCTAAATAAAAATTTGTTTAGTGAATAAATAAACATTAAAAACTTACATATGGCTTCCAAAAAAACCCAAGGTATCCTAGACGAAGACTAGGTTTTTAAAAAACCTGGATAGAAAAGGACCACTCAAATGAAACTCTACCACATATATAGAAATATGGTTAAGCAAATAAACTTTTGCCCACAAGGTTCTGATCTAGAAGGTTTTGATTATAAATACTAGCTTCTAAAAAGCCCAAAATAGTTTTCTCCTTTAATCAATATCTCCCTGAAATTTATTAACAGTACTAATATATTTTCTTTTTCTTTATATATAAACACCTGCATACAATTTATCACAATTCTGATTTAATAAAGTTTCAATGAATGAGACTTTAGTTAAATCTAAAATTAACTTTGTCCGTCATCTGTTTTAACTTCAGTACAAATGCTATGATCTTTAGATAAAATAGACTAGCCTTCATTCAAATGCTAACTAAAACAAAATATGGATTTTTCCCCACATAAAAAGCAGAGGAGAAAAAAGCAGTTAAAAACCTCTTCAAAGTATAAGGCTTCCTGGAAGATAATGTAATTTAACTCCTTTGGTATTTCTAAAAGTAAATTAAATTAATAATATTAAGATATGTAGGGTTTCTTTGCATTTTCTGTTCATATTTATTAACTGAGTGATAATAATAAACATTTAATGGGTGCCAGACAATGTCTTAAGAGCCTTCTGTGTTTATCTCGTTTAATCCTAATAGCCAGAGGTGGTATTATCCCCATTGCACAGAGGAGGAAACTGATTAAGCAAAAGTGCCACTCAGCTATGATTTCTTAGACTGATTCTATAGCCTGCATTCTTAACTTACACTATATAGTAAATCTTCTTTTCAACCTTGTTGCACTAACAGCAAGTACGTAATTACAACTTTATCCTAAATTTTACTCTTAGCACTTTTAATATACAAGTAACATTTTTAGAAATACATATATATATTTTTAATGTTTATTTTATTTTTGAGAGAGAGAGAGACAGAGCACGAGCGGGGGAGGGGCAGAGAGAGAAGGAGACACAGAATCCAAAGCAGGCTCCAGGCTCTGAGCTGTCAGCACAGAGCCTGACGCGGGGCTCGAACTCACAGACCGCGAGATCATGACCTGAGCCGAAGTCGGACGCTCAACCGACTGAGCCACCCAGGCGCCCCTAGAAATACATATATTTTTTAAAAAATCTAATAAAATTGTTTATCCCAAACCTGAGTCCTATAATAAAAACATAGGATTTATACTTGTAACAATGCAAATAGTGCTCACATACTTCAGAAATAAAAGTAGTGGTTTTTTTGATGTTTATTCATTTTTGAGAGACAGAGTGCAAGATGGGGAGGGGCAGAGAGAGAGGGAGACACAGAATCCAAAGCATGCTCCAGGCTCTGAGCTGTCAGCACAGAGCCCGACGAGGGGCTCAAACCCACGAACCGTGAGATCATAACCTGAGCTGAAGTCGGCCGCCCAACTAACTGAACCACCCAGGTGCCCCTAAAATAGCTTTTAATTTGTAGTTAGTAAGGCTAAAAGCAAATGGGATTCCTACACAATACTTTGCATTATGGTACTAATACTTTCTAATATTTTTGGATACCAGACAAAAAAATAAACACATAAACAAATTCACAACTCATGTTTAGTACATTCTATATATGTACTTGTTAAATTTTAATGTGCATCGAATCACCTAGCAATCTTGTTAAAATACAGATTCTGATCCAGCAAGTCTGGAATGGAGTCTGAGATTGTGCATTTCTAACAAGCTCCCAGATGTTGCCAATGCTGCTGGCCCAAT
>NW_026057585.1:83353930-83377328 GCF_023721935.1 Panthera uncia
TGCATTTCTAACAAGCTCCCAGATGTTGCCAATGCTGCTGGCCCAATGGCCACTCTTTGAGTAGCAAGGCATTAAAAAAAAGACTATTACTTTTGGAACATACTCAAAATGTCTAAGAAATAAAGATGGCAAAAAGCTACATTTAGAAAGTAGAACAGTGAAAAGTACTTGACACAATAAATGCTCAACAAATGCTCGCTGAAATAATGAATGAAGCAAAGAATGCAACATATTGTTAAATGTAGAAGCTGAACGATTAACGTTTTTCAGAATTCTTTTTGTTACTTAGTCAAAAGTTAATTGAAAATTTTATCCATAGAGCTATGGTAATTCCAAATTGTCCAAGTAGTCATACTCGGCAAGTCATACTTGCCCAAAATCAGTGCTCTTGGTATCTCCACTGGTATGATCTCTTTGATACATTTAGGAATGAATGATCAAGACATATGTATAAAGTGATTCAACAACTTTATACATTATGCTGTGTTCACCACAAGTGTAGCCACCATCTGTCCCAATACATCACTATTACGGTATCATTGACTATATCCCTTATGCTATATCTTTTAATCCCGTGCCTTACTTTATTCCATAACTGGAAGCCTGTATCTCCTACTCCCCTTCACCCATTTTACCCAACCCTCTACCCTCCTCCCCCGGCAACCATTAGTTTGTTCTCTGTATTTAGAGATCTGATTCTGTCTTTGTTTATTCATTTGTTGTTGTTTTTGTTATTGTTTTAGATTCCACTTATGAGTGAAATAATATATTTGCCTTTCTCAGTCTTATTTCACATAGCATAATACCCTCCAAGTCCATCCATGTTGTCTCAAATGGCATGATCTCATCTTTTTTATGGCTGTGTAATATTCCACCACACACGTGCGGGCACGTGCGTGTGCACACACACACACACACTAACCACATCTTCTTTATCCATTTCTCTATTGATAGACATTTAAGTCGCTTCCATATCATGGCTATTATATATAATGCTGCATTAAACATAGGGGTGCATGTATCTTTTCAAATTAGTGTTTTTATTTCCTTTGGATAAACAATCACAGAATTATTATTATATAAATTCTGTGTCAACTGTACTCACATTTAAAAAAAATTAGCCACCAAGACACTATCAACTCACCTTGTTTTAACTACCTGCATGGCACTTATTGTCTAAAATTACCTTGCTTATTTGTTTTCCTTTTTTCCTTTTTTTTTTTTTTGAATTGTCTGCCCTCCCCAACAGAATGTACAACACATGAGGGCAGTGTCTCTGTCTTATTTAGCAGAAACTCACAAGTATGTCAAAATGTCTGATAAATAGAAAGTGCTCAATAAATACCCTTAAATAAAGATATATGAATAAAGAATTAGAGAATAACATCTATCAGTGCAAAACAGATACATCTGCCATATAATTGGACATATTGTAAAAAGCAATGTAAGTAAAGAACAGGTAAGAGCCCAATATAGGGAAAAGGCATACAAGCAGAAGGGCAAAAGAATTCTATTGGACATACTAAAACCAACTTCAGGTAATATCATACATTAAATGCAGGAAAACAACCAGGAAGTCAGATAATGTAGTTAGTATTCAGCAGAGATGCTATAATTCAGCGCATGCAAGGAAAAATAAAAATAAATTAAGGATAGTTTTCATGCATGTTCTTTCCAGCCATGCATACATGAATGAGTAGCAACACTATTAGTAAGAGCCACAAAACCATAGGGGATTGGGAGTAGGAAGGGAATATTAAATGAAAACAATAAACCAGGCAAGAATCTCCAGTTAGCTGAGGCTGATCAGGATTAAACAAAAACTAAATAGCAGAAAGAAAACATCCTATGGACCATTTACTAAAAGCTCAAATAAGCTCATCCTTACAAATCTGTTATACATGCAGCCAAGTTCTTCAGGTTACAAATGATAAGATGGGTAACCAGAGGAAAAGATACAAAGAAATCAAGCAGCAAAGAGAGGATAAATGCTCTACAAACAGGCCCTTCCTGTTTGTAGTAAATGATACTCCTTTCATGCTTGATACAAGACCCAAAAGGAGGTATCTATTTACTTAATGTCAGAAAGAGGTCTTTCGATTAAAAAAAAAAAAAAAAAAAACAACCAGCAATGAAGACAAAGCCGTGAGTTCCCATTCCATCTCAAACTTAATCCTCCAAACCCTTGGAATTATACCCCATCTGGTATAAAACAAGATACACTTGTTTTAACAGGGTGCATCTGTTGACTTCAGGCAAATCAGATTTTTAAATAACTGATACTGAGCAGATTTGCAAGGGCTGGACAATATCTTTCACCTTTTCTGTATCTCTTTCTAACATTAGTATAGTCCATACTCCATTAATGTTTCCTAGGTGGAAAACTTAGTAAAAACACTACAGTTTGGCACCACTCAGAAAATTCCTTATGATCACCATTTATGGATGAAGTATAATGATTTAGGTATTGGTAACACTCTTCAAATTAGCTCTGTGTACTAATCTATCAAGTTTTTCTGAGTGCTAATCATGTGTAAGGTTTGGGCTTAGCAACTGAAAGGGACCCAAAAAGAATAATACACAGTTCTTAGGGAGACAAGACATACAGGTATCCCCCACTTTTTGAAAGTTTGAGTGATGCCACTTTGCTTTCAAGAAAACATACATTAGCACAGATCTTCCTCCACTTATGATCCAGTTATGTCCTGATAAAACCATAGTAAATTGAAAATATAATTATAAGTTGTGAGTACATTTAATACACCTAACTTACAGAACATCAGAGCTTAGCCTCGCCTACCTTAAATATAATTTACATTAGTCTACAGTTAGGCAACATCATCTAACAAAGTCTACTGAATTATAAAGTGTTGGGTAATGCATGTAATTTATTGAATACTGTACTGACAGTGAAAAACTGGTTGCGGTATGGTTGTAAGTGTATTGGTTGTTTACCCTCATAATTGCGTGGCTGTGAGCTCTGGCTTACTGCTGCTCTCACCACTGCTACCGCCCAGCATCACAAGAGAGTATGATATTGCATATCACTATCCCAGGAAAATATCAAAATTCAAAACTCAAAGCATAGTTTCTCCTGAATGTGTAATAGCTTTTGTACTAATGTAAAATCAGAAAATTGCAAGCTAAGCCATCACAAATTGGGAACCATCTATGCCCGTTTTTACTAACTGAAAGAAATCTGAAGAGGATTTGAACTTTTCCAAAAAAAGAAAAAGAAAAGAGCATTCAGCATTTGTTCTGCAGCAAGCCATTATAGAGACAGAGTACACCCTGAGCAGCAACAGGGTAGCACCACCAAGCTCCTTCCCGGAACTACAGTCAGCATCTCAGCATCAAGCCACCATAGCTTTGAACGGTGTCTATGAGTATCTTTGCTTTATCTAGACTTACTTTGTGCATCTATTAGCAAGATGTGTCCAAAGGTATCAGAAAAGCTTTAAGAGAGGTTATTTTTTTGGATCCGGGAACGCCCCCAAATTTTTCCATATAATTGAATGGGTAATTGCTTCTTTTTGGCTTTCCATTTTGGCTTACAAAAGGTTTCATAGGAATACTCTACTTTCAGAAAGCAGGGGCATCCAGTATATATAAATAACTAAAACACCAGGTAGTACCTGGTGCTTAATCAGACAAAGCCTCAAGAGCGGAACCAATTAAGCATTAGAGAAGTATAAAGTAAGAACTTTCAATTAGAGTGATCACAAAAGGCCATATGGAAAAGGTGGTTTTTAAGTTACAGTTTGAAGAGTGAGTGTAAGATGTTAATAGAAATTTGAAGTGCAAAGGGCAAATGGAAATGCAGACAAGAGAACAGACATTACTAAGAATATTGTAGCTATTCAGGAACTAGTAAGTAGTCCATACTTGTTAGAAAAGGGCTACAAAAGGGAAGTAGAAGGAAGTAAGGTTAGAATAGAGTTACCACTGAAAATTAATTCTAACTAAAATAATAATTACTATTATTCCATGTTCTCTTACAACTACTCTATAAGGTAGGTGTTTTTGTTTCCCAGATAAACAAACCGGTTCTAGGAGGTTTAAAAATTTGCCTCAGATCACAGACCTAAACCATGCTTTATTGAAACAGGGTTGTGATTCTATTGTAAATTCCCAGAATAGTATCTTTCTAAAACTTGGTCCATCACATGCTTCTACCTCACTGTTCTCTGCCAAATAAGCCCCTGTTAAGAATTTACAGACAAGCTATTCAATCTGGCCAAGACCACCTCCATTCCCACCAGTTTCAAATCCCCTGCTCATGTACATACTTCTTCCATACGGTGTAAGGAAACAGACAAGCAAAGAAGACAGATTATGAAAGGACTTGACTAACATGCTTAATAGTTCAGACTTTATCCTGAAGGCAGTGGAGAACCACTGAAGGTTTTTAAGCAGGGAAGTAGGTAAACAAAGTAGAGGCAGGAGAGGCTAGAGGCAGAGAGAAACTCAACAAATGATTGGGTAAATTCAGGTTATCAGTGAAAATAATTCACAATAGGGATCCCTAGGGAAGCTGAAACCAATACAGGAGGGAGAAACTTGAAAAGCCTTGCAACCAAAGCTTAAGAACTACCGTCCTCCTTAGTTTCTCGAGCTTATTTCATTAGCATGCTTCTCATTAACCCAGGCAGTTTCGTGTCTGAGTCTGAGGTCTTTTTATAATACACCTTCCTTGACCCACTGATAAATGGCTTAATAAAAGAACTATAGCAATAGAACCAAAACAGAAGAGAGAGGTGGCTATCTCATGAGCATCTCAATACAACACATCCAAAATTAAACTCTTGATTCTTTCTTTTTCCTATCCCAGCAAACAGCTCAGTCCTACCATTCCGTAGCTCAAACCAGAAACTTAAGCTCCAGCCTTGTCTCAGTCTTCTCCATTTCCCTTCCCAATTAAATCCATCTGTTGGTCCTACAGAGTCTATATTTAGAATCGATCCATTTTTCTCCTTCTATACGGCCTCCATGTTTGTGCAAGCCTCCTTCATTTCACCTGAACTATATAGCTCCTTGAATGATCTCAACAACCTCGCTTTGTTCCACTTTCCTCTTGGCCTCTACATTCTAATCACACTAGCCAAGTGCTTTCCTCACTTAAGACATTCGTCCGTGCATGCCATTTCCTTAGACTGGAATACACCCTACCTCCTGCAAAAAGTCTGGTGTCTTCTTACACTTCAAGTTTCAGCTTGAACAATCCCTCCTCCAAACAAGCTTCCTTGATTGTGCTAATATTTACAAAGTCTCCCCCATAAGTCCCTTCTCTAGTTCTCTATCCCAGAGCCTACTTATTTCCTTCACAGCACTTCTCTCAATATATCAGAACATACTGGACATTTACTGTTTAATATCTGTCCTCCCCGCTACACCACTTCCAACTACACTGTAATACCCATGACAGAAGGGCTGTTTTCCCTTCCACAGTATACCTAGTACCTAACACAGAACTTGTGTGCCAGGTTTAGCACAGAACACAGTAGGTACTCAGTATTTGTTCAGTAAATGAATATAAAAAAAGGATAAATGAATAACTTAGGCTTAACCATATATTATACATATACAAGATGGAGGTTAGCCAATTTGACAACAGTTCATAAGAAAAGGATATTAAGGAGCACCTGGGTGGCTCATTCAGTTATGCGTTCAGCTCTTGATTTCAGCCTCAGGGCAGGATCTCACAGTTTCGTGGGCTCAAGTCCCAAGTCGCACTCTGTGCTAGTGGTGTGGAGCCTGCTTGGGATTCTCCCTCTCTCTCTCTGCCCCTCCCCAGCTTGGGCGCTCATGCATGCTTGCTCTCTCTCTCTTTCTCTCTCAAAATAAATTTTTTAAAAATTTTTAAAAAGAAAAATAATGGGGAAAAAACAGAAAAATAAAGGAGAAAAGGCCCTTTCGCTTCTCTAATCAGACAACAGAATTCAGGGGCATTCTTTTAGATGGAAAGAAAAAATGTTCAAATACTGAAGTTTCAAAAAATATGCAGAAAATAGTTTCCCAATAAAAGCAATCCCTCAAAACCACAGGAAAGTGTCTTTCCTTGATAACTCAATTTAAGTACACCAATTAGCACTTCTAGAAAAATAGGATAACCACCTATGGGGTTTTCAGATAAAAATGGTAATTTACACAAAATACACAAAATACACAAAAATTTTGTGTAAAATACACAAAAAATTCCTACATGATTCTCCATCCTCCCAAAATTATTTTGACCTTAAACTACTCCTAGACTTTTTTTAAAAAAATTTTTTAACGTTTATTTCCTTTTGAGAGAGACAGAGAAAGGGAAAGAGCATGAGCAGGGAAGGGGCAGAGAGAGGGAGACACAGAATCCGAAGCAGGCTCCAGGCTGTCCACACAGAGCCCAACGTGAGGCTCGAACCCACAAACCGTGAGGTCACAACCTGAGCCAAAGTCGGACGCTCAACCAACTGAGCCACCCAAGTGCCCCAAACTACTCCTAGACTTTTAAAGAATACTTGCCATAATGAGCGAATCAGAAATGTCACTCAGCATGAACATGCTGTTTTCAACAACTTGATTTTTAATTTAAGACATTTCTGGGTGACTAACACCATTGAATCAACTCATTCAAAGATATTTTCAAATAAACAAACTTACTCACCTCCTTCTAAGAAGACCAAAAAATAAAAATAAAAAAATGCTCTTCACTTCTCTATAGAATTCAAGCTTGCACTAAGACAATGTCTGGACATATTCTAAAATTATACCACCTAGGATCTCCCAAAAGGACACACTAACCCCCATGAATACTAGGCATCACTGAAGAATTGGTGAAACCAAAAAAATTCGTTTTCCAAAGAATTGAGTTTTACTCCTTTTGGGTGTCAAAATGTGTCAGGTTAGCCGTTCGGAATGGAAATCTTTTATAGAATGGATATGCTTCCTGTTTCATCTAAATAACCTGCAGAACATAATTAAACTTTTACTGATTTAGTTACCATCATGAACCTCAATTACTATGTAGTGCCAATGTCCTCAAGGGCTATTAAGGTCTGTGGGGATGGTGAGCTCTGCCACAGGAATACATGAGCATTGGGTTTTTTATTTTTTGTATCTGCCTTTAATAGTTTTCCTATTTGTTTATTTGCAGAAATTAACTCAGATTGCTTGCAGATGTCAAGGTGGCCTGCCAATAAGTAGCTTCCGACATCTCTTCTTCTAATCTGCTATTTGCTAATCTACCATTGACTCGCAAACTAAATAGCCAAGAGTATTAAGTCATGTCTAAAATAAGAAGAATAAGACTAATGCTTCATATTAATGGAATAACCTCAACACGTGTATCTTATGAAACATACTCTGGACCTTCAAATACCATATAAGACTACAATGAAGTTCCCATTATATCATGACTAGCAATTAGAGGCTGTGAATAAGCTACATCAATATAAAGACATTCTCTTTCTTTATAAGTAGAGACCAAAAGTCTTTAGTGCTGTTATTTATATAAGGTGTTGTATTCATATAAACTCTTCTGGAAAACAAAGAACAATGTAATAGTGTAGTCTGAAAGTGTAACAGAAAGGAAGTACTTCTTAAAAGCTCAAAAATCTCAAGGCAAATACATACAAAAACCTGAAAATTTCTAACGCAAAGCAGTTTTCCCCAAGACTACTAAATTTTTCTTACATCTGATTTTCATTCTATTATCTTAGAGCCAATTCAATCTAGCAATACCTACTAATTTCTAAACTCAAAAAGTTCTCTCAGATTTATTATATGGGTAAAATTTCACTACAGTAAATAAACTGAACATCAAATACCATCTGACTAGAGTACAAGTATGAATCAGAAACTTGCACTGGACCGTGTCTTGTTTAAGGAAACATTCTAAAGATTCTAAAGACTGGAACGGAGGCTATGGTTGCCTTCCACCACTGATAATGTGAAAAATATACTACAGACTGCCAGAAGATAAAATCTTCCTTACACAGTTTTAACACTGACACAGAGAAAATATCTACCAACAGTAAGTATTTCAGGGAGGTGAGTGGGGGGAGGGGTTAAATTGGTGATGGGGATTAAGTAGTGCGTTTGTTGTGATGAGCACTGGGTGATGTATGTAAGTGTTGAATCACTATTTTGTACACCTGAAACTAATATCACACTGAATGTTAACCAACTGAAATTTACATAAAAACTTAAAAAATTTTTTCATTACGTTATAAATAAATAAATACATACATACATACATACATAGACAGATAGATAGATTCTATAGCTGTAAATCCGAGGAGGTTATGATTTGTTGTCCAATGAAGAATAAATGTCTTCTGTCCAAACAACAGCAACACAACAGAAGTAAAAGTTTTCATAATAACAAATAAAAGTCCAATAAACTCCTTCACTCTTAAAAGAATAATGGTATACTTCAGATAACCCACTATTTGCTAAAAGAATTGAAGTATTGACTAAGCTTGATGACATTTCTCTCTCAAAAGGGAGGGGGCTGGGGCACCTGGATGGCTCAGTTAGTTAAGCATCTGACTTCCGCTCAGGTCATGATCTCAGAGTTCACGGGTTTGAGCCCCACATCAGGCTCTGTGCTGACAGCTCAGAGCCTGGAGCCTGCTTCGGATTCTGTCTCCCTCTTTCTTCCCCTCCCCCACTCTCACTCCATCTCTCTCTCTCTCTCTCTCTCTCTCTCTCTCTCTCTTTCTCTCTCTCTCTTTCTCTCTCATAAATAAATAAACATTAAAAAGGCAGAGGGGCCCTATTAATTCCAAGCAATAAAGAATAATTGGTTGGTAACATGATCATATCAGGGAACTTGGCAGAAAATAACAATTTCACAAAGTTTTTATACTGAGAAAAGAGGTCAGTCAAATTTGTAAGCTTATTACAAACAATTTTTTAAATTTTAGGGGGGAGGCAGAGGGGGAGAGAGAGAGAGAGAGAGAGAAAGAGGGGGGAGGGGAGAGAATCCTAAGCAGGCTCCACGCTCAGCACAGAGCCCAACACAGTGCTAGATTCCATGACCCTGGGATCATGACCTGAGCCAAAATCAAGAGCTAGACTTTCAACCAACTTAGTCACCCAGGTGACCCATAAACAAATTCTGAAAACACATGAAAGAAAAGGCATGATTACATGGCCCAGGATTGTACAAAAATACAGAACTCGTAAGGACAAGGTAATTCTGGAAAGTAAAGTTCATTCATTACAGGTCACAGATTAGATATTAAATACCAGGTTCTTTTCTAGGCCCTGGGGATATGGCAGTGAAATTGTCTTTATACAATCAGAAATTTTTAGGAAAACATGAAGAAATTATTAAAGACATAGTCATGAACAGCAGGAAGATTAAAAATAGCATTGCAAAGGAATACTTCTAAAAATAATGGCCAAAAGGCTAAGGCCACTAAAGGATAGAGCTTTAAAAAAAAAAAAAAAAAGGAAAAAAAAAATGAAAAGAAAAACAAAAAACCTTCTAAAAATGTCAAGAAAGAGTGGGAAAGCAGGAGAAAGAAAAGAAGGTCAAAGCCAGACTACAGCTTGAAAAAAAACAGAACACTGTTAACAAGTGTCAGAGACTAAATCACCTATGTTCTTTAAAATGAAACAATAAATGAAACTGAGCCTGGGTGACTCAGTTGCAAGTGTCTGACTCTTGATCTCACCTCAGGTCATGATCTCACAGTTGTGAGATTGAGCCCGACTTTAGGCTCTGCACTGACAGCATGGAGCCTGGTTGGGATTCCCTCTTTCTTCTCTCCCTCTGCCCCTCCCCCTCTCCCTCTTTTGCTCTCTCAAAAATAAATAAATAAACATTAAGAAGAAAACAACATAAAAGAAGAATTTATAGTCAAAGATAGTTCAGGCTAGTATAAGTAATCTTACACATTAAAATGTGTTTTGTTCTTCACTTCCAGAAAAATTGTATTTCAATGTAACTTGCAAATTTGATCTCTGATTCATTAATATACCATCGTCCTTAGCAAATTTGCAGCTGTATGATTGGATCATAGTTCAAAAATATCTCAAGCTGGAAAGACAGACAAAAATAATCAAGGTGGCATTTAAAAGAAAAGTAAGGTTTCTGCATTGAAGTTTGAAAAATAATTACAAAGAAAAAAAGTGGAAATAAATATTCATCAGAGAACAGATGAAAAAAGTAACTATGAATTAAGAGGACAGAAATTACAGCAGTGAAAATGAACTAGAACTACACATATCAACATAGATGAATCTCATGTGCTGTCAGCACAGAGCCTGAAGCGGGGCTCGAACCCACGAACTGTGAGATTATACCCGAACAGAAATACAGAGTCAAATGATTAATAGACTGAGACACCCAGGCACTCCACAAGCAATACAATTATATGTCACATATATGTGCATATATATATATGGCCTAGAAATACATATTTAACAAAAGTATAAAGAAATGTATAATCTCAAAATTTAGAATAGTGGTTACCTCCAGAAACAGGGAAGGAAATGAGATTGGAGAGGTACCAAAAGGACTCTCAGTAATGTTCAATTTTGTAAATTGGGTAATGTTTATCTTTTTCTGTTCCTTAAATATTTTACAATAAATTTTATAGAATTACATAATAATATTGTGAAAACTTAACTCGGTAACATTACTTTTCAAAGATTCATGTGAACCAAAAATGCAATGTGGTTCCTAAAAAGATTAACATAATCTTGATAGAAGTGTGGTATCCAGATTATAGGAATAAAGGAGCCACTGTAGTCTTTCTAGTTAACCACAGAATATTGTTTCATTCTGAGCACCACATTCTAACCAGGACATTAATAAAACAGGGTATATTCAATGACCAGAATGATGAGGAATCTAGAGACCATGACCTCAGATAATCAATCAAAAGAAGTGAGGATAATAAGGATAGAAGGATAATAAGACTAAAGGGAGAAACTATATAGTTGTCTAAATATAAAAGCAAGAGTAAGATGAGGGTATTAAAATGTGGCATATACATGCAATGGGATATATTCAGCCTTTAAAAATATTGAAATTCTGATACATTCTATAACATAGATGAATCTTTTTTTTTTTAAGTTTATTTTTGACAGAGAGAGACAGAGCATGAGTGGGGGAGGGGCAGAGAGAGGGAGGCACAGAATCCGAAGCAGGCTCCAGGCTCTGAGCTGTCAGCACAGAGCCCGACATGGGGTTCAAACCCATGAACTGTGCGATCATGACCTGAGCCGAAGTCGGACACTCAACCGACTGAGCCACCCAGGCGCCCCTAACACAGATGAATCTTAAAAACATTATGCTGAGTGAAAGCATTATGCTAAGGCAGACACCAAAGGACAAATACTGTGTGATTCCACTCACATGCGATACCTAGAAGAGTCAAATTCATAGAGACAGCAAACAGAATGGTAGTAAGTAGTTCGCAGTGGTATGGGGGGCTGGGAGAAGGGGGGAATAGGGAGTTATTGTTTAATGGGGGAAGTTTCAGTTTGGGATGATAAGAAAGTTCTAGACATGCATAGTTGGAATGGTTACATGACAATGTGGATATACTTAATGTCACTGAACCATATACTTAACATGGTGAAGACAATATATTTTATGTTATGTATGTTACCACAAGTTTTTTTAATTTTTTTAATGTTTATTTATTTCTGAGACAGAGAAAGACAGAGCATGAGTGGGGGAGGGGCAGAGAGAGAGGGAGACACAGAATCAGAAGCATGCTCCAGGCTCTGAGCTGTCAGCACAGAGCCCAACACGGGGCTCGAACTCACAGACCGCGAGATCATGACCTGAGCCGAAGTCGGACGCTCAACCAACCCAACCAACCAACCCAACCGAGACACCCAGGCGCCCCATCCACAAGTTTTTTTAAAAAAGGAAAGAGTAAGTTTTCTCTGAAATTCCAAATCCTAAGTATCTCTCCTGTGTACCCCTCTAGTTATGGTATTTTCATATTTGTTACATTGTACTTTACTGTAATTGCTTGCTTAAAATGTTCCAAAGGCAACAACTCAGTCTTTATATCCTTTGCATTTACTACAATGATTAACACTCAAGTATTTGATCAATAAATAAAAACATTTTCTAGATACTGCAGGGGATACAAAAATGAATAAAACATAAGTCATGCCTTCAAAGAGCTTAAAATTCTGTATAGAAATAATTTTTTGTTTTCTGATTGGTAACCCACTGTTAAAATGGCTATCCCTTCATTCTAGTTTGGTATCACTGTTAAAATCATGTAAATCTACAACTGAAAAAGCCCTTAGCTATCAACTATCTCATTCATTCAAATATGAGGTCACTAAGGTTCAGAGAAGATAAGTAAAGTCATTTACCTAAGATCACTCAGCTAATGGTGACCTTAATAACTAATAACCTAAGAACTATTAATTTAGCTAATAACTAAGCCAGCATGGTAGGAATATAGGCATTATGACCCTTGGGCCATTGCTATTTCCATTACAACATCATAAATCCTTATCTTTATGTAACAAATCAGCATCCCAGTGGAGCTAGGTAAGTGCATAAGACAGAGTTAAGGAAGATGAGTTTCCTTTTAGCTACAGTGATCTCAAACTAATACCAAATGGCATAAAACATGCCTCTGATTCAAAAGCCACAGTCCATCCAAATGAAATGGGAAACTCCAGCCATAGATGTCATCCTTTTAAATGTCCCACTAATACAATTCTCCAAGCACCATCCAGTTAATTATTACAGCCATAGTTGGGCTGTCAAGTATCCTATATATAACAATGGTCCTCTGCAACTTATTCTGCTGAAATGAAAGCTTTTAATACATAATTGTCTATATTTGAAAGGAAAATTGCGAGTGGGTGTATGTGTCTATAATAAGATATTTATAACACTCTAGTCTAACATCCTGACAGTTGGCATCATATAAATCAGTTCTAATCCCAAGAACTTAGAATCCTGGAAACAACCATTTTCCATTAAGCATGCATGCATATGCATGTACACAAACACACAACAACCAATTGACATTTCAACATGATCTCCAAACGTCTTCTTTCTCCCTTCCCAATAAGGCACTACATGGGAACCTGGCAACACAAAAAGGCTGAAGATATAAAGACTCACTCCGACAATGGGTGTTCAAAATTATTAGAATTTGCTTTCTGCCAAGCAACTTACAGTACTCATAAAGATTTCCCACCATAGAACTTTAGGAAGTATGTAAATGACTTCCACAGAATCTTCATAGTTCTAAAATACAAGTTTATGTTAGAAAAATCTACTCTGGGGGCTCCTGGGTGGCTCAGTCAGTTAAGCATCTGACTTCAGCTCAGGTGATGATCTCACAATTCATGAGTTTGAGCCCCACGTCAGTTCTGTGCTGACAGCTCAGAGCCTGGAGTCTGCTTCAGATTATGTGTCTCCCTCTTTCTCTGTCCCTCCCCTGCTTGTGCTCTCTCTTTCTCTCAAAGTAAATAAATAAACATTTTTAAAAATTAAAAAAAAGGAAAAATGTACTCTGAGTTCTTTGAATTATATCCCTTAGTCATGAGGAGTTTCATTTGACATGGTTATATCCCCCATTTATCAACTTCCAATGTATTCATTATATTGCCCAGACACAATTTTCCACACCAATGTCTCCAAATTAGTTTGTATAAACAGAAAGAGATGACTTAATCCTTATTCTAAAAATACATAATAAGTCCATATTTCCTACATCATGGAATATGGGTGAAATAGAAATTATCAAGTTTGTTTCTAAAGATGCAGATCTATCCACCAAGTCCAACACTGAAACACAGCTAAGAAATAAAACATGACCCCACATTTCAGCATGTCTAAAAACATCCTATTCCTTTTAGGGGAGGAACAAAAAAATCTTTCCATTCCTTTTTTCTCTACGTGCTTTAAATACAATTCTTCCTGCAGATACTGTTTTTCTAGCACAGCATCATGAAATTCCAGACCAACATAGTGACCTAGTATTTCTCTAGTAGCTATCATAAGGAAGGAATATAAGTTATAATGCTGCTTATATTAAAAATACAAGAAAACACAGTTTTCAAGTATAGAAATAGGAACACTGGGAAACAATGGATAATGTGGTATGAGAAAGATATATTTGAAAACCAAGGACCTAAAATTGTCTATCAATGTAATTCAACCACCTGAAAAAGAGCTCATTGTGCAGATAAAGATCACATACTGTAAAAATCAGGTTCAAACCATTTCTAAATTGTTTACAAACAGAAACAAAAGCATTTGTGTTTAAAATAACAATTTTCCTACAATAATTGGAACAGCTCTTTACGGAATTAAGAAGAAATAGCTAAATAATTTTTTTATCAAATATCCATTATACCTTCAATTTATAGCAACACAGGGGAGAAGCAACTCTCCAAAAAAATTACTCCTTCAGTGAAAAAACAAAAAAAGAATACCTTTGAGTTAAAAATCTCTCAGTCCTGGGGCACCTGGGTGACTCAGTCAGTTGAGTGTCTGACTGTGGCTCAGGTCATGATCCCACAATTCATGAGTTCAAGCCCCACACTGGGCTAGCTGCTATCAGCACAGAGCCCGCTTCAGATCCTCTGTCCCCCCTCTCTCAAAAATAAAATAAAACATTAAAAAAAAACAAACCTCTCAATCCTTCTCATGACAATGAGTAAAAAACTTCATTTTTGCTCATATTACATGAAGATAATAGACTCAACATGGAAAGGACTTTAATAAGTTATCTAACTGTTCATTTAGCACAGGAATCCTTTCTGACCTATTGCTAACCAGAGGTAAACAATCTAGCTCTCATTTAAACACTTCTGATGGCAAGGATGCTGACTTTACATACTCCATTGTTAGGTACTAACTCTAGAAAGATCTTCCCTTACATTGAACCCAAATCTGCCTGTCTATAATTTGCATACACTAGTCCTAATTTGAGCCACTAGATTATCCAAAGAAGCCTACTGCTGCTTCCCCTCCAGATTTTCAAATCTTTGAAGACAGTATTAATTTGAACCAGATGAAATTGTCAATATTCTACTTTTTTTACCTTAAAAAAAAAAAACAGCAATTTCATATGGGTCAACCTAATATTACTGTTTTTTGCCTTTCACACTGCTCTCCTCTGTTTTGGTCTTCTCTTTCTAAGGCTAATTATCCCCAGATCCTTAATCTGTTCCTCATATCCATATATGGGGATATTTAGTTCCTCATTGTCCTAGTCAACTTCCTCCAAATAGTTTCCAGAGTATCAGTATCTTTCTTTCAAATGTGGTACTCAAACTAAACTGGTTTTTCTAAATGATTGAAATCAGAAAAGTTCTAATATGATTTTTATTTTTTTTAATTTTTTTTTAATGTTTATTTATTTTTGAGACAGAGAGACAGAGCATGAACGGGGGAGGGGCAGAGAGAGAGGGAGACACAGAATCGGAAGTAGGCTCCAGGCTCTGAGCCATCAGCCCAGAGCCCGACGCGGGGCTCAAACTCACGGACCGTGAGATTGTGACCTGAGCCAAAGTCGGACGCCCAACCGACTGAGCCACCCAGGCGCCCCTGATTTTTATTTTAAAACCTGATGCTGAACTGAAAACTGAACAGCAAATTCTCAATAGAGGAGCTAGAATGATCCCGCTAAAATTTATTTTTTGTTTTTTTCTAATAAAATCTGTTTTTATTTTTAAATTAAACTCTACACCCAACGTTGGGCTCAAACTCATGACCCCAAGATCAAGAGTCCTATGCCCTACTAAGCGAGCCAGGCACCCCAATTCTGCAAAAATCCACTGCCCAAACCCCTCCAGTGACAGTTCATTCATTGATAATAAAAGCCAAAGTCTTTTCCACCATCTCCCCTGCTCCAGCCAAATCAGTCTCTTCATTGTTCTTTAAACATGCTAAGCACACTCTTATCTGGGCCTTCATATCTGCGGTTTCCTCTGCCTGGAAAGTGGTTTCCCAGATAGCCACAAGGCTTACTCCCTTTGAGTCTTTACTGACGCTTTACTCAGGCCCCCTACCTGAAATTGGAGATCCCACTGCACTTCTTTTCCTGCTTCAGTTTTCTCTGTACTTACTACTCCTTGGTGACATACTATTTCATACTATTTAGTGACTAATTTTTACTTGTTTTATCATCTCTTTACCCCACTAGAATATAAATTCCATTGGAGTATTTTACTTGTTTTGTTCATTGCTACATCCCTAGTACTTACAAGTCTGCACCAGTAAATATCATTTGAACAAATAAATGAGCAAATAAATGAAAGAAACTGATCTTGATATGCACAAAGGCCAAAAATGATTTTCCTCAAGATAAAAGATGTATGCAAGTCATTTGATGGACGAAGAAATAAACAGACTCCAGACATATTCAAGAATACAAAAGGCCTGGGGCACCTGGATGGCTCGGTCGGTTGGGCATCGGACTTCAGCTCAGATCATGATCTTGTGGTTTGTGAGTTCGAGCCCCGGGTCGGGCTCTGTGCTGGCAGCTCAGGGCCTGGAGACTGCTTCAGATTCTGTGTCTCCCCCTCTCTCTGCCCCTCCCATACTCATTCTAAGTCTCTCTCTGTCTCTCAGTAATAAAATAAAGCATTAAAAAAATTTTTTTAAATATTTTTTTTACATGTATTTATTTATTTTTGAGAGACAGAGAGAGACAGCACAAGCAGGAGAGGGGCAGAGACAGAGGGAGACACAGAATCCAAGGCAGGCTCCAGGCTCCGAGCTGTCAGCACAGAGCCCGACACGGGGCTCGAACCCACGAACCGTGAGATCATGACCTGAGATGGTCAGATGCTTAACCAACTGAACCACCCAGGTGCCCCCAAAAAAATGTTTTTAAAGAATACAAAAGGCTTATTTACATATCCAAGGTACTCAAATACGTCAGGTGTGGAGAACCTGACTCCTTTTAGAATAAATTGATGATGGGTAATAATATCAGAAACTTTGTATTATGATTCTAAAGACTTTTTTTAACCTACAAAGTAAATACTATTCTAAAGAAAACATTCACTCACAGAAGAATGCTTTTGCAATTTAATTACAAAACAATTAGCTAATTATTGTGTTGCCTACCAGCAAAGGAAATTAAAATGCCAAGACCTTGAAAATGCTTGTTTATTGCAAATATTTTCTCGTGTAGTCTAGATAGTCTCTAACAAAGGTTAACACTGAAAGGAAATCAGAGTAATGAGCATCAATGCAAGTGGCAATGACCTCAGATTCCCTAAGAGTACACAGTTCTGGGTCAGCTCCCAGGAGTCTGAGTCCAGAGAGAAGCTGGCCGAGTCATTACTACCTAACCTCTAGGTCATTCTTCATTTATATGCACTCTGAAATCATGAGGTTTTGTTTCAGTGCTACTGAGAGGATCATGAAGCAAACTAGATATCTGGAAATGTCTTTAACTCATTCTGTATCCACATCTGATTCATTCATCCTCCTTCTCTTTGACACAGGCTCCGACTGACTAACACTTATTCTTTTAAGTAATATTACCCTACAAGAAACCCTATCGGGAAATAACTTTCAAAAAAATTCTTAGAAAATAATTATAAAATGCTTCCCCGGTTTAGGTTCTATGAAAAATTTTAAACAATGTAATAAAATTCTCATTAAAGGCCAATAGGAATTACAATATCAAAAAAAGGTTTTTTTCATGTTTAAACAACTACATATTTGTCTTTTTTCTCCTTTGAGGAAAAATAAAATTAAAGCTTTACCATAATTACAAGTAATATTTTAAAAATTCACTAGTTCAAATAAACCTATGCACTAATTCAATAAACACTTACTGAACAAATCCTAATATTCTAGGCACCATGCTGATAGCCAAGATGTGACCTCTACCCTCAAAAAGTACACATTCCATTAAAAATACAGGCAAGAGCAAGCAATAATGTAGTAATATATGCAGAAAGTAAGCCAAGCACAGAGAAAAAGCATTTAAACCAGCCATCAGGAAAGTGCTTTTGCAGACAACCTGAGCTAAGTTTTAAAGGATAAGTAGGAGTGAAGTTAGATGAATAAAAAAAAGGAAAGAGCATAATCACCTGGATGAGTAGTAAGAAAGAGTCTGAACACCTGAATGGGAAAGGACAAGCAGTTCCCCACAGCTAGAGTATAAAATACAGGAGGACAGAGAATATATAAAGAAGACAGGCTTGGGCCTAGGTAAAGGTAGATTAAGGAAGACCTACCTTTGCAACATTCAAAAATTTATACCTTAGCCTCTGTAAAATAAGGAGCCATTAAGAGATTTTAAATATGGAATTTTTAACAGAGTAAAATCTGTTTTAAGAGAATTTTCTTTGGTGGGTGGGGGTAAGAGATGGTAGGATATGAAAACAAAGAGACTAGTAGGAAGCTCTCATAATAGGCTTGATAAAGACCATTGGAGCCTGAACCACAGTTGTTAAGATACAAAAAAAGGATTGAATTCAAAAACTACTGAGGAAAGACAGTATAACAGAGTGGATTATACAACGTCAGCTTCAGGGTAAGAAAAACCACTTACTGGCAACAGGACTTTTGGCAAGTTCCTTTACTTTTGCAAGCCTCAGTTTCTCCATATGTAAAATCTTCCCTATTTCCCAAGGTTCGGGAAGAATTAAACGAGAAAATGTAAATCATTTAGGTCGCTAATTGGCACTTGATAAATATTCATTTTATGGTAGCAATTATTATTCATAAGGTAAAGTGACCAGGCCTTAGTGACTGAATATAAGTCATGAAGAAAGGAAATCAGGATTGAGATGCACGTTTTTACTGAAGTGATAAATGGATAAGTGCAAATTTAAAAGAAGAAAGAGGTTTAAAGTGGAAGGTGATTTTTTTGTTTTTTGACGGGTTAATAGCAAAATCAATGTGTATATCCATGAAGATGTCTAAAAACTATTTCAAATGTGTTTGAACTTCCCCTGCATTGTCTCCCTCATAGGAAAGGCTTTTACTATATAGTGTGGTTCCACCCTGTCAAAACCAGATGGCAGATGTAAGCTGTACCCATAGGATATACTGCCTATACCAACCAAATCTGTAATGCAAAAGCCTCTGAACAGGGCTGGCTTACCGCAGATTCAACCACACTCCTATCCATTCTTCACATTACATACAATCTCATCTTTTTAAACAGTGCTTTCTTTGTGTCTGGCCTATAGAATTCTTGCCGCTTTTTCAAGGCCAAGCTCAAGTTGCAGCCCTTCCAGGAAGCCTTCCCTAACTCTAGCCCTTAGTAATCTCTCTTCCTCTCCTTGGAATTTAGAGAGCTTGTTTACACATTATCCATTAAATTCTACTTCGTCTTCTATTTCTTCTTTTTTATTTTTCTAAGTAGGCTCCACGCCCAGCATGGAACTCAACTCAGGACTTGAACTCATGATCCTGAGATCAAGACCTGAGCTGAGATCAAAAGTTGGACGCTTAACTGAGCCACCCAGGCACCCGTCTTCTATTATTTCACATGTACTACTAGAGTGCAAGGTCCTTAAAGGCAGGGCTTATATCCTAAATGTCTATATATCCTACAATGTCTATTTAGAGGAACTGAATAGTAGGTGCTCAATAAATAATATTTTTAGATGATTCTTACTGTGAAATATCTTATAGTCATGTTAATGTTAAACCTTTGAACATAATTCTCCAATGCTGGCATTCCTAAAGTTTATTTGTGGTTATGTGTTATCTAAATGCAATACTGGTGATACTGATCACGACCTAGCACAAAGACTAATTTGCCAAGCCAACTTCCTAGAGACAAATAGCTTAATCTGTGACTGTTCTCCAGTTTCAAGAAAAAGTTCCTGTTCTTAGAGACCTTATAGTGTAGACAGATCTGCTGAATGAGCCAGCAGTTATTTACTTTCAATTCTTCAAAACTAATTTTTCCATACAGCTGTGTTTACTCACACCATGTCTCATTTATGCAAGAGGTGTAAAATAGCAAAGCCCAGATCTCTCCCTCTCTCCTCTTTATATTTTCTCTTGCCTTTGTTATTTGCCTTTCTGCAGCTTGCTAGCCAAAGCTGTAATTAGTACCCCACGGGGATCTATACTTTTCTAATAAAGAACAGCCTACAGCACAATGACATGTATACACACACAGCCATGTGTGTTCCTAACAAATTAGGAATATTTTACACATGCAAGCCTTCAACAGCTAAATGAAAGCACTTTACATAGCAGCTGAAGCTGATTCACAACACTGACTGCAGATTGATTCATCCCTTTCTCTTACTGCACACAGACCTAATTTCAAGGAGGGAAACAATCCAAGACTGAGTAAAATTATTAATAAAAGTCCTAAAGCAAACTTTAACAAGTAAACCACAATTGTTAAGGAGTTATTTTTCTCAAATGACACAAAAGTTGTAGTGTTTGTTAGGTAACAGTTTACTGTGATTTTTCTGTAAAGTCAGTTTTTCAGTCAAACTGATTAGTGTTTAAGACAGTTAAAATGGATAACATATATATATATATGCAGGCTCTGGAGCCTGTTCTACGTTCCTTCACCATCCAGTCTCCCATCCAGCATCACCTTTCACTCAATCTTCTCCACTGCTCGTCATTAACCTTGTCAAGTTCCCACCCACATCCATTCAGTAAAAGGAGAAGAGTCAAGTAGAAGAATAAATCATCATACTGTAAAAATAAAACCGGGGCACCTGGGTGGCTCAGTCGGTTAAGTGTCCAACTTTGGCTCAGGTCATGATATCAGGTTCTGTGACCTCTCTGCCCCTCTCCTGCTCTCGATCTCTCTCAAAAATAAACAATTAAAAAATAAATGAATAAAGATAAAACCAACAACTCACTCCTTAAACGTTTAATTTACAAGTATAATTCAAACACAAAGAAAAGATTTGCCCCTTTACTTCATCCTTGTACAAATATACACTGGAAACTGTAACTGGTCCATATGTTTTTGCAGCAAGAGCATTAATACTGATTTATTGAAACACTTGCATTAGCAAATGTTATTACTAGTAACAAAAATAACCAACTTACCTCACTGAAAGTTAAGGCCATGAACCCTTGAAGATTTTGGAATTTAAAACACGGGGTTCAAAAAGCTACGTGCACCAATATCGTCTATAGAGTAAATAATAGCTCTCATATATACTACTATTTTTGAAAAGTATATAAATGCTGTTGTGATTAATAAAATCAAAATGCATTTAAAAGATGTATTGATTTATAAGTTTTGTCATGTATTTTGTTAATCAAGAATTACTAAAATTATAGTTACTCTTACATGAAAATCTACTAAAATGTTTTACCTAAGAAGAAGTCTAGGGGCGCCTGGGTGGCGCAGTCGGTTAAGCGTCGGACTTCAGCCAGGTCACGATCTCGCGGTGTGGGAGTTCGAGCCCCGCTTCAGGCTCTGGGCTGATGGCTCAGAGCCTGGAGCCTGTTTCCGATTCTGTGTCTCCCTCTCTCTCTGTCCCTCCCCCGTTCATGCTCTGTCTCTCTCTGTCCCAAAAATAAATAAACGTTGAAAAAAATTTTTTAAAAAAAAGAAGAAGTCTATATAATTAATGGTTATTAATTGATGTTGACAATGAAGGTTGAAAATCACTTCATGAGGCTGGACCCCTTGAATTGGGACTGTGTATTTTTGTTGCCAGTGCCACATAGGAGTTCTTTAATAAATGCGCTTAACACACAGACTCTGAATCACCCTTTTGCATGTTTTTGTCAAGTTGATAAAAGACTTTTTTAAGTTTATTTTATTTACTTTGAGAGAGAGAGAGAGCACAAGCAGAGAAGAGGCAGAGAGAGAGAGAAAGAATCCCAAGCAGGCTCAGTACTGTCAGCACAGAGCCTGATGCAGGGCTCGATCTCACAAACCATAAGATCATGACCTGAGCCAAAATCAAGAGTCAAATGCTTAACCGACTGAGCCACCCAGGTGCCCCAGTAAAAGATTTTTAAACCCTAAAACTGGAAGATCTATTAGGTACAAAGTAGAAATATTTATATATTGCACGAAGAACCTTTCCTTAGAAAATGTTACTCAAGAGCTAAAAATTTCTTACCACACTAACTAGCATGTCTAACCTGTAAGAATCTACTGTAAATGTAATTGAAATGTCATCATTCATCACTGGCTCACACAACACATTGTTTAATGAAAAGTTCAAAGATCTAATGTTAATCAAGGGGCTTCTCTCTGCTTCGAGGTCCTTTGGACCAAACTATTTTTAATCTCCCTTTAGGAAATATTAATAATCTTAAAATAGCAGATATGTTTTTGCAGCAAGAGCATTAATACTGATTTATTGAAAACAGGTGCCAACAGCTCTTTGCTGGTTAGCACTTTACTTTGCCTTCTATGATAATAAATAGCACAGTATAAACAACAAATCTCCGTAATCATTTGCCTCTTTTATAATATAAAAAGTTTATAACATTTTAAAATGTAAATTGAATGCACATTTCTTGGAAAACAATAGAAAATATGGAGGTACAAACTATAAATAATTACAGCAGTGGTTCTCAATCTGGGGTGCACGTCCAAATTGTTGTGAAATGTTAAAAAAATACAGATGCCCAGGTCTAAGCCTGGCATTGTCAAGAGTGGTTGTTGTTTTTAAGCTCTAAAGGTGGTTCTAATGCAGCCCTTGGTTGAACTTGAGCACCTAAGAGGTTCTCAAAGGGTGGTCCCCTGACCAGTATTATCAATGTCACCTGGTAACTTGTTAGAAATGCAAATTCTCACACTCCACCCTGACAAACTGAATCAGAAACTCTGGGGATGATGCCCAGCAATTTGTTTTCACAATACCTCCAAGTGATTCTGATCATGCTAAAGTTTGAGAACCTCTGCTTTAGACCATGGTGTCCATCCATTCTTCACTAACTGTTTAAGATGAAAATGAGATCTAAATAATATAAATATACTTAAAGGCATTTTTTTCCAACTGATTTTTTTTTGTTCTGTCTTACCAAATCATTAAATTAACAAAATTAACATTAATGTGACCTATATTGAAAAAGGTTCAATTAATCAAGTTCTTGGATCAGGCTTCCTTTTTAAACACATATGTGCCCAGCATTAGACAAGAGATCCAAAGTTAGCATGCCATTTGGTCTATTAATCTGGTCCCTGGGCAGCAGGAGTTTCTCAAGTCATTTGATTAATTGCAACACTTGAGATGGAAAAAAAACCCACATGGTTTTTCCTTCTTGATTTTAAGAGTAATTGATGTCTAGATGTAACTATCAATTTACGAGAAATACAAATAACAAAGAAACCTGTTAAGCCCTACCATGGAATTGGAGTTGGCAAAATCCAGACTGAGTAGAAATTCTACAGGATTAAAAAAAAGGAAATTCTACAGGATAAATCACCCAATTTCTTTAAACACACACACACACACACACACACACACACACACACACACACACACA
>NW_026057585.1:83377338-83604643 GCF_023721935.1 Panthera uncia
CACACACACACACACACACACACACACACACACACACACACACACACTAGGAGAAAGAAATACACAGGAACTACAGATTAAAGAAATTTAAGAGACATACCAATCCCCTGCAATGCATTCTAACTCAAACAAATTACAAAAAAATTGTATTTCAGACAATGGGAAATTTGAACACTAGGTGGGTATTTTATGTTAAATAATATATTCCTCATTTTTAGGCATGATTATTTTTTAAAGTTTTTTTTGTTTTGTTTTTTTTATTTTTGAGAGAGAGCATGACTGGGGGCAGGGACAGAGAGAGAGGGAGAGAATCCAAGGCAGGCTCCAGGCTGTCAGCATAAAGACCAAAACGGGGCTCGAACCCACACACCGTGAGATCATGACCTGAGCCAAAGGTGGAAGCTCAACCAACTGAGCCACCCAGGCACCCTTTTTTTTAAGTGTACTTATCTTTAAAAAAATAGCAATTTTCACAGGTAAAATGATATGTCTTAATGATTTGCTTCAAAATAACACAGGAGGAAGAAAAGAAGATAGATGATAGAGATGAAACAAGAGTTGGCCATGTGCTGATAATTGCTGAAGATGGGTGATGGGTACCCGGGGTTCGTTATAGTATACTGTCAACTATTTTATTATATATGTCTAAAATTATCCTAATTTTCTTAGTTTTAAACTAAACAGAGTTAAAAGAGATTGGCAGGGCACATAGGTGGCTCAGTCGGTTGGGCATCTGACTCTTGATCTTGGCTCAGGTCATGATCTTATGGTTTGTAAGATCGAGCCCCATGTCAGGCTCAGCACTGACAGCTCAGAGCCTACTTGGGATTCTCTCTTTCCCTCTTTGTGCCTTCCCCACTCACATGCACATGTACATCTCTCTCTCAAAATAAATAAACATTAAAAAAGAGAAGAGAGATTGACAAAGCTGTGACAGTAACATTTGTCCCATGCATTACCTGAAGTACTGAAATCAAGAAAAGATTCAAAATAAGTCTACTTAGGACTTTTAGAGCTTACATACACAAATCTAAACACTGTACTTTGCAATTTAAGAAACAAGACGCCTAAAGTACATTCTTGTGAGCTGCTCAGTTTTCCTACATTTTTTAAACTCTCTAGGAAAACGGGAGAGCCTGGGTGGCTCAGTCAATTAAGCGTCCAACTTCGGTTCAGGTCATGATCTCACAGTTTGTGAGTTCGAGCCCCATGCTGGGCTCTGTGCTGACAGCTCAGAGCCTGGAGCCTGCTTTGGATTCTGTGTCTCCTTCTCTCTCTGCCCCTCCCCAACTTGTGCTCTGTCTCTCTATGTCTCTCAAAAACTAAATAAATATAAAAAAAATTTTTTTTTAATTCTCTAGGAAAACAACTATCTGACCAGTATTTTACCATCCCAGTGGCTATGTTTTACCATCCCAGATAATTATGTTGATGACCTTGGCTGCCCAAGGCATTATTAAATGGTTATAGAGTGTATACATATGCTCATTCTTCCCTTGGGCCAATATCAACTTCTTCCTAAATGGGGTAATGGAGAAACCACAGCTGAGGTCCTGCATGAAATCTGTCACACTGTTTCCAGAAAAGACAAGTTAAAATTTTTACCTTCATCCTAATGTACACAAGGAGTTTACAACAACAACAAAAATTTTAATTAAAAAAAAAGAAAATGGGCAGAAGAAGAGAAAAACTTCCACAGAGCAGCCCTTGTCTGGAAATATTTATCTTCCAAAATTTATATAATATACATAATTGACAATCTAACACCATCATTATGGATACGGTATGTTTAAAAATATACTACTGAAGAAATACGCCAAAGATAATAGAAGTTTCTTCCTCTGGAGGGATGTTTTCCTTTCCCCTTTCCTGTATTTTCCAGATTTACTACAATGAGTATGTATCACTTGGATAACCAGGGGGTGGAAAAAGTGTCCCTCCACTGCAGGGACAGAAGAAAATTTATTGTACCCCATTATGTAGTAAATTATAAATCCCATTACACAATTCAATTTGGCCCAATTTAACACAGGCTATATTTTTTTTCTTCTAGCACTACCCTTGCTCGCACCCCCCATATGAAATAAACATCTTTTTCCCAGTCCTCTTACTGAGTGAGGAGATAATCCCCTCTGTTTGTTTCTCCATAAGTTGACTTCACAGGTAGATAACACTGATCAAGCCACTTTCTAGTTTCTTAAGTATAATACCCTCTAGATCTCCTGATTTCAAGAAATATTCATAAACTAGTATCTTCTTCCTAGATGACTTCTGTCATCTTAGGCCAAATTCCCTTAGTAGCAATCCCCTTATTTCAAGTCTTTTCTAAATGATTTGGTTTTGCTCTAGTATTAAACTCCTTTCAGTCTCCTGCTTCACTTCCTCCAACATAAACCAAATGACTTCCTTTTTTGATATCTTTTTTTATTCAATTCCTGCCCTACTTCCAAGCACCAATACATTGAGATAATGTAAGAATAAAGTAAAATTACATATGGTCCAACCTAATGTTCAACCTGATTATTAATAACATGTCAAGATAGGTTTTCACAAACACATTTTCTCAATAATTGAAACGAACAACTATAATACTACGCTTAGTAAATTGAAGAGGGTTGTATTTATTTACTTGGCCTTGATATATATGTGCAGAAACTGCTAGGTGCCTATCCAAGATCTCTTTTTCTTATGAACAAAATCCCCATACAGCCTCTTGATTTCACCTAAGGTCATGGTCTTATGGTTCATGAATCCCAGCCCCATGTCAGGCTCTGCACCCACAGTCAAGAGCCTGCTTGAGATTCTCTCTCTCTCCTCTGTCTCTCCCTGCCTCTCTCTCTCTCTCTCTCAAAATAAATAAACCTAAAAAAAATCCCCATATAATTAAGAGCAGAATGAACCCAACTAAAACGCTACATTTCCCAGCTCCCCTTAGAGATAGAGGCAACCACTAAGAAGATATAAACGGAAGTCATTGCCCTTTGGCCTTCTACCCTTCCCCCTACTCTGCCTTCCTGCCTAGATCACAGATGGCTGAATGGGGTATAAGCAGGCATCTTACGACCTTCAGAAGAAAAGCCATATGCTAAGGTTGGCTGAGCATAAATTTAGGAGACTAGGTCCCAACATCATGGGACCAAGAAAGTTTTTATTGATATAAACATAGATTTTACTCTCTGAAATAGATCTTAACTTAAACATTCACACTAAAAAGCATCTTAGTTATACTATATCTGAAACCTAGTTAGGGACGCTTACCAGAGAGTGGTAAAACACTTTACTGATTAGGAGTCTGGTTCAAGTTAGACAAACATGGGTCTGAACTTGTTCAGCTACTTGCTACCTGTGCGGCTTCTTAGACACCTCTAAACCAATTTCTTTATTAAATTGTCAATAACTGTGGGTTGTTCTAATTATTAAATTAAATATGAATGCTTAGTACCATGCCTGGTATTATCTTGGAAGGCTGAACATGTACATTCTATGACCTAGCAATTCTACTCCTAAGTATCTACTCTAGAAAAACTTTGAGGTGGTTTTACATGTCTACACAACTAACACACACATACATACAAGTAGACATATACAAGAATGTTCACTGCAGCATTCCGAAGTCTGTAACCAGAGAAATGCACAGATTAATTGTGGCATAGTCACTCAGTGGAATAGTATACCCCAGTAAATCAACTACAACTACATAAAGTAACAAATGAATTTCTTAAAAATGTAGAACAGAAAGAGCAAATAGCAGAAGAATTCAAAATATTCCACTTTCATAAAGCTCAAAAACAAAAGTAAATATTATATTTTTAAGGATATATATATATATATATATATATATATATACACACACACAGATGTATCTTTTAAATAAATGTAAACTACAAAATGCATAGCAGCAGTTATCTCTGAGGGGAAGGCAGGAGAAAGGAGAGGGGAACACTGGTACATTTAACACTACTGTTCTAGTTGTTTTGTTGTTTGTTTATTTGTTTTATGTAGGCTCCACACCCAGCTTGGAACCCATCACAGGGCTTGAACTCACAACCCTGAGATCAAGGCCTGGGCTGAGATCAAGAGTCAGGCACTTAACCAACTAAGCCACCCAGGTTCCCCAGTGTTCCAGTTTTTAAGTTGGATAGTAGGTTTATAGCTATTCTTGTTATTATTACATACATTACATTTTATGTTTCACTTATTCTTTTAATATATCAAATGCCACATGATATGTATATAAAAATAGTATGAAGGGTTATGAAGTGTTGATTTAAATCATTAAAAGACATTCCATTCTTGTTGCACTTAAATAGTTGCAGCTTCAGAGTTGCAATAACCAATCTCACCACTGAGCACAAATAAATAAAGTACTGTCCTTAGCACTTTTCCAAGAACTGCTGACTTGTTTTCTCTCAGAGTGTGTGTCAAATTTCTCTTGAAGAAACAAAATTTCCACATGATTTGAGATATATAAAATAAAATTTCTACAGTATGAATAGTATAAAGACTAAGATGTGATTATTTCCACAAGTATTTTTATAACAAATCAAAGGAATGTTTTATGAAAAACCACACATGTAATTACTAAATAACTTCAATTGTAGCAAATCAAACTGCATTCTAATCAGTGTACTAAAATAACTGAAATAATTTAACTAGTTAAAATTAATATGAAATATTGTAGCATTAAATATTAAGGTGTCCAACCTATTCTGTGGCATATCTAAAATACCTATATTTTTAATGGCATCCAAACACTGGAAGAGTCCCTAGCTGTATCTAACAATAAGAAATCCATTCACCCTTGAGGGATTAAGAGGCCTATTTAAGATTCATAATTAAGCAAAGAATTTAAAGTTACACTTACCCATTAATCTGGCCTTCCCATTTGCACACGCCCACAGCTGCTCCATTCCCATTCCTGAATAATTATGTACTCTCCCTTGTCTCACATTTTGTCCTACCACACTCTGCATAGTCTCTCCATATACAGGATCTTTCCTTTCCTTTCAACAGTGATGTAGACTTCTCCACCTCTCCTTTTGTACGGGTTTACTAATCATTCCACACTAAAAACATAAAGCGCTTGAAGGAGTCACTACACTCTGGCCTTGTAAATGCTTTTAACACATCAAAGAGCATGAAGTAGGCCAGCGAACCCTAGGAGAGCCCTTTGAGATTTAAATCAGCTAGCCATCTTCCTCATTACTTGACTTTTATTGGTCAAAGTTATGATAATTGGAGAGAGAAGAAAGTATGGGCATGAAACAAAATGTAGCTGCTACCTTAAGACTCACTACTGCAAGTAAAATTCTAATCAAGTATTTATTTGTCAAGTTGCAATTATTTACACATTACACAAATCCCAAATTTTCATGTAGTGGAAATCAACAAGCCAAAATAAAAAGTGGGCTCTAAAATATCAAATATCTAAAATTTTCACACCATGCCTAGTTATCCTGAATTGTTTATGTCCCTATTTTGCCAAGTTCCACTCCAACTGGCTACGGATAAGCAGACGAAATTGCTGCTTTGAATAAGAAGTTAAGATAAATTTTAAGGTTCTTTTCAATCATAAAAGTATTACATCTACTGATAAAAAAAAAACAACAAACATTTACTTAAGGAATAAAATCTTACACATTACCAACAACCCAAATCTGTGTCAGCAACATATTTATTCTGACATTTAATTCATAATACTTATCTGAAAGACATAAACTCACCTTCAAAGATAGATTTTCCATACACCATATGATGTCCATTCTCCTGTCACAGTCAGGACATTCTAACTGATTCACAAGTATAACAGCAGCCTGAGGCCACCTTTCAAAATTAGGTTACATTAAGTACAATAATATCTCTGGCAAGTCTTGACTAATTTTAGTTGTCAATCTAATTCAGCCAGCCCAACAAGATTTGTATCTTTGAAAGTAAATTTATTTTCTAATTGCATTGCCAAATCTATTTAAAGAACCCCACTAAGAGAGACAATTATTAAAATGGGTGATACTCCCCTGTTAACACATAGTATTCTAATGATAACCTCACAATGCACATCAATCCAATACTTTTAGCCCATTTTCTAACTTAAAGAAAATAAAGGAAAAAAATAACATTAAATATACATTCTACTGGTCCACAATACCCTTCTTCTTTCAGAGTTATGAAAGTCCTTTTTTTCCTTTAAAGTTATGGTATGTTACAGTATAAAAGATACCTTCTTAGATCTACTCTTATTAACAATATTTTGGGTTGGAGATATAGTCCCTTTAAAAATCATCAGTTTAAAAATTCTAAATGTCAAACACCAAGTAATCATTATCATACACAAACATTAACTGAATGCCTATCATGTGACACGCACATCCATAAAGAGACATGTACTCCAACTTGATCAATATGATTTTAAAATTAAATTTTAAATTTTAAAAAGGGGACTTATGTCCCAGGTGCAGTTCTCTTCAGGAACACATTATTATCCAAGAATTGTCTCAATGTGATCATCACAATATAATTCACCAAGTAACTAGAGGGACAGTGTAGTCATTAAGTCAATTACAGTGTAATCAGACCCAATTTAATTCATATCATCACTAGCAAGAACTATTTTTTATTACCAACAAATTTATATATTTATAAATAAAGTTGTATCCTGGTTTTTCAAATTAGTTTTGAAATCCTGATTTTCTTAGACGCAAAGAAATTTTATTATCAAAAGCTTTTACCAAACTAATGTCAGATTTCATTTGCTTTTTTATCCCAATGATGAAGGTTAAAACCTATACTCCTAGTATTTAAGTAGGACAGGAACTTTTTCTTTTCTCTTTTCTTCCAATAAACTGAGTTAATTTCCTATTATCTAGTTCCTATTAGAACTAGAAAACAAAGTAAAATATCCCAATAAAATCACAGGGAGGGTTTGGAGCTATAAAATCCATAAAGCTCCATATTACCTAATCAAATGAAAAATATAAAAGGTCAGAGAGAAATACCAGCAAAATGTTTATGGTATTATCATTTTTTAATAAGATTATGGGTAATTATTAATTTTGTCTTTATACTTTTCCAAATTTTCTAAAACTCCGCAATTATTACTTCTAAAATCAGGAAGAAAGGCATTTTAAATCATTTATTTCTAGGGGTGCCTGGGTGGCTCCGTCAGTTGTGTGTCCAACTTCAGCTCAGGTCATGATCTCACATGATCTCACAGCCCGCATCAGGCTCTGTGCTGACGGCTCCGAGCCTGGAGTCTGCTTCGGATTCTGTCTCCCTGACCCTCCCCTGCTCATACTCGATCTCTCTTTCAAAAAATAAAATGTTAAAAAAAATTTATTTCTATGACTCTTCTTTGCAGAAAAACTACTGATAAATTAATACCACAACTTAGGTAATTTTTGACAACTACTTCTTATAACTCAGTATAGGCTCATTAAAAACAGTTCCTCAAAGAACACTCACCTAATAAAATCTGGCTATAATCACCTACAACGCATTCTTCCTCATCATTTGACTCCACACTAAATGATACGATAATCTGGTCAAAAACTGCAAAAACACATTCTGAAAGCCAAAATACGCATCTAGTGATTTTCTATGTGCTCTTCATATCCCATACCTCAGGGTAGTAGGTAATTGATTAAGACTTGCAGACATGAAAAGTCCAGAGTAAGAAAAGTAAAAGTCATGCTTTCATTTTCTTATCAAGCAACACACTGAATATCCTAACACATACTTCTTGGCATAACACATGTCAGACAGTTGTAAACATTTTCGTTTGGTTACACAACATGCAGCCAATCTCTGGATATTTTGGTTTCCCTACTTAAGACTAGAATAACTCATCTCAAAATTAAACATAATTGTTTAGGTTAGAAATTTCCCCAGTAGACTTGATTTTCCAAAAAATACTAATATAACCAAACATAACATCAAAACCGGTTATTTCAATCATTTCCCAAGAAACATTTTACTATCTGATTTCAGGTGACATATATTTTTTGAAGTTTATTTGTTTTGAGAGAGAGAATGAGTGGGGGAGGGGCAGAAGGAGATGGGGACGGAGGATCCAAAGCAGGCTCTGTGTTGACAGCAGAGAGCCTGCTGCAGGGCTTGAATTCACAAACCATGAGATCATGACCTGAGCTGAAATCGGATGCTTAACAGACTGAGCCACTAGGCGCCCCTCAGGTGATATATTTCACTGTCTGTTACCTAAGTTTCATCAGGTGCTTCCAATAATTACTCTGACAGTTACACCCAAAGCAGAAAAGAGCAGTTTAAATTCAAGACTAACGTTCTCTACCCAATTTAACATTTGTTAACAGCTGTGGTAATTGGGCTACAAAGACAGCCACTAACAACTCCTATAAAATGTTAAAGTCTTCGGAGAGCCTGGGTGGTTGGAGAGCCTGGGTGGTTCAGTCAGTGAAGCACCCAACTCTTGTTTTTTTGGCTCAGGTCGTGATATCACGGTTTCGAGAATTCCAGCCCCACATGGGGTTCTGTGCTGGCAGCATGGAGCCCACTTGGGATTCTCTCTGTCCCTCCCCTGCTCATGCACTCACATGCGCTCTCTCTCTCTCAAATAAACTTAAAAAAAAATACTTTCAGATGAATGGAAATAAAAACAAAACATACTTATGGAATGCAGAGAAAGCAAAGCACAGAGGGAAATTTATAGACATAAACATCTACACTGAAGAAGAAAGATATCAAATCAACAAGCTAAACTTCCACTTTAAGAAATTTTCAGAAAGAGGGGCACCTGGGTGACTCAATCAGTTAAGCTTCCAACTTCAGCTCAGGTCACGATCTCACAGTTCATGGGTTCAAGCCCTGCACCAGGCTCCACACTAATTTTCAGAGCCTGCTTGAGATTCTCTCTCTCCCTCTCTCTCTCTGCCCCTCCCCAACTTGTGTTTTCTCTCTCAAAAATAAGTAAACTTAAAAAAAAGACTCTTAAAAAAAATTAGAAAAAGAGTAAATTAAACCCAAAGAAAGAAGAGAAAGAAAAAAATTGGTAACAGTGGAAATAAGATAGAAAAAAACATTTAAATAGAAAAAAATTTTAAATTGGTTCTTCATAAAGATCAACAATTGGGGTGCCTGGGTGGCTCAGTCAGTTAAGCATCCGACTTTGGCTCAGGTCATGATCTCGAGGTTTGTGGGTTCGAGCCCTGTGTCAGGCTCTGTGCTGACAACTCAAAGCCTGGAGCCTGCTTTGGATTGTGTCTCCTTATCTCTCTGCCCCTCCGTGCTCACACTCTATCTCTCTCTCTCTCTCTCTCTCTCAAAAATAATAAATAAACATTAAAAATAATAATAATTTTTAAAGATTGACAAGCCTTTGGCTAGACTAACCAAGATTAAAAAAAAGAGAGAGAAAATTGAAATTACAGAAATAAGGAATGAAAAAGAAGAGACATTACGACCAACTTTACAGAAAAAAAAAAGAATTATAAGAGAATACTATAAACAACTGTATGCCAACAAATGAGATAATCAAGACAAAATAGAAAATTCCTAGATACTAACTACCAAAACTGACTCAAGAGTAAAACAGAGAATCTGAGTAGACCTGTAACAAGTAAAGACATTAAGTTAGTATTAAAAATCCCTCCCACAAAGAAAAGTCCAGGATCACATGGTTTTACTAGCGAATTCTTCCAAATGTTTAAAAAATTAACACCAATCCTTCATAAACTCTTTGCAAATAAATAAATAAGTATGAGAAGGCAACATTTCCCAACTCATTCTATAAGGCCAGTATTACTCTGATACCAAAACCAGACAAAAACAATATCCCTTATAAATATAGACAGAAAACTCCTCAACAAAATACCAGCAAGCCAACTTTAGTATATAAAAAGGACTATTAACCATGACAAAGGGGGATTTATCCCAGGAATGCAAGGTTGGATCAACATAGAAAAGCCAATGTAATACACCATCTATAAAGACAAACTCTTCGTGATGTAGAAAAAGCTTTTGACAAAATCCAACATGCTTTCATGATAAAAACTCAACAAATGAGGAACAGGAGGAAATTTCCTCCACCTGATAAACAGAACCTATGAAGACCCTAGAGCTAACATCAATATGTCCCATAAAATAGAGAAAAAAATTGAAAGTTTTTTTTTTTTTAACGCTTTATTTATTTTTGAGACAGGGAGAGACAGAGCACAAACAGGGGAGGGTCAGAGAGAGGGAGACACAGAATCTGAAACAGGCTCCAGGCTCTGAGCTGTCAGCACAGAGCCCGACACGGGGCTCGAACTCACAGACTGCGAGATCATGACCTGAGCCAAAGGCAGCCACCCAACCGACTGAGCCACCCAGGCACCCCTGAAAGTTTTCCCTCTAAAATCAGGGGGAAAAAACTAGGATGTCTGCTCTTACCACTTCTATTCAATACTGTAGAGGAGGTTATAACCAGCACAATTAAGCAAGAAACAGAAATAAAAAGCATCCAGATTAGAAGGGAAGAAGTAAAATTATCTCAATTTTCAGATGACATGATCTTGTATATAGAAAATTGTAAGCAATCCACAAAAAAAACCTACTACAACTAATAAGCAAGTTAGCAAGGTTACAGGATGTAAGTTCAACATTCAAAATTCAATTGTATTGGGGCACCTGGCTGGCTCAGTCGATAAAGCATGCGACTATGGATCTCAGGGTTGTGAGTTCAAGCCCCACACTGGGCATAGAGCTTACTTAAAAAAAATTCAATTGTATTTCTATAATGAAGTAATAAAAAATCTGAAAATTAAATTAGGAAAACAATTCCATTTATAATAGCATCAAAAAGAATAAAATACTTAGGGGGCACCTGTGTGACTCAGTCAGTTAAGTGTCTGACTCTTGATTTCCACTCAGGTCATGATTTCACAGTTTGTGAGATCTAGCCATGCATCAGGCTCTGCACTGACAGCATGGAGCTTGCTTGGGATTCTCTCTCTCCTCTCTCTCTCTCTCTCTGCCCAACTCCCTTCCCCTGTTCACACTCTCTCAAAATAAATAAGCTTAAAAAAAAAAAAAAGAATAAAATACTTAGGAATAAATTTCACAAAAAAAGTATAAGACTTATACTAAAAACTACAACACATCAATGAAAGAAATTAGAGACCTAAATAAATGGAAAGGCATCCCATGTCCATGGATTGCAAGACTTAATAGTGTTAATATGGCAATATTCTCTAAAATGATCTACAGATTTGGGGGCGCCTGGATGGCTCAGTCGGTTAAGCGTCTGACTTCGGCTCGGGTCATGATCTCGCGGTCCGTGAGTTCGAGCCCTGCGTCAGGTTCTGTGCTGACAGCTCAGAACCTGGAGCCTGTTTCAGATTCTGTGTCTCCCTCTCTCTGACCCTCCCCCATTCATGCTCTGTCTCTCTCTGTCTCAAAAATAAATAAACGTTAAAAAAAATTAAAATAAAATAAAATAAAATGATCTACAGATTCAATGAAGGTGCTATCAAAATCCTAACTGCCTTTATGCAGAAATGGACAAACTGATCCTGAAATTCATATGGAAATGCAAGGGATAACCAAAACAATCTTGAAAAGTAAGACCACAATTGGAGGACTCACACTTAACTGATTTCACAGCTTACTACAAAGATACAGTAATCAAGACACTGTGGTACTGGCATAAAGACAGATTTGTAGGTGAGTGTAATAGAATGTAGAGTCCATAAATAAACCCACACATCTAATTGGTTTTCAACAAGGGTGCCAAGACAATACAGTGAAGGAAAGAAAAATCTTTTCAACAAATGATGCTGAGACAATCAGATAGCCACATACAAAAGAATGAATTTGGACTCCTGCCTCATACCATATAAAAAATTAACTCAAAATGGATCAAAGATATGAATATAAGAGCTAAAACTATAAAACTCTTAGAAGAAATCATAAGTATAAATATTCATGATCTTGGATTAGGCAACAGTTCTTAGATATGACACCAAAAGCATAAGCAACTCAAAAATTTTTGATAAATCGAACTTCACCAAAATTAAAAACTTTTGTGCTTCCTAGACACCATCAAGTAAGTAAAAAGACAACTCACAGAATGGGAGAAAATATTTGCAAATCATATATGTGATAAGGATCTGGTCTACAGAACATATAAGGAACTCTTATAACTCAATGATAAAAACACAGTCCAATTTTAAAATAGGCAAAGGACTTGAATAGAAATTTCAACAGAGAAGGTATACAAATAGCTAATAAGTATACTAGAAGATGTTCGACATCAGTAGTCATTAGGAAAATGCAAATCAAAGCCACAATGATATAATGATGTACCATTTCACACCCACTAGGATGGCTTTAATTTTTTTTTTTTAAGGAAAATCACAACTGTTTGTGAATATGTAAAGAAATTGCTACCCTCAATTGGTGGTAGAAATGGAAAATGGTGCAGTCACTGTGGAAAACAGTGTAGCAATTCCTCAAAAAGTTAAACACAGAATTACCATATGAACCAGCAATTCCATTCCTAGGTATATACTCAAGAGAACTGAAAACAGGTATTCAAACAAAAACTTGTACATCAATGTTCATAGCATTCACAATAGTCACAAAGTAAAAACAAGACAATATCCATCAACTAATGAATGGATAAACAAAATGTGGTACACCCATACAGTGAAATATTACACAGCAGTAAAAAGGAATGGAGTACTGATACATGCTACCACATGGATGAACCCTGAAAGCGTTATGCTAAGTAAAAGAAGCCAAACACAAAAGCCACATATTATAGGATTCCACTCATATGAAGCATCCAGAATATACAAATCCATAGAGATAGGAAGTAGAATAATGGTTGTCAAAGGCTGGGGGGAGGGGGAAATGGGAGTGACTACTAACGTGTAAGGGTTTTTCTTGTTAGGGTAATGAAAATGTTCTGGGATTGAAAAATAATGACATGAATACTAAAATCCACTAAATTATATATTTTTTGAATTATACATTTTAAAATGGTAAATTTTATGGTATGTAAATTATACCTCAATCTTTTACAACAGGCTACAGGGGTGGGGGGCAGTTGCACATGGTGAAAAGAATACTGTACAAAGTGAGAGAAAGCCAAGGATCAAGTTCTGCCTCAGCCATGACATACTCCATGTGCTCCAGGTTTAGGGGCCACACTTTCCTTACCTCTAAATGAGGAAATGAGCCAAATGATGTCTGGAGTTTCTTCTGTAGATTTGACTTCTAATTTTGACTATGAAGTATCAAATAATATGATAAACACGTAAGTCTAACCATTCAAAAAACTAAAAAACCCAAAGATAAGAATACAGAAAGTGGGAATTAGCTTTGCAATGTTAGAGAAAAAAAAGCAAATTGTGCCAAGATTGGAACAGCATAAGAAGGAACTGAGAGATGAATCATTTAATAATGAGAGAAGTAAGTTAGATAAGGCCATGAAAGATAAACTAAGGATATCTGATCAGAGAAGCAGTACTTTGCTACAGTAACTCTTAAGGAGAGAAACTACCTATGCCCTGGAAGCTCTATTAAAGGAAGATAAAGGACACCTGGGTGGCTCACTTGGTTAAGCGTCTCTTTTTTTTTTAATTTTTTTTTTAACGTTTATTTATTTTTGAGACAGAGAGAGACAGAGAATGAACAGGGGAGGGGCAGCGAGAGAGGGAGACACAGAATCGGAAGCAGGCTCCAGGGTCTGAGCCATCAGCCCAGAGCCGGATGCGGGGCTCGAACCCACAGACCGCGAGATCGTGACCTGAGCTGAAGTCGGACGCTTAACCGACTGAGCCACCCAGGCGCCCCAAGCGTCTGACTCTTGATCTTAGCTCAGGTCATGATCTCACAGTTCGCGAGTTTGAGGCCTGCATCAGGCTCTGCACTGGCAGTGCGGAGCCTGCTTGGGATTCTCCCTCTCTTTCTCTGTCTCTGCCCCTCCCCTGCTCATTCATTCACTAAATAAACAAACAAACAAACAAACAAACAAACAAACTTTAAGAAAAAATAAAGGAAGATGAATATGGCAGGATACACTGGAAGGAAAAAGACTAAAGGCAAGAAGATCAACTAAACAGTTAATATACACATACTGGTTCTAATACTACTCTCCAATAAAAGGAACCAGGGCTCCTTGGAAAAATGACTGATTCTACAACTGGGGCAGGAGAGGCACCTGGGTGGCTTAGTTGGTTAAGCGTCCAAATTTGGCTCAGGTCATGATCTCACAGTTCATCAGTTTGAGCCCCGTATCCGGCTCTGTGCTGACAGCTCAGAGCCTGGAGCCTGCTTGGGATTCTGTGTCTCCCTCTCTCTCTCTCTCTGCCCCTCCCCTGCTTGCACTCTGTCCCTTTCTTTCTCTAAAATAAATAAACATTTAAAAATAAAAATAAAAACCAGTGAAACAGGAAAAGTGAGGCTGGCCTTAGAAATGCCTACTGAACATCTCCCCTTAAGCCTCCCCTCCTTGTTTTCCAAAAAGGAATACTTTTTCAATTAGAATCAATTCTCCCTGTATTCATCTTTTTAAATTTTTGGATTTTCATAAGTTGAGCTTTCCTAAATAGATTCAGTATGTTTATAATGCAATTTACATAAAAATCAGAATAGTGGTTGCTCCTGAAAGGGTTGAGTAGGCAGGAATTAACTGGGAAAGGATGTGAGGAAACTCACTGAGATTAAGATAATGTTCTAATCAGTGATTCTCAAATCCCCAGACTAGCATCATTGGCATCACTGGCATCATTGGGGACTTGTTAGAAATGCAAATTCTCAGGCCCCACTTAAGATCTACTAAATTAGAGACTCTGGGGATAAGGGCCAGTAATTGGTTTTAAAAAAGGCCTCCAAAAATAGAAAATCACCATTAGAACTCCACAGTAATAACTACTGCAGGCAAGATCCCTGGCAAAGATAAAAATCAACCCATGACACTTTAAGAAACATGATATTTGCATAGCTTCAAAGTATCTCCCCCAAAATATTTATTAGTTATTGTGGTGGTTTTAACATATACCCATAAATTCTTGCATACTCTCCCTCCAGGAGATAGGGTTTGATTCCCTCCACAATGAACGTAGACTAGACTTAATAACTTGCTTCTTAGAATATGGAAAGCAAAAAAATTGTAACTTTACAGTGGAGCAACCTAGCAGATACTACCTTAACCAGTAATAATTTATATAACCAGTAATAATAATTATTGATATCATATATCCCCCAATATGTGATAAGGACATATCGCCTCTGTAGTATTCTTCCCAAAATGCACAACCTACCTACCTAATCATGAGAAAAATCAAACATGGTGAGTCTGTTATCGCTGGGGACATGCCTGGGCTTGGCCTGGTAAGTGAACTTAAGGCCACCAGAGCCCTGTGTCCAGCCTCCTGCTCTTGTCCCACTCTCCTTGGGGTCCCACCCCTGCCCACCTGGCTCAGCATCCAATCCCTGGACTTGTGGCTTGTTTTTCTGCCTTGACCCCCCCAAAACAGGAACAGCCCAACTTTTTTTTTTTTTAAGCTTGTTTCTTATAACTCATTTTTCCTTTGTACGAGTAGCATGCCCTGATCACTCAACTGGAGTTGAGATTAAGGTTTGGGAACAAGTCACCCATTTCTTAAGAAACAGTGATTCAGGGTCACTGGGTGGCTGAGTTGGTTAAGAATTTGACTTTGGCTCAGGTCATGATCTGACAGTTTGTGAGTTTGAGCCCTCTGTGCTGACAGCTCAGAGCCTGGAACCTGCTTCAATTCTGAGTCTCCCTCTTTCTCTGCCACTCCCCACTCATGCTCTCTCTGTCTGTCAAAAATAAATATACATTGAGAGAGAGAGAGAGAGAGAGAGAGAGAGAGAGAGAGAGAGATGGTGATCCAGCCAAACTTTATTAAATGCCTACCACATATGGAAGCTTTCCAGTTTTTATAACCTGTTATTTCCAGTCTGCTGTGCATTTGTCTTAGACAAGTTTGCCCTACCCTCACCCCATAAATGCCTAATGGCAATATCTGCAACTTTTAAAGAATTCATTATGATCTCAAGGCAACAAGCATTAATGACAATATCAAAGTTTGAAGGATTTCTCATTTTAATCAATGTACATGCATTACGAATTTAAAGTACATTCCTAAGTTATAGATTGCATTTTAGTACTATAAAGAAACAAAAGTGTAGCACTTATGTTCACCTGAAGCTAACCATCTGTAGTTTTTAAACCAAGCAAAGAGCGATATATTGGTGTCACAGGAAAAATAAATATTAGAAATAACCATAAAACCAACTTACTAGTTTTATTCTCCCCAATCATTTCTTTAGAAATAACCTATTTCAGGGGCACCTGAGTGGTTCAGTTGGTTGGGCGTTGCTCTTTAGCTCAGGTCCTGATCTCCCCATCCGTGAGTTCAAGCCCCAGCTCAGGCTCTATGCTCAAAGCTCAGAGCCTGGAACCTGCTTCGGAATCTGTGTCTCCCTTTCTCTCTGCCCCTTCCCCACTTGTGTTCTCTCTCTCTCTCAAAAATAAATAAACATTTTTTCAGGGCGCCTGGGTGGCTCAGTCGGTTGGGCATCTGACTTCAGGTCACGATCGCTCACGGTTCATGGGTTCAAGACCCGCATCGGGCTCTGTGCTGACAGCTCAGAGCCTGGAGCCTCCTTCAGATTCTGTGTCTCCCTCTCTCTCTGTCCCTCCCTGCTTGCACTCTGTCTCTCTCTCAAAAATAAACATTTTAAAAAATGTTTTTAAATAAATAAATAAACTTTTTTCAAAAAAAGAAAAAGAAATAACCCGTTTCAGGTGTCTGGGTGGCTCAATCAGTTAAACAACTGACTCCTGACTGTGGCTGAGGTCATGATCTCATGGTTTGTGGTTTCACCCCCACACTGGGCTCTGTGTTGTCAGCGTGGAGCCTACTTGGGATTCTTTCCCTGTCTCTCTGCCCTCCCCTGCTCGCTTGCTCTCTCTCTCAAAATAAATAAATAAATATTAAAAAAAAAAAAGAAATAAACTATTTCATTTGAATAACAAGACTGACACTTTAAATTAGAATTTCCTTTCATTTTTCACGATTTTTAAGGTATTTAGAAAATAGTTATTCATCTTCAGGAGTAACAGAATTCTAGAAGGGACACTGAATATCCTCTAATTTGGACCATTTTTTTTATGACAGTAATTTTTGAATTATACTCTACTGGTAACTCATCCTGAATTGAAGTTAATGAAAGATTTGTTACAATAAAGTGAATATCAATTATTAAATGTTCTTTTCCCCAAAAAGAGTCATTTATTTTACTAATATGGTATTTTGCTTATGTAATATTTTATTATCTTTTTTAATTTTTTTAATGTTTATTTATTTTTGAGAGAGAGAAAGAGACAGAGCACGAGTGGGGGAAGGGCAGAGAGAGAGGGAAACACAGAATCTGAAGCAGGCTCCCAGGCTCCGAGCTGTCAGCAGAGAGCCCAACACAGGGCTTGAACTCCTGAACGGTGATATTATGACCTGAGCTGAAGTGGGACACTTAACCGACTGAGCCACCCAGGCGCCCCTTGTTTATGATCTCAGTAAATGTACTGAATTTACCCTTTTAAATAAACTGCTCTTATATCTTAAGGAAAAAAAAAAAAAGGCAAGAAAACAATCAGACAAACTCAAACTGCAAGACATTCTACAAAATACTTGGCCAGTACTTTTTAAAAGTATCAAGGCCAAAGGGTGCCTGACTGCCCCAGTAGGTAGAGCATGCAACTCTTGATCTTGGGGTTATGAGTTCGAGCCCTATGTTGGGTGCAGAGTTTACTTAAAAAATAACTAAAACCTTTAAAAAAAAAATAAATATATATATATATATATATATATATATATATATATATCTCAAGGCCATGAAAGGTGGAGACTGAAAAACTGTCACATAAGGAAGACATGACCACTAAATGCAATGTGGTATCCATAGACTGACTCCTGGAAGAAAAGACAACAGTGGAAAAACTGGTGAAACTGAAATAAAGACTATAGTTGTTAATAGTATCGTACCAATGTTGATTTCTTACTTTTGATAAACGTGCCAAGGTTATGAAGGATGTTAACATTATAGGAAGCTGGGTAATAGGAATGAAAACTCTTTGTACTACCTCTGCAAGGCTTCTGTAGCAATGATTCTAATGTAAACTCAAGTTTGAGAACGACTGTGTCCTATATCTTTTTTTTTTTTTTTAAAGTAATCTCAACACCCAATGTGGGCCTCAAACTCATGATCTCAAGATCAAAGAGTTGCATGCTCCACTGACTGGGCCATCCTGGTGCCCCCATGCCCCACCTAGATCTTGATAAGGATATGGGTTACAAGTATATGCACTTGTCAAAACTCACTGTTCATGTTGAGATTTCTGTATTTCACCATATGTAATTTATACCTCAAAATTAGGTAACTGTAAAAATCCAATCACAAGTGTTTCCCTTCCCTGCCCCAACACACAATTTTGAGAACGAAACTGCTACATAATAATCAAAACACGTAAAAGAATGCAAAACAGGCAAAGGAATGCACATAGACACTTAAATGAGTCAAGTATTTTACCAAGCAAAACATACTAATTCATGTAGGAGGCAGCTCTATATTAAGTATTTCATAATTAGGATAAGATTGACTATGAAAATTCTATTCACCCTCAAAAGTAAACCAATAATGAAAAGCTCAATGAAAAGTATTCAAAGCACAGTCTGGCACATAGTAGATATTACTTCGGCTCTTGGCTCTTCCTTAACTGTAAGATTGCATCTACTTCTCTAGTGTACATAACACAAAGTACCAATGCCTGGCAATATCAGAGCAAAGTTATCAACAGACTTTCTGTGTCATCCTTACCAAACATTATGAAAAAAAGAGATGTCTTATCTGTCTGTTCTATACCTGGACTCTCACCCTTCCCTCTCTATCATCTTAAAATGGAGACAACTGTTCTCTCATTTAGCAGGGCCTTAAGACTCAAAGTATGGCCCAGACCAGCAGAATAGGCATCTTCTAGAACACATTAGATGGCAGAATCCCAGGACCAATCCCAGGTATCTACTGCATCAAAATCTACATTTTAACAAGATCCTCAGGTGATTTACATGCACATTAAGCTTTAAGAAATATTGAAATAGGGCATAATTTAGTATGATTTCACCCAAAATATTTTGCCTAAGAACACCATTGTAAAATTTCAATATAGATTACAATAAATTATGATTTCTGAAAATCTGAATAGAATGAAATGAAAGTTGGCCACTGCCCATCCATAGAAGGAACTACCAAATCTAATCACCACGTTATAGAACACTTTTGGATCAGCTAAACCTGGATTTGTTTTAGCATTTGGTTATTAGTTGCATGAACTTCAGACAAGTTTCTTCACCTCCCCTAGCCTCAGTTTATTTACTTATAAAAGGAAAATACCACTACCTGACTCATGAGACTGCTGTAAGAATACTAAGTGAAGTACTCAGCACAAGGATACCCAATAAATCTTACTTCTTTCCTTCTTCCCCCCTTTCCTGTTTTTTTGAGCAGAGTAAGATAGACTCAAAGACAAATGTTACCATCTATTCAACATCAAAATACAATGAATATAGCAAATATGTTTTGATCCCAAATGCTTTTCTGATGTTGCTTTTTATTAATTCAAGTTCAAATATAAAAAATATATCAATGAAAGACAAAAATTCAAATATTCACGGGGACACATTATCAGACACTTTTCTTTTTTTTTTTTTTTTTTTTACTGTAGGATTCTATTTATTTATTTATCTTTTCAATATATGAAGTTTATTGTCAAATTGGTTTCCATACAACACCCAGTGCTCATCCCAAAAGGTGCCCTCCTCAATACCCATCACCCACCCTCCCACCCCCCATCAACCCTCAGTTTGTTCTCAGTTTTTAACAGTCTCTTATGTTTTGGCTCTCTCCCACTCTAACCTCTTTTTTTTTTTTTCCCTTCCCCTCCCCCATGGGTTAAGTTTCTCAGGATCCACGTAAGAGTGAAACTATATGGTATTTGTCTTTCTCTGTATGGCTTATTTCACTTAGCATCACACTCTCCAGTTCCATCCACGTTGCTACAAAGGGCCATGTTTCATTCTTTCTCATTGCCACGTAGTATTCCATTGTGTATATAAACCACAATTTCTTTATCCATTCATCAGTTGGTGGACATTTAGGCTCTTTCCATAATTTGGCTATTGTTGAGAGTGCTGCTATAAACATTGGGGTACAAGTGCCCCTATGCATCAGTACTCCTGTATCCCTTGGGTAAATTCCTAGCAGTGCTATTGCTGGGTCATAGGGTAGGTCTATTTTTAATTTTCTGAGGAACCTCCACACTGCTTTCCAGAGCGGCTGCACCAATTTGCATTCCCACCAACAGTGCAAGAGGGTTCCCGTTTCTCCATAGTCTCCTGATTTGTTCATTTTGGCCACTCTGACTGGCGTGAGGTGATATCTGAGTGTGGTTTTGATTTGTATTTCCCTATCAGACACTTTTCAATGGGATTTGGAAATCATTTTCTTCTTTGAAATATTTAAGTGAATGTTTTAAATACAGTATATTATGTAAAATAATGCACTAAGAAGTAAATTACCTGACGTAAAATTAAATTTGGATTAGAATACGTAATGGTGCAGGGCGGCTCAGTTGGTTAAGTGTCCAACTCCTGACTTCACCTCAAGTCATGATCTCACAGTTCACAAGAGTGAGCCCTGCACTGGGCTCTATGCTGACAGTACAGAGCCTGCATGGGGATTCTCTCTCCCTCTTTCTCTGCCCCTCCAGCTTGTGCTCTCTTACTCTCCACCTCTCTCTCTCAAAATCAATAAACTTAAAAAAAAATGTAATGGCGCTTCAAAACTAAAATAAATACACAACTATATACAAACTATACAAAATATACTGAGCTCAAAATCTAACTGTATTGGTCTCTCAATATGTATTTATTTATTTTTAAATGTTTATTTATTTCTGAGAGAGCGAGACAGCATGCATACAAGCTGGGGAGGGAAGGAGAGAGAGATGGAGACACAATATCCGAAGCAGGCTCAAGACTCTGAACAGTCAGCACAGATCCTGACACAGGGCTCAAACTCACAAACTGTGAGATCATGACCTGAGCCGAAATCAGATGCTTAACCGACTGAGCCACCCAGGCGCCCCTGTGCTCTTAATATTTATTTTTTATTGAATTATAATTGACATACAATATCTTATTAGTTTCAGGTGTGCAACACAATGATTTGATATCTTTATACATTATAAAATGATCTCCACAATAAGCCTAGTTACCATCTATCACCATACAAAGTTATTACAATAATATTGACTATGTGCTCTCCCTATTTAAATTGTCAACTGAGATATTTAAAAATCTAACAAAATGTTTAGACTTTTATGTACAAAACAAAGTATGTGCCTTGGAAAAAAAAGCGTTAGTTCTTCTACTGTACTAGCTTCTCATATTTTTCTTCTGTCCTATTTATAAACCACTGATCTCCAGAAAGTCATACTATCATGAAGCAAGTTTACTTCTAAATGACTTGCAGAGTATATAGTCTTTTAATACTGTACTTGATCTACACTAATAGCAAAAAAAGAGATAAACAGGATTAAAACTGACATGAAAGAATAAATGTACTGAGAGCCTGAACAAATAGACTATTTAGTCTGAAACTAAACAGAAGAGACATCTCAGGCTGAAAATTATATGGCTATATCAAACTCTGGCTTGGACTGTTTTTTATCCCCACACTAATACTACAAACTATTTGGGAAAGAAAGATACCTGCAGTTGAAGTAAGGGGAAGGTGTTAAAAAAAAAAAAAAAAAAAGGCTTTTGCAATTAAGGGTAATTAATACTGCACATTCCTGATAGAAAGATAAAGAAATGTATACAAATAAATGTATAATTGAATATTAAGTCCAAAAAATAATTATTCACAGGAAGTAATTTATACTAAACAATTGCAATCACTGACTAGAACACAGAAAAAGGCATATTTCAACCTTTTGGTTAATATCTTAAGATTACTTAGTACACAGAGAGACATTTACTATAAAACTAAAGAAGCTTAAGTTTCAGGGCCCTCATTTAAACTGGTCCCTACCAAGACCAAGTGATACTACAAAGCCATAATATGAAAATCTCTAGAAGAATATAAACCCAGAAATTATAGGAAAATTTTTAATTTAAAATTTTTATGCTATTTTCTGAATTTCATGATGGTTGTGCTATTTTTCAGCTTTTAAAAATATGTTATTTGAGGCACCTGGGTGGCTCAGTCATTAAGCATCTGACTTTGGCTCAGGTCCTGATCTCACGATTCATGAGTCCCACATCAGGTGAGCTCGAGCCCCGCTTTGGGCAAAAACAGGAGCCTCACTTCACATGAGCCCTGCTTCTCTCTCTGCCTCTCTCTTTCTGCCCCTCACAGGACACACACACTCTCTCTCTCTCTGTCCCTCACTCACTTGCCTTGTGCCCTCTCTCTCTCTCTAAAAAAAAAAAAAAAAAAAAAAAAGTAATTTGTTGGGGCACCTGGGTAGCTCAGTTGTTTGAGCAACCAACTCGATTTCAGCTCAGGTCATGATCCCAGGGTTGTGGAATCAAGCCCCCCATCCAGCTCTGCCTGAACATGGAACCTGCTTAAGATTCTCTCTCTCTCCCTCCCCTCCTCTGCCTCTCTCCCCTACTCTCTCTCTCTATATATATAGAATAAAATTTTTAACAAACATAATTAGTGGATTTATTTTCTCATTCCAAATATTTATTTTCACTTCTAATTATGTACCCATAATCTTATATTCTTTATCTTTTTTTTTTTTTTAAAGTAAGCCTGACTTAGTTCAACCTTGTGGAACTTTCTATACTTCTATTTTTTTAATTTTTTTTAATGTTTATTTATTTTTGAGACAGAGAGAGACAGAGCATGAACAGGGGAGGGCCAGAGAGAGGGAGACACAGAATCTGAAACAGGCTCCAGGCTCTGAGCTGTCAGCACAAAGCCCGACGCGGGGCTCGAACTCACGGACGGTGAGATCATGACCTGAGCCAAAGTCGGCCGCTTAACCGACTGAGCCACCCAGGCGCCCCTATATTCTTTTTCTTTAAAAAGCTGCTGTTGTTAAGCATCTCAAGTACTGATGGAATAATTTAGCCTACCTCATACTTTTAGTATCACTGTACTAAAGATCTATTTAAAGATCTCTCTTCTCAGGGCACCTGGGTGGCTCAGTCAGTTGAGGTTCCAACTCGATTTTGGCTCAGGTCATGATCTCACAGTTCGTGGGATGGAGCCCCATCTGACAGTGCAAAGCCTGCTTGGAATTCTCTCTCTCCCTCTCTTTCTGCCCCTCCTCCACTCATTCTCTCTAAATAAATCAGTAAACAAACAAATAAATAAATAAATAACTCTCCTCTCATCACAGATTTTGAGTTTTCACCACCAGGTATACCATAACAAGGCATGGGTCAAATTTCAGTGGAATTTTACTTAGAACATTTATTTCTTAAAATCTTTTTTACCCAGAGGGAAAAAAAACGGTAAAAAAAACTGATGAAATGGAAAAGAACGTTGCATGGATAGGTGTTACATATATAGAAAAATAGAGATTCATTTGCAATGACATTATCTGTTTAAGCAAGATGGAGTACAGGTAAACAGTAAGAATGTAATCAAAAATAGTTCCCCAAGAACTACTGGTGAAGATGGTTGATAGAAAACAGGAGAACATGAAATCAAAGAAAAGAAAATAGGGCACCTAGGTGGCTCAGTCGATTAAGCATCTGATGCTTGATTTCGGCTCAGGTCATGAACTCACATTTTGTGAGTTCGAGCCCCGCGTCGGGCTCTGCACTGATAGTGTGGAGCCTGCTTGGGATTCTCTCTCTCCCTCCTCTCTGCCCTTCCACCACATACATGCTCTCTCACTCTCTCTCAAAAATAAATAAATAAACATTAAAAGAGAGAGAGAAATGGTTAAAAAACAGCCAAAAGCAATTCTTCAAAATGTTAACATAGAAGTAAGTACCATATAACCAGCAATTTCACCCCTAGGTATATACCCAGGAAAAATGAAGACACATGTTCACATAGCATTATTCGTAATTGTCAAAAAATGAAAGCCACCCAAATGTCTATCAGTTGATGAATGGATAAATAAAAGGTGTGGGGGGGTGGTGGGGAGGTGCAACAGATAAAGATTAAGAGATATAAACTTTCAGTTATAAAATAGTCACGAAAAGTACAGTACAAGAAAGCAATAATACTGTAATAATGACGTATGATGACAAATGATGATTACACTCATCATCGTGAGCAATACTGTATAGAACTGTTGAGTAAATACATTGCATGCCTGAAATTAATATAACTATGTTAATTATACTTAAACTGTTTTAAATTGGATAAATCAATAAAAATAAATAATAGAATGTGGTATATTCATATTCATACAATGGAATATTATTCAGCAATAAAGAGGAATGAGCTATTCATACACACTACCATGTGGATAAATCCTGAATATTCTAGGCTAAGTGAAAAAAGCCAGTCACAAAAGACCGTATATTGTTATGACTGTATTTATTTGAAATGTCCAGAATAAGTCAATCAATAGAAACATAAAGCAGTCAGTGGTTGCCTAGCACTGCAGTTGCAGAGTAGGGAATGGGAATTGACTGCTAATGGGTTTGGAGTTTCTTTATGGGCTGACAAAAGCGTTCTAAAATTAGATTGAGATGATGGCTACAAAACCTTGTGAACATACTAGAAAACACTGAATTGTATAGTGTAAATGGGTAAATTGTATGGTATGTTCATTATATCTCAATAAAGCTGTCAAAAAAAAAAAAAAAGCCAAGGTCAGAACATATATAAGTCAAAGTACAAGCTAGATTTTAAGGGAATGTCACTTAAAATAATAATAATAATTAGTTTCTACTTGTTAATTGTCCACTACGTGTGAGGCACTATGTTAAGCATATTACATTTTACCATTGACTCTTGAGCAACACGAGTTTGAACTGCACAGATCCACTTATATGTGGATTTTTTTTGTATAAACACAGTACTATAAGTATTTTCCCTTCCTTATGATTTTCTTGATAACATTTTCTTTTCTCTAGCTTACTTTATTATAAGAATTCATCTGTAATATATATGCCATACAAAATATATGTTAATCGACTATTTATCAGTAAGGCTTTTTTGGTCAACAGTAGGCTAGTAGCAGTTAAGTTTGGGGGAGTCAAAAGTTACATATGGATTTTTTACTGCGCAGGGGTCAGTGTCCCTAACCCCGAAGTTTGTTTAAGAGTCAATTATTTCTAATCTTTTCAGTAGTTCTAAAAGGTAACTTATAATGTTAAATGTTGTATAAATTAAACAGACGAAGGAACTGAGAAACAGGAAGGATAACATGCCCAATTACACACAGCTAATCAGTACCAGAGCCAGGATACCAAACCAGGCCTGTGACTCCAAAGGTCTTTGACCCTAATACTCTTTGGCTATCTTAGAAATAAGCCCATGAACCTTGTATCAATAACCTAGTTCCATATCCTCTTGCACAATTAATAGTCTGTGATACAAAGGACACCTCCTTTAACATTTAAACTCAAGCCTGCTCAGGGCACCAGGTGTTCCATTCTGATCACACCAGCTATGTTCATCACCACTGTTCTCAGCCAAACTTTGGACCTAATTAAGTAGTAGAATCTCCTCAACCAAAACTCTGAGATCAAAATTACAATAAACTAAAGGGTAGCTCCTCAGGTATCACATGGTGTTAAGAATCAAAGAATGGGAAGGGAATATTTATTCAGAGCTATTTTGTGCCAAATTACTAAACTATGATCAGAGGTATTATGATCTGGGGTAAATGGTTAAAATGAAACTCCCCTCCCACCTCTACCCCAAATCCCCTCTAGTGTTTGTGTTTCTCTTCAGTGAATAGTAATTTGATATTCTATGAGTAACCGTGGTCTCCCCTAAGAGTTGTAGAGACCTGGTATTGATCACCAGCAAGGAATGGGTCTTCTCTCATATATAGCCATATGCTGGCAAGATAAAGAATCCCTATGTCCTCTGAGCCTCCTCCCATGGGTTGAGAGCAATCTGGATATGCTGCTGGAGGCACTCCAGGTAGAAGAGTTAGAGACGGCTTCTGCCACTGAAAGGCAGGTATATGTGTTAGGGTCAAGAAGGGAGGTATTCCGATAGAAGAGCACAAATTGAAAAGGAGTTTTATCTTGTGAACCAGATTATATCAAAGTGTACCTCTGTGTTTATTTCCTTTTGGTATCTCCTCGCCTCTAGTAAAGTACTAAATGTTCCAGCCTGGTCTCAGCTGTGTACTACAGGAGTATTAAGAGAAGACTTCACCTTTGGGACAGAAAATTAAAGAGAAAGGAACAGTCCCTGAGGTCAGCAAGGCATTTCTCAAGATAAATCTTGAATCTTTGGGAACAAAAGTCCCTACTGTGAGCTCCAATTATTCCACCACATGTGCAGAATGTCCTTCTAAAGCCAACTCTGGAGGTTCTGGGCTTTTATTCATTATAAAAGAAAGGTTTTTTCCTATCAGAAACAATCTTACTGTAAACTCAGGTCTATCTGATTCCAAAATCCCTCTCTTTATTGACTGCTACATCACACTGCCTCTGAAACGCTATTAATACAAAACTGTTCAGCAAGAGTATGAGAGAGAATCATTTAAGAAAGGAAGAGGAAGGAAGAAAGGGAGGGTATAATAAGGAAGAAGAAAACGGGAAAGAGGAAGGGATTTCACCAAAGCAATAAAAACTCATTATGAATTGAATGTCAAAGATGGATTTATAATTAATATATGCACCGAGTTAGCATATATGGAGAGTATTACCTGATATATAGCTAGCGTTTGATATGTGTTAATTCCCTTCCTTAGGAACAAAGACAAGAGCCAACTAGAAAAGTACTGTCTTAAGTTTTGACTTTTGAATAAGTTCAAGTATAATGATATTAGAACAGATATCAATAACAATAACAATAACAAAGAAGTCTGTACTTTCTCACTGAAAAATTATTCCAGGTAAAAAGAACCCAGAATTGAATTGGAGTGACTATAAAGTTAGACATCAGTTTGCTGTTCAAACGAAAAGAGGAACACACTCTCTCACTTCTCCAATATGTTTAAATGCAAAAATATATGCAAATTAATGAGTTGGTTAAACTTCACAATCATTTGCTTTTTTATTTACTTTAACCCATTAATGTATATCTTATTGTATCTGCTAAAAGTCGCAAAGATTCAAGGCAGTTCAGATTTCAGGTGGCTTGTGTGCAAGCTCCCCTGCAAAAATACCCTCTCAACGAAAATCAGCCAAACCCCTTCCTGTTTTTCAACCTCGTATGTTTACTTTCACATCTGCTGCAAAAGATAAAAGCAACAATGGGGACATCAACCACATGATCACGTCCTACCAACCCGGAAATGAAGCTATGAAGCCAGAGTTGCTGTGAAATGGGTCTTTAGAAAACTCACACTTAGGCTTAAAAATTTTATAGAAGTCTGAATCAAATGCAAAGATCACCACTAGACACACATAAAATCCTGTAGAGCTAAATTACATTTATTTTTATATAATAATCATAGATACATGTAGATACCCAATTTAAGTAGAAAAAAAGATATGGATCAAGAAGCAAAAATTATTCTCCTTAACTATAGATTATTTCCCATCTCTATGAGGCCATATTTTATCGAGAGGAAAAGGAACTAACACTGAGTATCTGTAGGCACACAATAATGTTTGTTTTTCTTTGTTATTACTATGTAATGTGGGTATCATCCTCACTTTACAGAAGAGGAATCTAAGGCATGGAAAAGTACTTTCACAAGAGCATAATCATTAAATCATTACCTTTGACAGAAGGCCTGTATCCAGATCTCTTTCCCTGCTTGCTCATGCATATACTGAGTAAGCAAAGGTGCAGCAGTAAAGAATGTGGCTTTGAAGACCATTTTCACTTGCTAATCGTCTAACTTTGTACAAGCTACTTAACTTTTTAACCTGCTCCTTGAAATGTAAAATGGGATTATAATCATACCTGCTGCATAGGGGATGTGGTGAGATTTAAATGAAAAAATAATGGTTAGCATTTATCTGGTGCCCATGTTCTAACTACATATATTAACTCATTTAATCATAATAATCTGTAAAAGGTACAGAGATTTTTATCATCCCCATGTTATATAATGAGTATTGAGGTGGGGCGCCTGGGTGGCTCAGTCGGTTGAGTGTCCGACTTCACTCAGGTCATGATCTCATGGCTCATGAGTTCAAGCCCTGCGTCGGGCTCTGTGCGGATAGCTCAGAGCCTGGAGCCTGCTTCCAATTCTGTCTCCCTCTCTGCCCCTAACCCACTGGCATTCTGTCTGGGTCTCTCTCAAAAATAAATAAACATTAAAAAAAAAATTTAATGAGTATTGAGGTACCAAAATTAAGTAACTTGCCCACGGTCACCAAGCAAAGAGTGACACAACTAGAATTTAAAACCAGGCATCCAAGTGCTGGAGCTCACTCTTCAACACCTATGTCATATCTATAAAGCACACAACACAGAGCTCACTCAGTTCATATAGGTCATCAACAAACACTAGCATTATTTTATCTCACATATAATACCACTTAGTAAATAGTTGCTTGAAATGTATGAAATCAAGTAGAAGAGCGAGAATTTTAATCCAGGTTTTCCTCTGTGCTTTTCCCATAACTACATGTCTTTCCATGACACAGTGCCTCTATTCTTAAGTTTTTTGTACATGTCCAGTCATTTCTACTAACACTAGATCATTAAACTTCCTTAAGACAAGAGTCACGTCTTCTACATTTTTGTGACTACATTACACCCACAGGGTCCTGCTCATTGTGCATAATCAATTAATATGCATTAAATGATCATGCCATTTCTCTGCTCAAAATCCTCCCGCAAATTCCCATCTCAGAAAAAAACGCAAAGCCTATAGCATAGCCAACAAGGTACTACATGCACATCCCTTCTCTTACCTACAACCTTTCTGAACTAAATTCCTACTATTTTCTCCTAGATTATTTTGATCCTGCCCCACTGGCTTACTTAACATTTCTCAAACACACCAAACATGCTTAACCTTTGTACCTATTGTTCTTCTGCCTGGAATGCTCTTCTCTAGATATCATTCTACTGCTCAAAAGTCACCTTACCAGACAGGTCACCTCTGACCACTCTCTCTACTACCTAAAATAGCCACCCCAGGGATGCCTAGGTGGCTCGGTCAGTTAAGCATCTGACTCTTGATCTCAGGGTCGTGAGTTCGAACCCCACGTTGAACTTGTGACCCCACACCCAGCGTGGAGCCTACTTAAAAATATAAAATAAAATAAAATATCCACCCCATCTCCCTCACTCTTTATCCCTTTATCCTGCTTTCCCTGATCCTCACGAAAGTCTTATACTTTACCCCTGATTTGTATACTTATTATTTGTTCTCTCCCACTAAAAGGTAAGCTCCAAAAGAAAAGACATTTCTACTTTATTCACTGCATGTCCCAATGCAATTAGGACAGTGCCTGGTAAATAGCAGATGACCAATAAAAATGTATTAAATTAATAAATGGTAGATGTATTAGTATCTATTGTACAACAAATTACCCCCAAAACCAGGCACCTGGCAGGCTCCATCAGTGGAACATGTGGCTCTTGATCTTGGGATTATGAGTTCAAGCTCCACATTGGTTGTAAAGATTACTTAAAAATAAAATCTTAAAAAAAAATTACCCCCAAAACTTGGTGGCTTAAAACAACAAACTTTTGTTTATTTTTAAATGTGTATTTTTAAGAAAGCGCGAGCACACACACAAAAGTGGGGGAGGGGCAGAGAGAGAGGGGAACAGAGGATCTGAAGGGTGCTCTGTGCTGACAGCAGAAGAAACTGACTCAGGGCTCGAACTCATGAACCATGAGATCATGGCCTGAGCTGAAGGTGGACACTTAACAGAGAGAGAGAGAGCCATCCAGGTGCCCCCAAACAACAAACATTTATTATTTTAGTTTATATGGATCAAGAATCCAAGCACGGCTTAGCTAGGTGCCTTTGGCTCAGAGTCTCTCACGACACTGCAGTCAAGTGTCAACCATGTTTGCATTCCTCTCAAGGCTCAACTCCCGTCTGAAGAATCTGCTTCCAAGCTCACTCACATGGCTGTTATCAGGCCTCAGAAGATCTGCCTCCAGGGGCGCCTGGGTGGCTCAATCAGTTAACCATCCTGTTAAGCATCCGACTCTTGATTTCAGCTCAGGAGCCTGCTTGGATTCTCTCTCCTTTTTTCTGCCCCTCCCTGGCTCTCTTACTCTCAGTCTCTCAAAATAAATAAATAAACATTTTTTTTTTTAAAGTTCCCTTTAAAAAAAAAAAAAAAGGGAAGATCTGCTTCCAAGCTCACTTACATTGTTGCTGACAGACTTGGTTTCTTACCATGTGGGCTTCTCTACAGGCTGCCTGTACATCTTAGGATATGGCAGCTGGTGATCCAAATGACAGGAAGAGAGCCAGAAAGTGCCCAAGATGAGAGGTCCCAAGACAAAAGCCAAAGCCTTTCTCAACCTAATTTTGGAGGTGACATCCCACCACTTGTGCTATATTCTATTCATTAGAAGTTAAGTCACCAGGTCCAGGCCACATTCAAGAGGAAGAGATTACACAAGGGCATGAATACCAGGAGGCAGAAATCACTGGACACCATCTTCGAGCCTGCCTACCACCGTAGGCATAAGAAAAGTCTAAAAACCAAACAAAACAGAAACACCTTGCCCTTTGGCCACCTGATATATTCTATAGTATATTTATTTATAGATGATGTTATGATTATTGCAATCATTCACCCCAATGCTAGTCTTTTCAATTACATAAAACATCAAAGGGAGTACTTAATTACTGAATATTTCTTGTTAAGCAGTGTTCATTATGGTCATATTAGAGACAATACAACTAGCAAGAATAAGTCAACAAAAATAGCACCTGGAAAAAAGGAATCATTGGATGAATCTTGCTAAGAAGATGACATTGGATTTGATATTGGTTGATATTATAGAAAGATTGTTAATTTTCTTAGGTATAATAATAGCATTATAATTATGTAGGATAATATCTTTATTCCTAGGCTATGCATACCAAAGTGTTTAGGAGTAAAGGGTCATGATATCTGTAACTTACTTTCCAAGAAAATATGACACACACACACAGAGAGAAAGGCAATTAGAAGCAGTCAGAATTACAACCCAAGTCTTAAATCTTAATTACCCTGGGAATTCACATTCTCACTACACCTCTATACGTCTAGTGTGTCCCCTATGTTATGTCTCTAGCTACTGTACTATGCAATATCTGTGTTTGAGGTGATGAGGATGAAATGACAGGATACTGACACTCTGTCCCTCAGAAGCTGACAATCTCATTGGGGAATAGCAGTTTTATATACAATATAAAACAAAACACAACAAATCTGATACATAACAAATAAACGCTGCACAAGTTTAGAAAAGGATACCAATAAGCCTTCAGAGAATAAGATATCTTTGAAACCTCTTTCTTCTAACAGGTTTCTTATTCTTGGCATCCCTTCCGTTAAGTACTTCTCCTTTATTTTATCTACTTGGCAACAACCAACTGATTATTTCCTACATTTTAACAAAATTATCTGGAGACCATCTAAAAATAAAATACATGTTTGCCTGTTTAGAACACAGGACATGATTTTTAAAATAAAATGCTATTTACATTTTCACTGGAAAAAAACACTACACTATGTGGATTTTCTTGCCTTCAAAAGCAACTATGTTATTTCAAGAGTTGAGGATGCCAGAAAGCTTGAAGATTTAAAAATAACCTCACAAAGAGCTCATTTCCAACAGCAGATGGAAAGAAATTACTCTAAAGACACACATGTGGGAGGGCATATATACAACATCATATGACACCATGCAAAAGGTTTATATAATTACATAATACCATCAAGATTATCAGGACTCACAGGTAGTAAGTTAGCAACACTGTCAATTCTCTGAATCATTAAAAAAAATTGATAAAAGGGCAAGAAATGGCAAGTGGGGGGGGGGGGGAAGTGCCTTCACTTTTAAGATCCCTTCCATGAGTCCCTATTGCATACTGAAATAGTTGGCAGGTAAAATTTGAGGGCTTAAATTGTTGGAGCTCTTGACAGTTCTGCCTGTGTCTATATGGTCAAAATTAGAGGGAAACATGAAATTCAACAACCTGTGCCAAGTGTATTATTAAAGTAAAAAACTTCTCACTTGAATATACATAGAAGTTCAAATTGGTAAATTAAAATACTTGATAAGGGCACCTGGGTGGCTCAGCCAGTTAAGCATCCAACTCTTGATATTGGCTCAGGTCAGGATCTCTCAGTCGTCAGATCAAGTCCAGCCCCTGTCAAGTTCTAACGCTGAGTTTGGAGCCTGCTTAGGATTCTCTCTCTCTCAAAATAAATAAACAAACATTTAAAAAAAATACTCAACAGGGGCGCCTGGGTGGCTCAGTCGGTTAAGCGGCCGACTTCGGCTCAGGTCATGATCTCACAGTCCGTGAGTTCAAGCCCCGCGTCGGGCTCTATGCTGACAGCTCAGAGCCTGGAGCCCGTTTCAGATTCTGTGTCTCCCTCTCTCTCTACCCCTCCCCTGTTCATGCTCTGTCTCTCTCTGTCTCAAAGATAAATAAACGTTAATTTAAAAAAAATTAAAAAAAATACTCGACATACAAATTAAAATGGCAATTCTTGGGGCACCTGGGTAGCTCAGATGGTTTAGTGTCCCACTTTGGCTCAGGTCATGATCTGGCCATCGGAATTTGAGCTCCACGTGGGGCTCTAGGCTGACAGCTCAGAGCCTTGGAGCCTGCTTCAGATTTTGCGCCTGCCTCTCTCTCTGCCCCTCCGCTACTCACACTCTGTCTCTCTCTGTCTCCCTCAAAAATAAATCAACATTAAAAAAAAATGTAATGGCAATTCTTTATAAGATAATATACTCAAAGATTACTGTTAAGCTCTCATTGCGTTAAAATGATTCTAATAGGGGCGCCTGGGTGGCTCAGTCAGTTAAGCATCCGGCTTTGTCTCAGGTCATGATCTCGAGGTTGGTGAGTTCAAGCCCTGCATCTGGCTCTGTGCTGACAGCTCAGAGCCTGGAGCTTGCTTCAGATTCTGTGTCTCCTCCTCTCTCTGCCCCTCCCCTGCTCATGCTCTGTCTCTATCTCTCAAGAATAATAAATACACTTTAAATTTTTTTAGAAAAATAAAAAATAAAAAAATAAAATTATTCTAATAGAGTTTTTTAATTTATATCAGCATTAAGTAATAGCTGAATAGCAATCACAACTCAACCTTGACATAGTACTATATATATTCATAAATTACCCAAAGTATGCATTTCTATTTCACTTGTGGGTCACAGGCTTAAATTTAACCAATTCAAAATAACCCTATGCTTTCTTTTTTTTATTTATTTATTTTAAGAGAGATGGAGAGAGCACTAGCGGGAGAGGGGCACAGAGAAAGAGAATCCCAAGCAGACTCTGCACCAGCAGCCCAGAGTCTGACGTGGGGCTCAAACCCACAAAACTATGAGATCACGACCCTAGTGGAAACCAAGAGTCCAACATTCAACCAAATGAGCCACCCGAGCACCCCAAAATAACTCTATGTTTTAATGCTGTTAAATCACTGAGAATTATTCAAAACTTTTATAATTTTTTATGACTTAATGCAGATATTATCAAAATAGAATATAAAAGTTTTCTGTATGAATATTAATGTAGAAAGTATCTCAACCTCTATGTTGTATCCAGTCCACAATTCAGACGTATAGAGAGCCTACCAAAAGTCAGTTTAGATAAGGACACTTTTTATATTTTAATTTTTTTTTTAATGTGTATTTATTTTTTAGAGATAGACAGATTGTGAGCAGGAGAGGGGCAGAGAGGGAGACACAGAATCCGAAGCAGGCTCCAGTGTCTGAGCTGTCAGCACAGAGCCCGACACGGGGCTCAAACTCACCAACTATGAGATCATGACCTGAGCCAAAGTTGGACGCCCAACTGACTGAGCCACCCAGGCACCCCTGGATAAGGACACTTTTTGTAGACAATGGAAGGTGCAAGAAACAGGCAATCTGCATTTATAAATCAAAATTAACTTCAACTTCAAGAGTATACATTATATGCTATTTTATCTTAGTATTTCCAACTACTTCCAAAAAGAAACAGGTGTTCCTGTCCCTATTAATAGATAGTATTATTAGATAATAGAATTTTACAGAAACATTGAATATAGAATAGAATTAGATAATATTAATAGAGCTGCTGCTTCTACTGCTTCTTCCAATCTTATTTACCAATATAAAGTCATTGTTCCTATCTATTCCATCAGATAATCTTGCCTTTTCCTACCCACTCTGCCAAGATTACTTTAACCCTACCCAAGGCTCCACTCCACATAGCTCAGAAACAATTTTAATTTCTACAGAGATTTCCCCGAGAGTTGAGAATGATAGAAGAGGGCCTAGATTAATTTGGTGGCAGTGACCCAAAGAATCCTCAGCCATGAAAGGGAGAGAGTCATAAACAATCACAGTTTAATCCATATGGATTTATTCTGGAGATAATTAAGAGATAACTGCAATATGAGAACTGGTCTTAAGAAGTGCAATAACAAAATAATAAATAATAAAATAAACATGATGCCAGAATGGCTCTGGAATTTTCATATATAGGGGACTTTTAGGGATAGCATATTTACTTAGGGCAACTTTGAAGGATGCTGATAAAAATTAGGGGGTAGGGTATATTAAAGTGTCTCCAAGTCATTCATTGAATTGTACTGGCCACACACTATATTGGGATTTTGCTTTTCTTTAAAGTCCAAAGAGCTACCCAGTTTATTTTCAAATACTTCAAGGTGAATACAATCCCATTTAACAAAAATAATTAACAAAAATAAGTACAAACAGACTTTCATCATAGTCAGATTCTCTCATTAAACTTTCCTAAAACCAACATGTGAAGTAGCATCAGTGAGGCAGCTAATTCTAAATAAGATCAGCACTCAAAATAAAATATCAAAGTTCTCCTTTCTAACGCCTCCAGTTTCTAAATACTGTTCATTGCTATAGCTTCTTTAATCTTTCTCACTGTGTATTCATTTTTTGGCCGCAGAGTAAATCAAAATACTAATTTAACCCAGTGTGTACAACAGATTATTTGTTATACTGCATTTTACTGAACATACGATAAATCCACTCATAAAAAGGACATAATGACAGACTTTCAACAAACTTAAATAAAAAGCAAAAATTAACAAATATATTTGGAATCTGGCTTTTCGCCAACTAAATGCTATTTTAAATATTATGAATCAATTACCTTCTAATAATTCTGGATTCTCTACATAAATAAGGCCCAAACCTGATAAATTCAGAGGCCTCTTTTAAATGTTTTTAAGTTTCATCATTGGGAGTGCTTGAGAAAAAAGCAAAGATGTCATTAGAAAAAAGCTCTTAAAATTATTGCTTAGCTCACAAAATAAGGTGATTCCATTCTCAAGCAATAGAGGAAAAAATAAGTTCTTTAGAAGTAGAGATGAATCTGAATCTGAATTTGCCATGTGACCAATCACAAATTTGATAAGGCTCTTGGAAAAATACACTGGCAGCACTTGGGCTGGACAGCTTCTTAGATAACAGGGAAACAGATTGTGGCCTAACCGTATGCTCCTCTTGATTTCAGAACAAAATTCGGCGGCCATGGCCACTGATACACCAAAGTTATAAAATCAGATCACCAATATTAAATTGGATTTGGACATTCAGAAAACAATATATGCAAGCCCTATCACTCACATCACAAATTATAGACCTATGTCTTATTTAGATACATTTTTTAATGTTTATTCATTTATTTTTGAGCAGAGAGACAAAGTACGTGCACCAGCAGGGGAGGGCCAGAGAGAGAGAGGGAGACACAGAATCTGAAGCAGGCTCCAGGCTCTGAGCTGTCAACACAGAGCCCGACGCGGGGCTCAAACCCATGAACCATGAGATGGTGACCTGAGCCTAACCAACTGAGCCACCCAGGTGCCCCTAGACCATATATTTTAAATTACAATCTATGGGTACACATATCAAAGTACCTGCAGAGAATTCAAGAATCCTGTGACTTTTAGGCAACACTTCTGATGGACTTAACTGTGAAGCTTTCTTAGCAAAAGTAGGCAGTAACCACTATAAGCACACCATGTCCCATATTATTATGAATTTGTTTAAAATTAAGAGCATAAAAACTGAATAATGGGATAGAAGGCTAGCTCTGTAATTTCCAAAAATGTTAAATTCAAGCTGCACACGAGAAAACATCACACTGGTGAACTTTAAGTGTAGGGCACAAACCTGACAAAAGAGAATAACAGGAAAAAATATATAGGTCATACCTCAAGAAATACCACAACCATTTTTTTCAGAGGAGACAGGAATCATTTAAAATCATTTGTTAATTTAGATATTAGCTTAGAAGTGTTTCATAAGGAAAAAAAGGGATAAGATGAAAGCACTTTTAAATATGCAAAGAAGAAAATTTGTGTATTATTTTGCTAATATCATATAAATTGTTATGTTATTTCATATTTTATTTTGAGGATAAGCCTACTTTAAAAAATAGGTTTGTTCAACGTATCTTCTACTTGACCACCACAATTATGATTTAAGTGCTTAACAAACATTAAGGAAATGCTGACCCTCAGACCACCAAGAAAGAGAAGAGAGAGATGCATAAAGCAAGCAGAGACCTACCTAAAAGATGGGTCTATTAGCTTAGATTAGCTTAGTCTATTTATAGTAGCTTAGTCTATTTGCTGACAGCCAGAATTTCCAAGCATTAAACTTAAACTTATGGAAGCCTAAGTAGTTTTCCCAATCCATCATCGGCCATCATCTATTTACTAGTAAGGGCTGCACATATCAATGGGACACTTAGGACCTAAATCCTTTTAACAAACACCAGTTAAAGAAAACTCCATCAAGTTCCTTCCATATATGGAACTTTCCCCCCATACTTGAAATTACTAAGATATGGAGCATTTTTAAGGTAAAAGACTTTGAAAACAGTCAGGAAGAATATATATGACAAGCATAGATGGAACCGCATGGCCAAAGGGAAAGCACGAGTTATTACTGAACAGTTCTTCTTGGTTGAAAAATACAAGTAATAAGGAGAATAAAGGTGGAAAGGTAGATTGGGGACTTACCGATGAGATATTTGCTATAAAACACTGGTATAAATGTTGGGAGAATTTTGGCAAGGCCTAAAACTTAAAAACATTATTTCTAAGCCTGAATTCAATTATATAAGGGAAGAAAGTGTAGACGAGAGAGAAATCAGAAGGTTAGCACACTGAGCTTGGGTCTGTCGGTGAGTTCACTTTTAACAGTGGCAAAGATACACCCTCCTTTGGCTTCCCCAGAGATATGAATAACTCCTGTTCTTTACTTTAATTATAACTTTCTTGTAGAAAGCACTCTGAATTTGTACCTTGATGCCAAGCAATCAGATGTTCAGTTGTATCCACTTTTTTATCTGTCATTTATTGAGTGCTGACTGCCAGCACCGCTATGTACTCTACGTGGATTATAACACCCCAAGAAACTATTTTACAAAGCCAAAAATTGTACAGCTGGCAAAGAACTTACGATGTTTCCAATTTACAGAAAAGGGAAATGAAGAGTACATCAAGTTTCCATGAAAAGTAAGGGGGACTATAATAATCTGCTTGATTAAAAGCATAAGCAAACTGAATTTTTTGCCAGGATTGAGAATACAGAAAACAGTAGTGAGTAACAGCATGTATAGTATATCCTCAAGAGGAGCATAAATCTCTCTATAATAAAATCCAAGACACAAGACATAACCATTTCTTGCAATTTTCCCTAAAAACAGCAAGAACAAAATAGCAGCTGTGAAATCACCCGGACTACTAAAAAAAGGCTCAGCATCTCTTAAAACACACACAGACACGCGCGCACACACACACACACACGCACACACACACACCCCTATCTCCTAATCAGCAGTACATGCCAAAAACGACAAGTCCCCACAGACTAGACATTTCTGGTAGGGCACAGTTAGGGGAACAACAGGATGACAGTGGCTATCATGTGGCCAGAAACGAATCCGTCAGCAATTTGCTGCACGTGAGATCACTTTCTCTCCAGAGAACGCCGGTTCCTGGGGACGAGGAACCCAGTCGGGCAGGCCCCCCGCCCGGAACAATCGCCGGGTGGTGCAGCTCGGAGGGCGAGCCTACATCCAGCCTCCCCACAGGTAGAAGCAGCCCAGCAAGCAGGAGGAAATATTTCCAAGTCGACAGATGCAGGAACTGAAAAAGGAGGTCACGATGCTGAGAGAATAGATTTAACCCTTTGGTTCCCTGGGAACCGCGAAGACCACGGGGAGCGAGCGCGGCAGAGCCCCCCGGGGTCGGGGGATTCTTTGAACGAGGCGGGTGTCTCCGGCGGGAAGGTCTCCCAGTCCTCGCAGGGCTCCCTCCAGCCCTCAGATCGTGCCAGACTTCTCCAGACAGCCCAGCCACCCCGTCACGAAGAAACTGCTCTGCGGCTGCACCCAACACCTTCACCACCCGGAACCCGCAATCCTCCTCCATTTGGTTTCCTTCCAAGGCTCCTGCCCGCGGACAGTGATTGGCAGACCTCGTCAAAAACGGACCCCAAGCCCAACTTTGCAACGCTCCCTCCGCGCAGCCCCCGCCTCCTTCTCCTCAGGCCGGCCGCGTCTGGGCTCCAGCCCCTCAGCCTCTGGCGCGCGGAGGCCCCGGAGCCCGCGCCCCCGGCCCGGGGCCTGCGGGGGGCTGCAGACAAAGAGGCTGCGGCGCCGCCGCGGCCGCCCGGACCGTCCCCTCGGGGACGGCTCCGCGCCCCCCAACCCCGCTCTCGCGCCGCCGCCGCCTCGCCTCACCGGTGGCCCGGGGGCCCGGGCTCCCGAGCCCGCCGCTGCAGCCGCCCGACGAACAATAGCAGGAGAAGGCGCCGGCGCCGAGACTCGGGCCCTCTGCGGCTCGCGGGCCCGCCGGCTGCTGGCGGACTGACTGACTGACTAACCCACCGGCGGAGGGAGGGAGCGAGCGAGCGAGTGAACGAGCAGGCGGCCCCGGCGCGCGCCCTCCCGCCTTCCCTCGGTGAGGCGAGGCCGCCCGGCCCGCAGCCAGCCAGCCCGCGCGCGCCCCTCCCCCTCTGTTCGCCACAACATTGTAGTAAATTTCTATTGGTCGGCAACTAAGGGAGGGAGGGGGCCGGGCCCGCGGCCCGTCAGCCCATTGGCTGAGGCCAAGTTCTTGGCTCCTCTAGTTTCCCCCCTCCTCAAGGCCGGTAAGGGCAGGGGAGGGGAAGAAAAAGAGGGGGGGAAAGGCAAGGAGCTGGCCGCGTGTGCGCAAGCGCAAATCGAACTCGCTCTGGAGTCCCGGTGTTCCTGGCTCCTGCAGCACCCACGTGGGGAATGAGGTAGGTAGTGAACGGGACCGAGGTGAGGACCTTTCCGCCCGGAGGAGGCACAGGTAAGAGTCCGAGATTTGAAAGCCTCAAGGAAAAGCCGAGGCTGCCGTCAGGCTGCAGCAGCTGACTGCCTACTAACGCACCTCATGACCTTGGGTAAGTCACTCAGCTTTTCTGGGGCTCAGTTTACCCATCTACTAATTCGATGATCTCTAGGCGCCATTCCAAACCTGACATTCGTGGAAGCTTCACCTCTCCTGACAGCTGTGTAAGGCCTGAAACGGACGCCGAATGTTGTGGCCATGCCAAGATTTCACCTGTCTTTTGCATTTAAGGGTCTCCTAACTCCACCCTGGCACCCTCAAAATCATAAAAACCTAGCTTCCGAGATCTGGGCTCCAGCTGAACTTAGGGTTGCTCTGACAATTGCCTGATGTGCCTTTATTTCCCTTCGGAAGTTTCAGAGGCCGCTTGAGCCTTCACACTCCCTGCCAGGCTGGTCTCTGAACAGGCTGGGACCCCACAGAGTAGAATGAAGGCTCATGTTATAAGCACAGTCCCTAGATGGTAAGATAGGTTTTGGTATTCCCATTTTAGAGATGAAGAAACTGATGTAGAGAGGCTTAGACCTGCCAGGATAAGAAGCTGGGCAATCTGACATCAGATCCTCCCTATGCCCCCTTCACTGTCTCCTGGTATCTGATCACAGGCCCCTCCCATCCCAGCTCAGCCTCTAGAAACAGACACCTGCTGGGTTCAATTCTCAGCCTCCAGCCCTCCCTCATTGTTTGGACTTCTATGTGTCAGTTTCTAACCCCATAAAAGGGGATAATCATAGTTCCTACCTCATAAGAGTTATTATAAGAATTAAATCAGTTAAAATATGTAAAGGGCTTAGAATAATGCCCAGCTCATTGTAAGATCTACATAAGCGTTAATTATTACTGCTATTTGGAGACCAAAATATGGACTGAGAGGTGTAGAGCGGGCTGACATAATACTATGTTTGTTAAGCTCTCAATTGTTGTCAACACTGAGCTGAGCACATTACATGAATTATCTGTCTTAAACATCCTAAGTGAACCACTTGAGGACTACCTGACTACCCTATCTAAACCAGCCTCCACCCACACACCCTTGCCCTGATTTTTAAAAAGAGTTTCTTTTTAAGTAATCTCTACACCCAACATGGGGTTCAAACTCACAACCCCAAGATCAAGAGTCACATGCTCCCCCAACGGAGCCAGCCAGGCGCCCCCCGCTTTTTTTTTAAGATTTTATTTTTCACCTTGCCCTGCTTTAATTTGCTTCATAGCCTTTACTTCTTCCTGACTTTCTATATATTTAATTATTTATTGCTCCTCTCAATAAATGGTTGCAGTTTAGATCCACTAAACGGCAAGCTCCAAGAGGACAGGGATTTTGTCCCTCTTATTCATCTCCCAGAACAGTGCATACTCAATAAATATTTGATGAACAAGTGAACAGATTATCCCCATTTTATATATAAGGAAGCTGAAGCTTAGTAAGGTCAAGTGAATTGGCCAAGTTCATTCTGTGGACAAGAGGTGAAGCACCTATTTTTGAATATTCTGGTCCCCTGCCTCGGGTTCTCAGGTTAAGCCATACTTTTGATTCAAGGAGCTCTAGCCCTACCATGTCTGTGCCTCAGAGGCTTCCTTCATATGGACCTGGAAATCTGGTACCTGAAGATCAATCACCAGATGGCTCGCCATGACCACTATGTTATCCAGCAAATTCAGATTCATCAAAACCAATATTCTCTATGCCATGAAGTGCTAGCCAATGATAACATCATATTTAAGGAAGCTTGTTTGGGTGAATGGAGTGTGTAGTATTTAGTAATCGTCACCCTGAAAAAAAAAAGTAGGAGTTTCAGGCTAGGAAAAAACAGCTACACTAAGGCAGGTGTAAACCACTCTTATATTCAGAGTGCTGTGCAAAACCCCAAAAAAACTGTTGACACAGGCTTTAGAATATCAAAGACCAGGAGCGCCTGAGTGGCTCAGTGGGTTAATTTCAGCTCAGGTCACGATCTCACAGTTCATGAATTCGAGCCCCACATGGCTGAGCCTGCTTGGGATTCTCTGTCTCCCTCTCTCTCTGCCCTTTCCCTTCTCCTTCCCTCTCCCTCCCCCACCCCCCCTCCCCCACCCCCCCCACCCCCCCCCCCCCCCCCGCCATCTCAAAAATAAATGTCTGGAAAAAAAAAAAAAAAAAAGAGTATCAGAGACCTGAATTCCAGTCTTCCTTTTTAATTCTCAGCCTGGACATGAAAGGACTTTGTAAAGTACTATGCATGCATGACTGGTTTTGTTATTAATTAGGTTATACACCATTACCTATTAGGCAAGGTGCTCAATCCCTGAGTGTAGCTGGGCCCCCCACATAGTAGGTAGTGGGGGGCTAAGTAATGCCCAATCTGAAGGCAGAGAAACTACCCATACCCATATGCCCATCTGCCCTCTAAAAAGACTCCTCCACAAACCAGACATCTAGTTCTAGTTCACCCTGCAGAGGCAACCCCTGGGTTCCAAGGGTAAAGGTCCCAAGCACCATCCCTGAGTCTAATTTTCTAGGCAGAAACTCACCTCCCTCCCTGCCCGCTCCATGCTCACATCTGGATGGCGGCTGTGCCATGCTCCAAGCCCCAGGTTGGGGTCTCCAGGGGCCATCTCTATCCCGCCTGCCAGCTGAGCCCGCCACTGCCTCCTCCACCACCCCTCCTGTTCCTTCCTAGGGAATACAGGCCCTGCTAGCTGCCTGTCAGCCCCTGGAGCGGTCAAGGGCACTAAGAAAAAAGAGAAAAAAGACGGCATGAAAGGGTCTTAATCCTTTCCCACTGCAAACTGGGCTCAAACACCAGCTGCACGGGAAAGGGTGAAATTAGATGGTGAAATTAGGTGGTGACCAGCGGGGAAGGCCAGGGAGGGTTATATGGGGCCTCCGATGACCTGGAAGAGATGAGATTGGGAGAGAGTGGGGGTAGCGTGGGGGAACAGTTGGAGTCCGAACCATTCCCAAATCTGGGACGTGGGCGGATTAGGGACACAGCTGGCCTTACGCCCCAGTGATAGGGCTCATGGAAAATATGTGTCTGTTGTGGGGGGTGGCTTAAGATGAAGAGGGCTTTTTGAAAAGCTGGGCCCACCAGGAAAGTGTTCTCATCAGTCACTATTGAATAAAAACCAATCCTTGTAACAAAAGTACATGAAGAATAGTTGTCTTTCCATTCTGCCCATGGTCATAACATTGCAGTTATTTAGACCTTTTAAATACAAATGGTAAACAAGCTATGATAAGGCAGGAAAATTACTATTCATACAATGGTATGACTTTGTAGGCAATTATTTTTAGTAGTAGTATATGAATTAGTCGTAGAAAATATAGTTAAATAAGGGGCACCTGGCTGGCTCAGTCAGTGGAGTGTGAGACTCTCAATCTTAGGGTTGTGAGTTCGAGTCCCATGGTGGATGTAGAGATTTAGTAAAAATAAAATCTTCAAAAAAAAAAAAGAAAAAAATATAGTTCAATAAAAAGAAAAAATCAAATCATCATAAACCATCAATCAGAAATAACCACCATCGGGATGCCTGGGTGGCCCAGCTGGTTAAGCATCTGAATCTTGATTTCAGTTCAGGTCAGGATCTCACAGTTTGTGGATTTGAGCCCTACCGCAGGCTCTACACTGAAGCCTGGAGACTGCTCGGGATTCTCTCCTCTCTCTCTGCACCTACCTCCACTTCTGCGCACACACACTCTCTCTCAAATATAAATAAATAAACATTAAAAAAAAAAAAGAAGAAGGGCACCTGGGTGGCTCAGTTGGTTAACATCTGACTTCAGCTCAGATCAGGATCTCACGTCTGTGAGTTTGAGCCCTGTTGTCAGGCTCCGTGCTGGCAGCTCAGAGCCTGGAGCCTGCTTTGGGTTCTGTGTCTCCCTCTCTCTCTGCCCCTCCCCCATTAGCATACTCGTGAGCACACACTCTCTCGCTCTCTCAAAAATAAACATTTAAAAAAATTTTTTTACTTAAAAAAAAAAAGAAAGAACACCATCAATATTTTGGTGGGGGACTTCCCTTCTAGTACCTTTTGTTATACATATACTTTTTTATGTGTATTAAATTAAATCATATGAAATTGCTGATTTTATAAGTTAAAAATGATCAAATAGCAGCCATAGCGTATAGTTCAACCTAATGTGGTTTTTTGTGGGGTTGTTTTTTTTTTTTGGTTTTTTTTTGGTTTTTTGTTTGTTTGTTTTAGATCATACTGTTTTGGAACTGACTTTTTCACCTCATAATATACTGTATTGTGACATTTAACAGTGCTCTCAAGTGGATATACCATAATTTAGTTAAATCTAAATGTTGGGCATTTAGGTTATTTCCCATTTTAATCTTTTATACTCAATAAACATCCTTTTATCTAACCATACTCATGACTATTTTTTTTTAGGATACATTGACTGCAACATTTTTTTTTTTTTTTTAACTGTAGCACACAGGTCTTCCTGTTCTGGTCATTTTTTGAGATAAAGGCAAAGGAAATCAGCATATGCAGTAATTTTATACAATATCTTATCTTTTGTATTTGAGCAGGCTTTGACCTCTTTGACACAACCACTTTGCTTACAATAATTGCATTAAGCTCAGTCCTAACACAATAAGAACAAAAAATGTGATTGAAATACCTACATTGGAGTTGGCAAGTTATGTCCTTTTTGCTGTGGAGACACTCCAAGACACGAGCAGAAGGAAAGGAAGTTGAAAAGGTAAAAGAGGACTCAGTAGACGGCAGCTAAGATACTCCTCTAGGCCTCTAGATTCACAGAATCTTAGAACTGGATAGGCCCTTAGAGACCATCAAGCCCAAGCTGCTAACTTTTAAACAGATTGGGAAATGGGTACAGAAACTGGGAAGCACTTGTCCAAGGTCACACAGCAAAGAGTGGCAGAGCCCAAACTTGAATGCAAGGCTTCTGACCCTGGATTCTGTGGTTCCCTGCCTTCTTCTGAGCCCGCCTACTTTTCCCTTCCAAAGCTGCAATCCAGGCTCAATTCTACAGCCATAAAAACCTAGGAATGTCTAAGCTGGAAGGGCCCTTAGAGATCATTTATTTTTTTATTAAAAATAAATTTTTTTAAATGTTTATTTATTTTTGAGAGAGAGAGAGATGGAGCGAGCCAGGGAGGGTCAGAGAGAGAGGGAGACACAGAATCTGAAGCAGGCTCCAGGCTCTGAAATGTCAGCACAGAGCCCAATGCAGGGCTGGAACCCAGGAACCGTGAGATCACGACCTGAGCTGAAGTTGGACGCTTAACCAACTGAGCCACCCAGGCGCCCCTAGAAATCATTTATTAATAGAACTAATAATAACAGCATTTATTAGGTATTTACCATGCGCCAGGCACATAGTAAGTACTTTATATGCATTTATTGCATTAAGACTCACCGCAATCCTACAAAGTAATATTACCCTCAATTGCAGTTGAAAAAAACTACAGCCTAGAAATGTGAGGTGATTTTCACAACCTCACACAGCTTAAACTAGGCCCATCTGATGCCACTGTCCTCTGCTGTGCGCTGCTTTCATATCACTCTCAGAAGAGCAGTTTGGAAATGATATGAACGAGCAATACCAACATCTGTCCCAGGACTCCAAGAAAAGGCTGTTGTGACTACTTCTGACTACAGCCCTGGGACATTCAAGGAGGGACTCAAGGATCTGGCCTCCAGTGACCCTCCCCAAACCCCTTCTCTTGCCAGCTGGAATGAGTCTAATGGCCCTGATCCAGCAAAGCCTCCAGCTCACTCAAGTTTAACCCACTAATTCTCTCTCCCCGGGACCAGGTATCTTCTAGGTCTAGAGGGTTTCCCAAGAAACATGGGGAAAGACTCCGTGCCACCAGCTAGCCTGGCCCCTTCTAAACCTGTTAAAGTCAGCCTGGTGCAACCCTCACCTAGGAGAGGGCAAAGGAGGAGTTACAGGGAAGCAGGCAGGACTGAGCACCCCCTTCGTGTAGTCACTGGGGATCACGGAATAAATGAGATGGGTCCCCTGACAATAAGAACAATCGTCATTATCATCATCCCATAAATGGGTGATGGTAAGAAGTTAGAAGGCAGGCAGACCTGCGTTCAAAGCAAAGTTCCACCACTGAGATGCTACATGAGTCTAAGCAAGTCACTTCTGCCCTCTTCCTCATCTATAATATGGGGGAAACGTGTGCCAAACGCTGTGTACTAAGTACTTTTTATTGCAATATGTCACTGAACTGTCACAACAGTTCCTTGAAGAAAGCATGACTGTAATTCCCATTTTACAGGTGAGAAAGCAAAAAACTTACCCATGATCACCCAGCTAATAAGTGTCCAAGTTGAGATTCAGATCCACCTCTGCCTGGCTTTACTGCTAGTACGCTTCTTACAGTTTACAGATTGCCTGCATTTCCACAGTGGTCATTGTAGTAATGCCAGCAAAGATATACGGCTCACTCACCAGGTGCCTATGTACCTTACCCGCATTCTCTTAGTTGAGAATTTCCAGCTTTGGAAACTGAAGTCAGAGCAATGAGGCACTTTGCCCAATGTCATGTAGTTAGGGAGGGCTATAGTTGGGAAGCCAAGTTTGTCTGACTCCAGAACCCTATCCTTTGCCCACCATACTATCCTGCCTCTCTTTCCAGTGAGGCCAGGTAGATGTCTTTATCTCTGACAGATGAGAAAGCTGAGGCCTAGCAAGAGGTAGTGACGTGACTGTAGTGACCCAACAATCAAGCAGCTAAGCAGGGACTTGAACGCAGGCTCCAGAGTGTTAAACCCAGGATTATTTCCTCCACCCATAATACTGTATCCTGACCATCAGAAAATGCCCCTGTCCACTGGATATTTAGAAAGCTTATACCCAGCTTCCCCAGGGGCAACAGGGAACCCCTGCTATACCAGGCCAGGCATAGAGAGCTAAGGGTGTGGAGGAGAAACTTTCAGGATACTACCTGCCGAAGACAGCGGTTGAGCTGGTAGCCCAGATGCCCCTAGCTTTGGACACCTCAGTCTTGGTCTGCCTAAGGGATGGACCCACAGCTGGGAAGGGGGGAGTTACAGAGGAAGCTGCCTGAGGCCTGGGCTTCCCTGACTGGCATAGCTTTCTGCTGTGATTTCTGCTGAAAAACAAAAAGCTCAATCCTCTGGGCCTATGTGCTAATTACCAATAATGACATAATAACCATTGTGGGCCCAACAGCCAAACAGCCCCAACTAGAAATTCTGCATAGCTCAGGCTCCGGAACAAAAGATTTGGGTACTCCAAATGAAACTGATGCCCTGGCAGAAAATGTCAGAAGCAAAGGGCTTTAGGGTTGACCCAGACAAAGTATTATCTGGCCAATGGAGAGGATGATGGCCACTGAATACAATTATTTACTGGGAATTATTTATCTGCACAGCATGGTGCCAGACCCAGAGAGAAGAGGCTTCATGTTTTCATTAATTCACTCCACAAATATTTATTTAGCACCTACTATGAGCCAAACACTTTTCTAGGTACACGGGAATAACACTGAACAAGACAGACAAAAATCACTGTCATCACTGAGCTTACCATTCCAATGCAGGGGACGGGGGGTGGGGGTGGGGGACAAACAATAAACAAATATTCCATAAAATATAGTATGTCAAAGGATGATAAGTGCTATGGAGAGAAAAAAGTAGGCCTGGAGGGAAGATAGAGAATGTTCGTGTTGTGGTAGGAAAGGGTGTTACCATTTTAAATACGATAGGAAGGTCCTTTCTAAGAAGGTGACATTTAAACCTTCTTAAAGGGGCAAAAAAATTAAAGGGGCACCTGGGTGGCTCAGTCGGTTGAGCGCCAACTTCAGCTCAGATCATGATCTCACAGTTCGTTGAGGTCAAGCCCCACATCCAGCTTGCTGCTGACAGCATGGAGCCCACTTCGGATCCTCTCTTCCCTCTCTCTTTGCCCCTCTCCCACTCATGCTTTCTCAAAAATAAATAAACATTTAAAAAGATAAAAATAAACAAAAAAATTAAGGACATGAGAGAGCAAGTCATGAAAGTATTTGGAGGTAGAGAGTTCCAGACTGAGTGAATAGCAAGTGCAAAGGCCCTGGGGTGGAAGTGTGCCTGATATATTCAAGGACTTGCCTGAGATCATAGATCCAGTCATTAACAGGGCTGGGAGAAGAAAGGAACCATACACAGACTAATCACCCACTGTGTACCTGAACTCTCTTAAGCCTTAGGAAACTCTGGAGGTAAAGATCACCATCTCACAGATGAGGGAGTGAGACCCAAAGAAGAGAAGTAACTGATCCACATCCCACAGCTAGAATAGGCAGGTTTGTTTGGCCCCAGCCTGTTGGCGCCTCCCTGCTTCTCTTCTCTATGTCTTGCCCATGCAAATCCTAAGTATTTGTTGAGTTAATTAAAGAATGAACAAATTAATTTCTCAAGCCATGCCCTTCCAATGAACTGCTTGCTGACTGGCCTTCTTGTCTCTACTAATCATAGAATAACAACAACAATAATTCCAATGTGCTAGCTGTGGACTGAGTATTTTACCTGAATTACCTAATTCAGCCCCCCTTAGGTAATCTTAAGAGAAGGTGCTAATATTTTTCTCATTTTATTAGTAAGAAAACTAAAGCTCAGTGAGGTAGAACTCACTAGAGGTCCCACAGCTGGTAAGTGGTGAAGCTGGGATTTAAACCGAGGTCTGTCTGCTCCCAAATCCCTTCTTTTAATCCTATAATATTAGTAGAAACCTCTGACATCAATCCATCCCCTTCCTTTTATAAACCAGAAAACGGAGGCTCAGCAAGGGCAGGTGAAGAGCTAGGGAGGGGGGCAGCCCTCCAGCCCCCCCTCCGCCCCCCCCCACCCCCCCACCCACCCACCCCCGTCTGGCCTCCCTCCTACTCCACCACATGGGGGCTGTGGACCAGGTTTTCTTTCCTGTGCCTGCCTGTTTCCCTGCCTCTGCAGAAGTCTTGTTGTCCTAGCTCCTTGAGGACGGTTGCAGGGAGCTTACACTCCACCTCTGCCCCCTCAGCCTTGGCCTGGGTAATGCAGGACCCTTCCTACTCTGCCTTCCCAAAGTGCTTGCAGTGGCATTAACCAGTGGCGGCTGCAGAAAGGAAACTGTCCCCGTGCGGCTCCTGGAAGAGAGACAGTGCAGGCTTGGCGCCAAGAGGGCAGAGGTGGGCTGGGGGCAGGGGCCAAAACCAGGCCGAGGGTGAGGCTAGAGTGTTCCAGCCAACCCGAAGAGGGGGGAACGGGGGAGGAGGGTAAAAGATCCTGAGCCTCTGGCTTTGAAACCAATTTACTGGGTGTCATTTGTTCAACCAGAAACTGTATCAAATACTTCAAGTCCCTAGACTGGGAAGAAACAGGACAGAAGAAGGTTCTGGACAGCATTTATAACAGCATTAATACTTCGTACCGACCACTGAAGCCTCCTAGTGCTCAGGACTGAACTGAGTGCTTTATCTACATTGTTGTTAATCCTCACAGTAAAATCAGCCCCGTTTTACAGCAGAGGAAACTGAGGCTCAGAAAGGGGAAGTGACAGCCAAGGTCACCTCATCACACTCATTCATAGGGTAGTGCCACAAGGGCCCGGAGACCTGGGTTCCTGCTGTGTGACCCTGCACCATCTACCACCCTCTCTGATTTGAGGCTCTTGCATGTATACCAAAAAGGACTTGCTCAGAAGCCTTTATTATAAAATGCAGGAGGCTCAGGGATCCAGTTCTGCCCAGACTATGGGGCCTCCCACAGATACAGGACATCATACTTACTCTCCTTCCCATCACCCCCCAAAAAAGGGCCTGGGGATCATCTTCCAGGGGGAAAAAATAAAGCCACAGATTTTCAAAATATTTGTCCCTGTTTCAAGGCTACTGCTGGCTTTGGCCTCCAGCCAGGAAGGGGCCCCTGAGATGGGGAGTTGGGGGGAGCCCAGGCCTCAAGACTGAGAGTCCTTGGGCCTGGGGCCAAGGGGGGCGAGGGGCAGGAGGGGGCGAGCTCGGCAGTGGGCCAGGACCCCTCAAGAGATTTGGGCTTGTTTCTTAATCCTTTCCTCCCTTTGTTGGCCACAGCCAGCTGCCAGGAAAGTGGGGGGGTGGAGTGGGGGGGTGGGGAGGGAAGCAAGTGGGCAGGACCAAGGAGATTGAGGAATCCAAATAATGATGGCTGAACTGGAGCTCCTTTTCATGGGTGCCCAGTACAGGGAGACATTGTGCAAGGCCATTGGTGAGGATTATCTCATTGAAACCACTGCCCCTCCACGTGAGGAGGGCCTGCTGTCCCTTTTACTGAGGTGAAAACAGAGGTGCAGAGAGGGCAGGTGACTGAAGGTCGGCCATACAGCTCATAAGCGGCAGAGCTGGCAGGGAACCCAGGTTGTTGACTCCCATGAGAGGCAGCCACTGGGATTGACTGGGGTGGGGGTGAGGTGGGGGAATAGGGGGAGCAGGGTGGAAAGGGCCCTAGCAGTCTCAGGAGAGCCGGCAGTTATGAGGGTGATCACCTCCAAAGTGACTGTCCCCAAAGCCCTGTATGATCTGGGCCCTGCTCCCCTGCCCAGCCTCAACTCCTGTCACAGCATCGCCTCTCCCTTTCTGTTCCGGCCATACCAAACTACTGTACAAATGTGCCCTGAGCACATTACGTGGCTTTAAGCCCTCACACATGATGTTCCCTATGCTTACAAAATTGTTCTCTCCACTGCCCGCCTAGAGAGCTCTTGCTTACCCTTCAAATCCCAGCTCAACTACCCAATGCCTAGAAGGAGTTAACCACCCACTCACCTGAGCTCACGCAGAAGTGCTTCAAGTACCCAGAGTGGCAGGAACCCCACCTGAGTCATCTTTGTGCCCCTAAGAACCCTGCACACAGTCAGTGCTCAGTAAGTGTTTGTTGTCTCTAAGTGCGTTTTATCACTGAATCTTTGAGGCAGGCAAAACAGGTTTTCTTGTCCTCTCTCTCAAGGCTCAGAAAAGGAGGGCAAGAGAGAGGGAGTGACTTCCAGAGGTCACGCAGACATTCAGTGACGTGACACTGGTAGAGCCGGAAGCCAGGCCTTCTCTGCACCACACAGGTCCCTGCCTGGCCCCCACCCCAAAGAGCTCCCTCATCCCTGCCAGACCAGCCAGGGTCACCACAAGGGGCCCCAAGGCAGGAGTGGGGGACATGGGCCCTGGTGGCCAGAGGTCTTGCCCGAGTGTCCAGCTAAGACATAACTGCTGCCTGCAGGAACCAACGCAGAGGGTGACAAAAAGCAGACAAGTGGCTTTATCCCCCAACCCCTCTCGGACTCGTCTTCCTGGGTATGTCCCTTAGCCAGAGACCCCAGCAGGCCCCATCCGCCCCACAGACCCCACCTCCTTCCTCTCCTGCCTGCCCACTGCAGTCCGTTATCACATCCTGCTGGCTCGGCCTCCTAAACAGACGTGCTCCCCATCCCATAGCTCAGTCCCAGGCCCCATTTCAGCGTCCCTCATCTGGAGAGTTGCCCCTGCCTCTCCTCTCCCACTAGTCCTCCGAATCAAGCGACCCTCCCCAAATATGAGCCTGATCATGTTCTTCCCCGGCTTCATATCTGATGGCTCCCCACTGCCTCTGGGACAAATCCCCCTAACTCTCCTGAGCCTGTCCGTCTAGCTGCATTCCCACAAGGGCAGGTCATGACTCTGTACCTTGGCAAAACAGTTCCTTCCACTAGGAATGCCCTTTCTCCTGGTCTTTGCCTGAAAAGATATTCACGGTTCACATTTCGGTGCATCAGTCAAAGGTGGAGTTGGTAGTTCTGTGTCTTTCTCCCCAGCTAGACTCTGAGCTAGGACAGGGCGAGGAGGCAGAGACCACACAGATTGATCTCTGTGCCCCATGCCCGGCACAGGGCCTGGCACAAAGTGCGGAAGAATGAAAGCAGATGGGTAGGAAAGAGAGGTGTGTCCTTACTTCCAAGAGGCCTCTTCCCTCCCTTCACCCACTGGTGTCTTTCAGAACCTGTCAGACTAGGTTGCTACCTGCCTGTCCCCAGCAGGCCCCTCCCAGACCTCATCTCCACTATCCCAAGAGGGATATCTTTGTAATCCTAAAATAACACCCAAAGCTATAACTATAATAATAATTACATTGCTCAGCATGTACCTCATTGCATTATTTAATCCTCACAAGGACTCTAGGAGGTACACAGGTTCTTTTATTATCCCCATTTTATAGATAAGGAAACTGAGATTCCAAGAGGTTAAATGTCTTGCTCAAGGTCACACTGGTAAGCAATAGATGTGGAATGCAAAGCCAGATCTGTTTGACTCTCAACCACTATGCTATCTGGCCTTCTCCTGCTTTCTGGTGTCTCCTCTCTTCAAAACTCTTACAGCACCGGCCTGGGTGGGGTACACTGTGTGTGCATGTGCTTGTGTGTTCAGCAAACAGTCCTATAGCCCTCACCAGCCCTGTGCTGAGCACTGGAGATAGAGAAGAATCAGGCATAGTCCCTGCCCCCTTAAGAATTTGGGTCTTGGGTTGAGCAGACTTGGGTCTGAGCTCCAGGTTTACCCCTAAATAACTATGTGAGTCTGGGTAACTCACTTGATTTACTCAGTACCAGTTCCCACATCTGCAAAGCAGGGACCATAATGCCTGGATTGCCAGGAGGACCAGATGAGATAATGCATCTGAAATAGCATATAACAACCCACCTAGCATATGAGAAACATCTGAAGGCAATAATACATATGATGACTAGAGACTCCCAGGATCCCAAGGCCAAGATGGGATGTAATTCTCCAGGGCCCTCCCTTGGAGCCTCCTCAGCCCGACCCAAAAGTAATAGTGATAATAATGCCTGATCCACCCATTCGCTCATTAAATAATTCTTCCAGGGAAGTGTTCTTTATTAACCCTCTTTTGTAGGTGAGGCAACCAAGGCCCAGAGAAGGTAGGTTACTGAATCAAGTCACACAGCAAAAGAATGGGACCTACTTTCACAGTGGGTAGAGCCCAGCCCTTAGCCCAGGCCCTGGCCAGACTGCTTGAGAGTCTGGGGCTCCTGACTCCTAGATTCTAGTCCCGGCTGGGTGGGAAGTTAAAATAGTAGAATGGAGGTAAATAAAGGTATACTTTACTTAGCCCCCTCCCAGAAAGAGCTCAGGACTGGGTGGAAACCAATAATTACCAAACAGGGCCCTGTACTGGGCACTTCTCACCGGCTCCTTCCCACACCCATGTGGGGGAAGTGTTATGATATGCATGTTGCAGACGAGGTCTCCAAGACAAAGAAGTCAATGGCTTGTCCACTGTCACACAGCAAGGTTAGTGGCAGTACTGGGGGGCAGAGTCCCTCCTCACCCCTCCCTCCTTCAGCCCCAGACCTTCCCAGCTGCCCCTGTCTTCTGATGACACCTAGAGGTTCTGTCCCTCTCTCCCCAGTTCTAAGCAGAGGCCCTGCGAAGGCCCTCTCTCTGCTGATTGAAGGCCCCACCCTCAATTCAGAGGACCCAGAGCTCACTTAACCGAGCCCTGGCCCTGAAGGAACTCACAGTCTAGTGAGCAAAGACAACACATTTCACTGAGCCCCTTTGATGTTGGTCACTTTATATCCATTAGCCATTTAACCCAATACAAAGCACATTGATGGGGCAGAGTGACAGTGATTGAATAAATATGCTCATTCGTTCAGAAATATTCATTGAGTACATACTACATACCATTATACCCTGGATGCTGGAGATATAACAGTGAATAGATAAACAAAAATCCCTGCTCTCAGGGGTCTTACATAAAGAAAAGAACAAACATACTGTGTCAGGTAGACACTGAGATTCCCATTTTACAGACATGAAACTGACATGCAAAGAGCCACCCAGCTACCAGGTGCAGAATGAGGATTCTATTCCTGACCAGTCTGGCCCCTAAGACCTTTGCATTGTGTTACGTGTCTCAAAAATCAGCCGGTGTGTTAAGCATCTGGAGAGAAGTCAGCTGGTTGTGGTAGGACCCAAACTTCACAGAATGCCCTCCCTCAGTTCCTCTACCCCTACTGCTGGGCTCCCTTTACACCTCCCAGTGGCCTCTGAGCTACAGGACATGCATTAGAATCAAGCCCCAGAGGCAGTCATTTAGCCAGACTAGTACTCACCCAGCAGCAGCCGGTCGGGGTCATACAGCCCGTCAGGGAGAAGTCGTGGAGCCATCACCGCAGGGGCACATGGAAGCAAAGGACAGAAATGAGACACAGGCACAACCACCCAATAAGCTCTTTGGGGCCCCTCTTCATCCTGAGCAGGGGGAGATCCTGCCTCTGCCTCTGTATCTGCCTCTGGGGTTCTGCTAGGGCAGGTACCCTGTTAGTCAGCAATCTGATAATCTGATATTGCACCCAGAGCTCCTCCTAGGACCCAGCCCACTGGAGGCAGCAAGATCCCTCTAGACAAATATTAACTCAGCACCTAGGTGTTGGGGATACAGGATGAAAACAGACATGGCCGCTGCCCTCATGGAGCCTATGGTGCAGTGAGAAGGAGATCATGTAATTTACGAATGGATTACAACTGTGTGAGTGCTTCAAGGAGGAAATTTAAGAACCCAGGCCGGGGGGCACCTGGGTGGCTCAGTCAGTTAAGCATCTGATTTCAGGTCATGATCTCACGGTTTGTGAGTTCAAGCCCCACACCAGGCTCTCTGGATCCTCTGTCTCCCTTTCTCTCCCTCTCTCTCTCTACCCCTTCCCCACTTGCTCTGTCTCCCTCACAGTAAATAAATAAACTTAAAAAAGAACCGCGGGTTCAAACCCTGGCCCTCACTCACTAACTTTGTGACATGAGGGTTCAGCTTCTCTGTGCCTCAATTTTTTCTCTGTAAAATGGGGATTGCATTAGTGCCCACCTCCAGGGCAGTTGTAAGGATTAAATGACTTAATATATAAAAAACACTTTGCACAATGCTTGGCACACAGTACACTGTTCATAACTGTTAGCTACTGTCATTACAGGGAGCTGGAGACATGGGTTTTGGAGGGACCTAGTGTGGGCCAGACCACCACCTACCTGACAACATACAGATTAAAAGAGACAATAGAGGTGAAGCTCTGGGCCCAGTGCCTGGCACATGGTAACCAGACGATAAATGGTGGTGGTATTCTTAGGGCTGTTCTCTAGCACATCCCCAGGGTACAGCATCTCAGCAGAGGCTGTCAGAAGTGCCCTCTCCCCACAAACGCAACCCAGAACTGCAACTCTGGACTGAAAAATAACCAGCATTCTCACCTGATGCTACAAATACCTCATCTCCCTTGACCTTCACAATGACCCAGGAAGTGGACCAAGGCAAAATTATTCCTATTCCCATTTTACAGATGAGGACAATGAAGGGAAGGTACTCCTCTCTCTTGGGTGTGTCACTTCATATCTCCAAACCTAGGTAAGTGGTCAAGCCAGGATCCCAACAGGCATCTGCCTGGATTTTGTTCTCCAGGTCTCCCCTTGTGTTTCCCCCCCAGTGCACAGCCCCACACAAGACTTGGAACCTCTCCTGCATCAGTCCCTTCATCTGAAATACTTACAAATAGCCCAGGATCCAAGCTGTTCCTGACCCCAACTCTTCTTCCACAGGCTCAGCCGCTGCTACTCTGACCCTGCCTCTAACCTTTTACCCCATCACCAACTCCAGCCACAAACCCATGGGCCAAGGAATGTCTGCACGCAACTACTAAAATCCATGTTTTACAGATGGAGAAACGGAAGTCCAAAGGTGGGCCACATATCCAAGGTAGCCTTTTGGTGCCCAGCTCTTATACCTTGGCAGTAGTCGGGTGCGGCTGGCCCTCTGAGGAAACCTTGGGTAGGGTCCTGACCTGCAGGTTGCACCCTCCGCTCTTCTCCCCCCCACACTGGGCCTGGTGGGCACCTGCACAGCCTGGCCCCCAGTTCCCCAGCCTAAATATCCCAGAGCTCTGAGCACACCCAGAAAGAGTCAGACAGGTTCCAGGGGTAAAGTCTAGGCATCATGTGAGCCTTGGTACCTTCCAGGTGGTGGCCTCCCCTTTCAGTTGAGTCTGGGCTTTGGAGTCAGACAAACCTAGATTTAAATCCCAGGCCAGCCACTTCCCAGCTGTGTGACTCTGGTTAAGTAGATTCACCTCCTTAAACTCCTAAGAAATAGGAATAATACCTATTCCCTCATGGGGTTGTAAGGATATTAGCTAATGCTGCATATTAAAGGCTTAGCACAGAGCGCTGTGGATAGTAAATGTGGCTCTAATTATGATTAGAGAACACAGGCCAAGAACAGGACATGAAGGCCCATCACACTCTACCTTGCCCTTGCCCCATTCTTTCGCCTCCCCCTCCTGTGGGGTGGACTAAGCCCCAAAGCATGTCCTGGAGGCTATAATAATGGGTGCTGCAAGACCCTTTGAGGCTCTAAGCTCATCTCCCCTTCTCATGTCACACAAAGAGAAACTGAGACCCAGGGAGAAAAAATGGGCCCACAGACTATATAGGAATAGAATCCTGCCCCCTCTAATAAACATCAGAATCCCAGGACCCAAGAAAAATCTGAAAGCCCCACCCTCACCAGGGAACAATCATAAAGACCCATTCTGCAAGCCCCCAACAAATCTCAGGCCACCATGACCTTTGTGGCGAGCCCTTTGTGGGTATCCTGTTTAGCTCTGTGGCTAGCAGACCCATATGTGGTGCTCAGGAAGGGCTTAGGGACAAACCCACGCAGTTCCTCTTCGGTTCCACAGAGAAATTCTGCTCAGGCTCCCCCTCCAGAGGTGTCTCCTTGCATCTCCCTTCCTCACTCTGGCCTCTGTCTCACCCTGCAGCCGGGGTCCCATCAGCTGGGTGCAACCCCAGCCAGCAGAGCTCTCGGCCTCCAGAGGCCTGTACAGCGTCAGCATCTTCCCAGCCAGACTGGGATGTTCCTGCCCAGCACAGCCAGCCAGGCTCCTCCTGGCCAGGGTCCACTCTGCAGAGGGGGTGCTGGCCCTGGCCTGCCAGGGGCCCCACCCCCACTGGCCTAGCAGGTGGGGCAGCCTGGGAGCCCTGGGAGCTTCTCTTGGCACCTGCAACCTACAAGAGGGAGGCCAGCCTAGTCTCGGCAGTGCAAGGATGGGCTGATCAAGAGACAGATGGGTGTGGTGCCTCTTCACCCCACAAGCAGGTGCTCCACCTGCACCGCACATTGCTGGGCCTGGGCAGGCCCTGCCTCCTAATACACAGAGGAAACCTCAGGACCTCCCCACTCCACTCTTAAAACACCCCACTGGCCGACCCCCAGACCAGCTATCGTTCTGGTCACTGCACACTTATTACCTCAGTTGATTCTGCTGCTAATGCCTGTAAGGTCTGGATTATTGGAGAAGGAAGAACCTGGGACTCAGAGAAGTGAAGTGATTCATGCAAAGTCACACAGCAACATGGCAGGGCCAAGATTTAAACGCAGTTCTGCTGCATGCAAAGCCTACAGGGCACCAGATGTCACCTTTCCTTCCACCTCTCTGCTCCCTAAAGCTTCTGGATCCCCGTCTTCCCAAACCTTCCACCTCTCTCTGCAAAGTCTCTCCCTCCACAGTGCTAGTCAGAATTAATCATTTCCCACCTCATGGCTGCTCTAGCACCTTGTTTACACAACAGCAGCAGGGTACAGGAGTTATTTCTGAGGTGTCTGCCTCACTGGCACTCAGAAGGGCCTTGAAGGCAGGGGGTGAACCCAGTACATGCTCCTCACACCTGAGAGTCTGTCACCCCAAACTCCACCCTCTCCCTACCCCCATGCAAAAGTCCTCTGACCTCCTCCTGTTGATCCCCTCCCCACCCCTAGCCTCCTGCCCAAGCCTGTAACTGGGGTGAAGGTAGGGAGCTTGCTAAAACCTCAGGGGCTCTGTGCCAGTGCTCTGGCCCCTCCCTCTCCCCTTCAGTAGCTGAAGGTGTGACCCAGACCTGACACCAGCCGGTTCTCACAGGGACTCCCAGCTGCCCTCAGCACCAAACCCGGCCAGATATTCCCCAAACCTTCTCCTTCTGGAGAAAAAGGCTCTAGAAGCAGAGAAAGGGCTGCCTTCAGCCCTAGTCCGGGAACTTGAGGGGTCACATTCAGCCCCTCCCACGTCAGGGGACACTGTGGGCCTTGAAATAACCCCCCCCCCCAACCCTACCGGAATAGTCCTACCCTTCCCCCCTTCTGGGGCAAGCTAGGGCTGAGGTCGGTCTGGACAAGTCCCCGCCTCCAATTTGCCAGAGGGGAGAACTCTTGTTTTACCCCCAAAGAAGTGGGGTTTGCCGGAAAGTATAGGTTAGGACGAGAAAACTCCCGGGGAAAGACTGAGAACAGGGACAGGAACACAGACACAGGAGAGATGAGGGACACAATGAATCGGGGGATGAGAGCAAGCAGGAATCTGAGAGCGATAGAGAGACTGGGGAGACCAGAGACAGAGGAAAGTCCCCGAGACCAAGCCTGGAAGGGAGCGTGTGGGCCGGGGCGGTGACGGGAGGGCCACCCTGGTAGGCAGAGCTGGCGCCCCAGCTCTCGGGTCCCTCAGTCCGGAAACCCGAAGTCAGTTACGTAAGGGGCCGGGCGCGGGGTTCCAGGCCCTGGGGGCCCCCTCCCGCTGCGCGCCGCCCGCCCTCCCGCTCCGGCCAGCGCTGCGGCGGGCCCGGCAGGAGCATGCGGGCCGGACAGGGCGGGGCTGGGGGGGGCACCTGGGGCCTCAGCAGTCTGCAGACACCCGCCCGCGCGGACCTAAGCCGGGACCCCCGCGCCAGAGAGGCCGGCACTGCCTGGGACCGCCAGCGGCAAGCGTCCACCCCCGGACCCCCCTCTCCTCTCGCCCGCGCCCCTCCCCGCACCCTGAACTTGGAGACTTCCAGACCCCTGTGGACCCCCAGTTCGGACCTTGTAAGCCAGGACTCCTAGAGACCCTCTCCCCTGACCCTTAGACCCTAGTCTCGCCCCTACCGGGGCGTCTCGGGCCCTTGGGAGTGGGTTCATCTGTCCGTCACCCCGTCCCTCCCGGAGACCCAGGATCGTCCCCAGACGGTCCAGGCTCACCTGGGCCGGACGGGGCGGGGACCTGGCCGGGCCAGGCCGGGCCGCGTTCTCGCTCTCCGCCGCTCTCGCCCTTTAAGAGGTTCCTGCCACTTTGCCCCGCCGGGGGCCTCCACCTGCACTGACAGGGCAACTCTGGAGTGAGGCCCCGCCCCCGACCCGGGAGACCTTCTGATTGGCTCAAGCAACTGCCAATCGGCGGGGCGGCGGAGAGGACGGTGCCGAGAAGTAGGAGCTTCGTCGCAACCGGGAAAGGGCTGGGGCTGCAGGTGCGGCCTGACCCGGACGCCGAGCTCTTGAGCGGCCCCGGGTTGATCCGAAGGCTCAGGGGAGGACTGAGTAGGGAGCTCCTGGATTGGGTGGTGTGGTGTCTGATGTCATACGGCAGAAGTATGATGCAATTTGTCACGTGATGCTGCTCCTAACCTAAGGGCTGGAAGGGTGGTAGGAAGGGAGTTGGTGGTAGGAAACCTAGGGAAGTGACCCTGGGGAGTCTCACCTGATCACCTGTCCCACCATTTAGCCCTGTGTGACCTTGAGCAAGTCACTTCTCTGAATCTGAGTTTCCTCAACTATAAGTCTTACAATACTTTTCTGAGCATTGGCGGTATACGTTAAGTGCCAAGCACACGTTTGGCACAGAATAGGTGCCATATATATATGGGGTTTCCTGTTCATTTCATCCTTTCATCTTTCCACTCTTGTCAGAGACTTTCGCCCTCCTTATGGTCCATCCCATCAGCACTGGGAGGGGCTTACGTGGTCACTGGTCCACGTCCCCTGTCCCCTCGCTACCTCATTTTTGGGCAAATGGGCAAAACTGAGGCCCACTGAGGCTAAGTGGCTTCCTGGGAGTTAAGTAGTCCTCGTATTAGATGAGCGCTGGAAGCAAACTGCCTTGTCTCAATCCACAGCGCTGCCCTTACTTTGGGCAAGCTACTAACCCTCTCCACGCCAGTTTCCTCCTCTGTAAAATAAAAGTATTTTCCTCAAGGGTTGTTGTGAGAATTAAATGAAATGATCCATGTAAAGTATTGCCAGTCTCATAAGCATCCAAAAAGTGTTAGCATTTATTATGATTACTGATGTTAATATTATATCAAGGTCATAAATTAATGTATTGCCCTGGCCAAATTCACTGCAGCTTCCGAGTCCGGTCTTGTTTTAGGCATCAGGGCCCTGGTCCCTGCCTTCAAGAAGCTCACAGTCTAGCAGGGGGTCTGACTGAGCCCCTAGATCTAGGGGATGCTTTCTGAAATCGGTGGGTAGGCTCCAAAGCACCAGAGAAGCTTTAGTTACTTTAACCAGAAATCTGGACGCTTGAGACCTTTTCAGTCCCTGGCCCTGTAGACTGCATGGGGAAAGGTGACATGCACATGCAGGCTCCCAAGCGTGTTGACAAACCTTTCACTTGCCCACGTTTTCACCTGCCCACTAGGTAGTAGTAATGCCCAACGGTTAAGAGCTCGGGCTTTGGAAGCATTTGAGTCTGGGCTCAGCGATTCACCACTTTTGTGCCTTTGGGCAAGTCACTTTCCCTCAGGGATAAAATGAGATAAATAATAGCCCAAACTTTGTATAGAGCTGTTGCGAAAATTAAAAAAGAGAATGTGAAAGTACATATGCAAATACCCAATAATGCATCCAGTATTGTTTTTTAATTGATCCCACATGTATTCAGACGACCCAGGAGAGAGCAGGCTGTGAACGCCTAGGTTCAGCCACTGCAAAAGGGGTTTCCTCTCTCCCTCCCCGCATTCTGACGCTCCGCCTCAGTCGAGGGGGCGGGGCGAGAAGGATCCCCTCAGGGCCGCAGGAGCTATTCCGAGGATCTGCCGCAGGCCCCGCCCCCCCGCTCCTCCCCGATTGGGGCGGGCTCGCGGCTCCGGCTTCTGGGGCCGAGCTGTGCGTGGGTGACTCAGCAGCGCCCGCGCCTGCCCCGGCCTGATAAGTGTGTGTGCGGTGAATGTGTGTGTTGGGGTGGCCGGGGAGGGCTCTGTGTTAACGAGTTTGTGCGTGGGGAGTACATGTGGGGCTGTGTTTGTGATCTTGATCTTGTGTGTGGCTCTCTGTACACTTAGGTGTGTGTGGAGGGGTGCATCTGTGTCACGGTGTGTCCCTGTTGTGAGTTTGCATAAAGGGTGTGACTCTGTTTGTGTTTCCCTCCCTGTGTCTTATAAACATGTGTGCCCCCCTTACTCCGCTCCCAGGCCCTGGGGACCTAGAGAGCCACTGCCAGGTGGGGGTCTCTCTACCTAGGCAGCCTCTGTGCGTTTTTTGTTGAGATGATTTATGAACTTGTGTGGGTGAACGTGGGCTTGTCGATCACTGGGAGGGGGAGGAGGGTTGGGGTGCTGTCACTGCCTGGACTTCAGGCCCTCCTGCCCCAGTACCTCTGCCTATAAAGCCTCCACCTCCCTTCCCAGACTGTAGAGAGCAATTTGGGGAGACCTCCAGAGGAGATAGCTCACATTTAGTGATCTCTGTTATTTTACATGCATTTTCTCATTTGATCTGTCTGAGTCCTTACAGCCAAAAGTGTTCTAAAGAGGGTCTGAGACTTGAGAGAGTGGAAATGACAACCCAAGTTCGTGCAGTTTAAGAGCAATGGAGGCCGTCAAGGTAACAGAGGGCAGATCTCCTCCTAAGCTGAGCACCCAGTTTGCCTGGAGCCTGTGGGGTGCTGATAAGCTTGTGAGGCAAGGGAAAGAACCTGTTTGTGTCCCCCCTCCTCCTCTGAGTTTCCTGGGCCTCCAGCCAACTCCTTATCCTGCCAGAGCCTGAGCACTGCCACCAACTTGGATTGGGTGATTGGGTCTTGAGCTGAGTGATAAAAAAAAAAAAAACATTAGGCAAAAAAAAAAAAAAAACAGGGCACAAGCTGGGGGCTAGGGAGAGGGGCCAGGGCCAATGTAGAAGCATCTGTTACTTCAAAAAGACTTTATTGAGCACGTTATTAAAAACTGGCCAATACCCTGCTCTGTCTAGGAAGGGAAGAGAGTCACAAGACCAAGCCACAAGGAACGGTGGAGCAGGCAAGCTCAGGCCTGAGGCAGGGGGTGTGGCTGGGATCTGTTGCTGGTTTCAGTCCTGACTCCACCATTTAAGGGAGCCCCTGAGACCTGGCCAGTCATATTTCTCTGTTAGCCTGTCTCCCTGTCAGTCAAATGAGGTAATTGCGCTAACCCTGCCTGCCTTCCTGCACTCCAAGATGCTAGGAGGGAAATACATTTATAAACAGTTGTTCTCCAAACATAATGGGCGGTCCTGTTGTGACTCATGGCCTCCTATGAGAAAGGCCTTAAGGAAACTGTATACCCAGAGCCCAGAGAGGGGAAAGGGTCCCAATGGAGGGACTAGGGAAGGCTGCCTGGAGGAGGTGACCTACTAGCTAGATTTTTAAGGATGAATTTAGTATATGGAAATAGAAGAGGGTGTCCCAGTACATAAAGAAATAGAAGAGGGTGTTTCAGCCTACATAAAGGCCTGGAAGTAGAACAGTGAAGTTGTATGTTGGGAACAAAAACTGGTTTGGTATATTTGGCACAGAGTGAATGCCCGGTTTAGACTGGAGCAGGTGAGGGGCCGGAGGGAAGCAGATGTGGGGACAGCCAGGAGGTCTTTGGTCCTGTCTGGCTGGGGTGTGGCAGTCCTTTGGGGAGGGCAGAGAGGAGAGGGAGAATGGGCAGGCATCGGTTCAAGGACCCCCCTCCCCAGAACAATCCATTTGCAGCCTGGGGCAGATCCCCAAGATGACATCGAGGTGGGCACAAGGCTGCGGAGCTCCCTCCAAAAGAAGGATGGAGAAAAAGACAAGTCAGATGCCCTGGTCCAGGGAACGATCCAGACATGGGCACAGAGGGTGCCCACGAATGAACATTTAAGGGGTCTGGAAGGCCCCGCTGCCAAGGAGTTCCTCTGGGTTTGCTCCAGTGTGGGGAGGGAGTCATTCCCACCGGGAGCACTCCTTCCCAGGGAAGGCAGCCTCTCCAGAAGCCCCTGTTGAAACAGCAATGGTTGGTAATGATTGATTAGCCTATTATGTATCTGCCAGGTACTTCGCCAACCTGTTCCCATGAGGTACCCCTGGTATACGGATGAGTAAAAGGGGGCTGAGAGAGGCGAACTGTTCTGTTCTCCATCACACAGCCAATAAGTGGCGAGGCCAGGACTCCCCGTTTCCTGAGATGACAGGAAAGAGCTGATGGAGGTGTTTGTGAACGGCTGAGATTCTGTGGGGCAGGAAACCTGAGGAACCCTTGCCGGGGAGAAGGAAACATGGTGTCTGCTGCCACCTCGTGGTCACAGAGCCACTTGGGGCAGAGGCGCAGAGCTGAGCTCACCAGGCTTCTAAGAGGGTGGCTGCTTTGGGTGCAAGGTGTCAGCAAGGGTAGTGAAAGGGAGGGCACGCAGGTGGGACTGCGTCCTGGATTGTGAGACCCCAGGCATGCCTCTTTTCCTTGCTCCTCAGGTCTCAGTTCCTTCAAGAGGACTCAAAGAGATCATCTTTACCCCTGGGAAGATCTTTCACAGCCTTTGCTCTGTCTTTGCAGCTGGGAAAACTGGGGACCCGGTGGATCCAGGATTGTGGGACCTAAAGCTTATCTGGGGGGCCCCCATTAAAAAAGAATGAAGGGATGCCTGGCTGACTCAGTAGATCAAGCAGCTCCTTTTTTTTTTTTTTTAATTTTTTATAACGTTTTTAATTTGTGAGAGACAGAGTGTGAGCGGGGGAGGGGCAGAGAGAGAGAGGAAGTCACAGAATCTGAAGCAGGCTCCAGGTCCTGAGCTGCCAGCACAGAGCCGGATGTGGGGCTCGAACTCACGAACCGCAAGATCATGACCTGAGCCGAAGTCGGATGCTTAACCAATTGAGCCACCCAGGTGCCCCCATTAGAGCAAGCAACTCTTGATCTCAGTGTTGTGAATTCAAGCCCCAGGTTGAGCACAAAACCTATTTAAAAGGAAAAAGAAAAAGCTAGAAATGCCTGGGGCACCTGGGTGGCTCAGCCGGTTAAGGGCTAAGCTTCTGACTCTCGATTGATGATATCAGCTCAGGTTATGATCTCGCTGTCATCCCATGGTTGGGGTCTGAGGACTGAGCATAGAGCCTGCTTGGAATTCTTTCTCCTTCTCCTTCTGCCCCTCCCCCTCATGCACGTGCCCTTGATCTCTCTCTCTCTCTCTCTCTCTCTCTCCTTCTCTCTCTTTCTCTCTCTCTCTCAAAATAAATAAATAAACATTTTTAAAGAAAAGAATACAAAATACCTGTAGGCACTCAAGACTATAGAACACAAATTGGAGAGAAGGGAAGTCAGAGTGGAAAGACCTTAGCCAATTCAAATTAATATATTTTACTTTTGCAAATTTTACAGAAATATATGACTTTGTGAACACAAGACCATGGTTCCTTTAGGGCCGATGCTAGTATGAAGTCTTGACTGATACATAAGCCTCACAGTGAGCCAAGCATGAGGTCCCCCATGGGAGATTTGGGGATTCTGAAGCCAGAGCAGGATCCAGATTCATGTCTCCCACCTCCTACCCCCTCCAGGCAGGCTTTCACCTAGATTTTCCAGAGCTTTTACCTGGAAGTGAGTCCACTCTCACCCCACCTTCTGTGTGGCCACATCCTAACAGTCGGATTTCTCCAGCCAGGACTGCTCAGGGATCCTCTGTTCCATCCGGTTGAACCCTCCTTTGCTTTCTAGGCATGGAGGTCCAACCGCATAAGCCCTGGGAAGCCTTCTCTGCCCGCCCTTGCCTCCTCTGGTAGGGCCAGCACCGTGTGTGGCATGGAGGTCTGTGGTCAGTACAGAGCTGTTGGCTGAGTCCCTGCAGGGCTATCAGTCTAATGTCACCCACATGTGGGCAGTCTGCATGGACACATCCTGAGCCCCTCCTCTTGTAGCCACGCCTACAGGATTGGGGTTGAGAGACAGAGAGAGGACTCAGACCCAGTGCCAGCCCTCCTTCAGCTCATAGTCTGGTGACCAAGTAAGGCATGGACTGAGTCTTAAAACTTTTAGACCTGAGAATAACTTAGAGATCAACTAACCCAAGTGATTGTCTAACTCATTTAGCCACAGAAGCCCAACGTGGGAAACAGAGGGAAACAGAGGGGAGCTGCTGTGCTGGAATGAGGGCAGAGACTAGACTTCCCTCTGCTTGTTCACTGCTCATCCTCAGTCTGAGCACAGAGCCTGCTACACTGTACATAAATATTACTTGAATGAATGAATTTGAAGCCATAACTCAGGGCAGGGGAACATTGCTGGGAGGAGAAACTATCCCGCCAGTGCCTCATCCACCTCTGGGCACTTCTCCTCTGCGGGTGGGATCTGAGCTGGGTCTCCACAGCTTAGTAAAGATTTTCAGCTTTGCTGCATCTTCCTTTTCTTTCTCTTCAGAGCAACACCTTGACTGTCAGAGGGAGCTGTTGTGTGACTTTGGGCATTTGCCCTGTCTGAACCCCCATCTCCTCATTTGTTAAAAATACCCTGCATTAGGGGCACCTGGGTGGCTCAGTCGGTTGAGCATCTGACGTCGGCTCAGGTCATGATCTCACAGTTTGTGAGTTCAAGCCCCTCATCGGGCTCACTGCTGTCAGTGCAGAGCCTGCTTCAAATCCTCTGTCCCCTGTCTCTCTCTGCCCCTCCCCCACTCTCACACTTTCTCGCTCAAAAATAAGTAAAACATTAAAAAAAAAAACTTACATTGGGGCGCCTGGGTGGCTCAGTCGTTAAGCGTCTGACTTCAGCTCAGGTCATTCATGATCTTGTGGTTCGTGGGTTTGAGCCCCACGTCCGGCTCTGTGCTGACAGCTCAGAGCCTGGAGCCTGTTTCGGATTCCGTGTGTGTGTGTCTCTCTCTCTCTGCCCCTCCCCCTCGCTCACGCTCTGTGTCTCTTTTCCTCAAAAATAAATAAACATTAAAAAATAGAGAAAGGAAAAGGAAAGAAAGCAAAGAAAGGGGTAAACTAAATAAGGGTGCTGATGCCAGACATGGCCAGTAGGTGGCAGCAGCGTCTGTGAAATGAGCTTGTCCTGCCTCCTTTCCTCAATTTCTTCGAAGACCAGCTGTTTTGCTCACACCGCACACCCCCTTGCAGAGGGCTCTGGGATCACCTGGGAGCCGCTGGGGTTTCCCCTGGGGAAGGAAGAACACTCATATGTTAATAGGATGCGGAACCATGAGTGATGTGTTTTACCTCTTCTTTTTCTTATCAGGTTTCTCAGTTTTTCTAACGAGCATCCTGTAATAACCATAAACACTGGGGGGAGAAAACCCACCTGTGTACCTTTTCATGGGTCTTTCCTTTCCCCTTAGGGGGTGGCAGGGTTCGCATATGTCTGGCAATGCAGGCCAGCGGCTTGCACGAGGGGGCCCTGATAGCAGCTGTGGGGGATCTAACCAGGGCAAAGGATCGGTACAGAGCAATCAGAGAAGGCTTCCTGGAAGCAGAGGGAAGTGGAGCGGATCTGGAAGGGTGATGAAGCTGGCACATGACAGTAGTCTGCCCTGCCTGCTGCACTTTCTCAGAACTGCCTGCCCTTGGGCTGGGCCTCGGCCGTTCTCTTCCCGAAGTGCGTCCTCATCTCCCTCTGAGGGAGTTTGAGGTTGCAGGCAGGCAAGACTGAAGTTAGATTCCTAGAATCCCCCATTGGGAAGGGGCATGAGAGGTCATCTGGGTTTTTCAGGCAACCGGGAGCTATTGAAGGTTAAAGGCAGACTGTGCCCCCCCCCCCCCATCAATAATTCTGTGCCTCGCTTACCACGTACAGCTGTTGGGTCACTGGGTCTTCCGGAGAGTCCTGGTACGTTAGCTATAATAATTATGCTATTTTATAAAAGAGAAAGTGATGCTCAGAGTGGTCATGCAGATGTGCTTCTCCTCAGGCCATACACAAAGGTGTATAAAAACCTCCACACCACGTACTGGGGCACCTGGGTGGCTCAGTCGGTTAAGTGTCTGACTTCGGCTCAGGTCATGAGCTAGAGGTTCATGAGTTCGAGCCCCGCATTGGGCTCTGTGCTGACAGCTCGGAGCCTGGAGCCTGCTTTGGATTCTGTGTCTCCCTCTCTGCCCCTCCCCTGCTTGCACTCTGTCTCTCTCAAAAATAAACAGTTTTTTAAAAAATCTCCTCCGTGCACTTAAACACTAAGGTGCTCTCACACATGCTGTGCAATCTCCCTCTCTCTCTCACACACACACACACACACACATCCTTCAGAGCAGTTCTTCCTGGCCTCAGTGGGAGTTAGCTCTGGGCAGAGGTGCCAGACCTCTGTGAAGTCTTCCTCACCTGAGTCCCTCTCTGTGAGCCCCTTCCCCATGCTGGGCAGTCCGCAGCCCTGCCCGTGCCCCTGCCCAAACGGCCTGCAGCTGTGCGGGGGTGAGATCCCAGTCTGGGTCAAGGCTGCCCACCTGCATTGGTGCTCATCACCTTGACACAGCAGGCTCCGGGGTGGGCAGCCCTGGCTGAGGCTATGGTTCTCTGAAGGGAGGTTGCCTCAGCAGGGGAAGGGGTGAGTCCGGGCTCTGGCGCCCTCTTGAGGACCTGATCACACCTGGTGGGGAGACGGATCGGAGCAGGAATTTCCCTTCCAGAGAATTACTATTAACCATCAGCAACCATTTGAGGCGAGGAACATTGAGGAGGTAGAGGTCTCCTGGGACATCAAGCCCCATGCCCAGGGCTGCCCTGAATGCACCCAGAGGAGGTTTGGGGCTTCTATGGCCAAAAGGAGGGCCAACAGGACAAGAGAATGGAACGGAGGTGGGAGTAGGGTGGAGAGAAAAGGAGGGGGAGCCAGTGGGAACCCCAAGAGGCACGTGAGGTGGGCAGGACTCTGGAGGACAAGGGACTTAGATTAGGGGGTGGGCCACAGAGAAGAAGGAGGAGCCAATCTGGAGGGTTGGGGGAGAGGGGGCTCCTGGAAGCCTGCTTTGGTTTGGGGCATGCTCTAGGAAGTAGCTACAGCTACCTTGTGTATGTCTCTCTCCCATCAGATGGTTTTGTTTTGTTTTGTTTTTTAGATTTTATTTTTAAGCAACCTCTATACCCAACGCGAGGCTTGAACTTACAGCCTGAGAACAAGAGTTGCATGCTCTACCAACAGCCAGCCAGGCCCCCAGATGGGGTTCTTAGGGACAGTATTGCAGCTCCCTCTGAGATAGTCCTGAGCATAGGACTATTCACTCATTGTGAGCAACCAGGTCTGTGTCACACACACACACATACACACACACACACACACCACCTCCCCATGCTAGCCGCCCCCCCCCCCATGAGGGGACCACAGAAGGTCAGCAAAGAAACAGCCAGAGATGTGGACACCGAGAATAGTGCTTTTCTTTATTGGGAAAACAGAAGGTTGGTCCTTGGTACCATGATAGGACCTGGGATAGGCAAAAAGCCAGGTGTATGAGTCGAGCTTCATTTTGACATGCCTGCCTCCCTCATCCCCAAAGCAGGGCAGCTCCAACTACAAACACCAGACCCCCAGGCATCCTTTCCTCTGCCTTGGACAAACGCCCAGTGGTTTTTGCCAGCAGATGTCTGTTTCTGGCATCAAGGAACAGAAGGGAAAGGTCTCTGTCCTCTCCCAGCATGTCAGAGCCCTCAGAACCCATCAAGTCCTACCTCTGTCCCTCCATTGTAGGCCCAGAGAGGGACAGAGGCCTGCCCAAATATACATAGCAGGAAGTGGGCAGAGTCAAACCCACGTTCCCTGTCTCCTGGCTTGGGACTTATTCCAAGAGGAGATCCTGGAAGATGAGCCCCATCAGGTGGATGTCACCTGCATGGATACCTGCCAAGGGGCTCCATCCCCATGACTCAAATGTTCTGGCCAGAAGGCCCAGGCCGGTGCCACCTAGGGATCTTTCATTCCTCCCAGACTGTGCCTCCCTCTTAGGTGCCGGAGAGGGCAGTCTTGCTGAAGACAAAAGGGGACAGCCATGTATAAAGCACTTGGGGAGAAGACGTCCTCTTGAAAACTGTCTCTCCAATGCATGCTGTCCCATCTCCTAAAACTCGAGGAGACGGTTAAAAGAGAAAGTCCTTTGCTCCTGACCCACCTACAGCATTAAGAAATGTGGGTCAGAGCAGGTATAACCTAAAATGTTAGATCACATTAAAAGCTCCACTGTTTGAGCATTTACTCTGCATCAGATGCTTCATTCATCCACTCAGGAGAATGCTATGTGCCAGTTACAGGCAACATTCGTGTGACTGAAACAGACAGGCCTTTTTGTAAATCTTCACAACTTCTTGTGTTGTCATCCACGACTGAGGAAAGGGGCTCCAAGGGTGAAGTGGCTTGCCCAAGGTCATACAGCAAAGTCATAGCAGGCAGCTGAAAAATCATAGAACGAGCAAGCCTTCCAAGGCAGAGAGGGAATGCATGGACAGAGGGACCTGCCAAGGTCAAGGCAGTTTCTTGGGAAACTGGGAAACTATGACTACCTCATCACCTGCCCAGGTGATGAGACACAGAACCCAGCACCGGGAAGGCTCAGTCTGTGACTACGAGCTGGACACCCGTCCAGTGCCCTCTGCGTAATCAGTTTCCTCGTGGGAGGAAGGCGGGGAAAAGCAGAGGAAGTGAACTTGACCGATCTAAGATGGGATCCTAGCTGGCGCAGCCATGGGCAAGCCATGTGGCCTTGGGCAGGCCACTCCCCTCGCTGAGCCTCAGTTTCCTCATCTGTAATGTAGGGGTAATCATTGTAATAGTGCCTTCCTCATAGTCATGCTGTGAAGATGAAATAAATTACCCATGTAAAGTGCTTGGAACAGAGACGGGGGCTGTGTATCACACACTATTCTTGCTATCCTGGCCTCTCACTGAGGTCGGTGAGAGAGCACTCTGCACCAGGTGGGGGGCTCATGGCCGGCACTGCTGATGGGGCCAGAACCCGCGCAGCACCCAGCCCAGCGCTCCACCACGTCAGGATAAACGAAGGCTCTCACCAGCCCCTCTGGGCCCCATTTTCAACTCCCAAGCTGCCTGCCGCCCGAACCCCACAGCAGGCTATGCTAGTCCCCGGTCTCCTCCGGTCCCCCAACATCTGTAAGCTCGGAGTTGGGGTCGGGCCCAGGCCCTCTCTCCCCTCACTCCCCGGAGCTGCCAGCACTATGTGCTCAGTGCCCAGGAATGAAAAAATAATAATGAATAAATAGATGACAAGAGAAAGTTGTGCGTAGTGCTGTGTGTGAGTGCTGGGACCATGTTCTGGAGGTGGGGGTGGGAGTGGGGTCACTCCCTAGGGGTTTGGAGCCTCTGAGCTGGTTCCCAGCCTGGATCTGCAGTAGGTCCAGGCAGAGAAGGTGGCCAGAGGCCAGGATGAGGATCCACTGCTGAAAACAGAGAGGCTGGCCTTTGGGCAGAGGCCTGGTGGGGGCTCAGTCTGGACTGCGCTCCTCCAAGTCCTCTAGGGGCCCTGGGGGCTTCCTCCACCTTGAGGAGCATTTCAAATTCCAAGCTAAGCAAACCTCCTTAGACAGCTGCCTCTGGCTCCCCACTATTGTCACAGAATAATTCTGTATTGGGGGCCTATTATGTGCCAGGCACTTTGGCAGGCACCTCCCTCACCACATCCCTAGTCTTCAGGTGGGGCTCGTGGAAGTGAAGTTACCTGCCTGAGATCATACTGCTGGCAAGCGGCCAAGAATCCAGCAAAACCAGGACTCTTCTTAGAGACTGAACATCATACTAGAGACTCATCCGTTCCCTCGTCTTAGAGCTAAGAGAAAACATAAACTCAGAGAGGGCAAATCCCTTGCCTAGGTCACACAGCCAGTTAGCTTCAGAGCTTTGAATCCAGATTTAGGCCTTCCCAAGCCACGTAGGAAACTCAACCTGAGGCTCTGGTTTATTCCCATCCCCCTCCTGCCCTCCCCACCTCCAATCTCTCTTCTACGACACCTGACATTATCCATCATTCCCTCCCCCCCCGGGGACGCCCTCCTCCTCCAGTTTCCATGGCAACACATTCTCCCCATCCTCCTCCTGCTTCTCAGGCAGCTTCTCACTCTCCGCTGTGTTTCCTGAGCCTAGAAAGCAGGGGGATCCCCAGGGTGGGTCCCCCATCTCTTTTCTCTTCATTGCTGTCCCTGAAAGCTCATCAGCTTTTCCCTCTAGGTCTCCAGCTCTGACCTTTGCTGCAGCTCCACTTCTAGGTAATAAGAGCTACTTACCATGTGCTAAGAGCTTACCTGTGCTCTGGACCCCATCTATACATTAACTCATTAAATCCTCACAACGACCTTGTAAAGGAAGTCCGTTCTGCAGAGCAGGAGACTGAGGCACAGAGAGGGAAAGCCAAAATCTGACTCCAGCTTTCACCACTACTTCTATCGCAAGAAAAGATACGAAATTGTAGGGCATTTTGAAACCAGAAGCAAAAACTTGCTTCTACCTCCTGAAGAGAGAGGAATGGAAACCTTGGGGGAAATCAGACCTACTTCACTTTTGAGAGCCCTGTGATGATCTAGAATTACACTGTCAGTTTGGAGCTTTAAAATGCATCACGCACGGTACATTTTGAAATGTGAAGATTTGGAGAGCTTCAGGAGGAACAAAAGTTCATGGAAAATTGCCCTTTTCCTTCAGATTTTTCCATTTGGTTTGAAGTCTTCGAAAATCCTCATCCCAGGGTTCCAGCAATTAAGGCTCTTCTATTTCAATGATGCCTGGGCTTCACCAGAACCTTGGACCCTGGAGTCCTACTGACCTGAGTTCTACCACCACTAACAGGGTCTGTGACGGAGGGGTGAGTGGATTGACCTCTCTGAGCCTCTTGTGTAAACTGGGCTCTCACGAGGATAGGATGGGATAATGTTCATAAAGTGCTTGGCTCAGACAGAGCCTGGCACTCGGAAGGGCTCGATTAAGCCCCATGCTTCAAATGCACACAGCTTTTCTCAGGTTTACCAAGCACCGGAACATTTCCATGCTTTTGCACATGCTGTTCCCTCTTCTTGGTAGCCAACTCCTACTCTTCCTTTAAGATCCTTTGACTGACTCTTTTCTCTTCTAGAATTGTTATGAATGTGTTTTAGTATAAAGCTAGGAAAGGCACTTCCCTACAACACTCTCCCTGGGGCTTGCGGTCACTGCATGCATCACAATGAGATGCAATGATCTGTTCATGCCTTGTCTCCCAGCATGGGCTTGAACTTTCTGAGGGCAGGGCTGTATCTGACTTATTTCCAAGTCCCAGTGCCCAGTGTGCACAGCCCCTGGCGTGATGTCGATTTCAGTATGTTTGCTTTACCCTAGAGGCACCTGGCCTGGACGCAGCCTCTGCTGACCCCAGGACAAATTTATGTATGAGAAGTAGTAAAGAGCAGCCAGATCTGTTACAGCCATAGGAAATGGCAGTGAGCAGACCCAGAGCAGCCTTGAGAGCGAGCGGAAGGGGACACAGTCCTTGCAGAGAGAATCAACAGCCCTGACTCCAATGTCACCTTCTTCAGAAGTGTTCCCCAGTTCCTAAATTGTCCCCTCTCTGTGACATCTCTCAAAGGCATTGGTAAGAGGAGTCCCATGTGATGAGGAGCGCCCCACCTTGCTGATACACCCCCAACCCCCATTCAGACACAGAAGTCTCTATGGTCACTGGGCACCGTCCTACATCTTCCCAAGTGCTACTGGAGCCATTTGCTGGAGGAAGAAAATTCCCAGGTCTGGAGCTTCTGGGGCCTCACCCTGAGAAGGGGGCTGTGCTTTGTCAACTAAGGGCATCCCTATCCCTAATGTGCAAAGCTCAAGCTGGTGCCTAAGCCCGCAACCTCCTGAATGTCAGTTCAGCCCCTGCTGGAGTGACAGTCAGCCAGACAAGGGAAAGGCTTTTGTTCCTAGGAAATGACTGTCAAAGAGAAAGAGAAAAGAGGTATCTTGTTTCCTTTTTTTTTTTTTTTTTTGTGGTTTGAGACAAAGACGTCAATTTCTCTCCATCTGTCCCAAAAAGGGAAGAAAGTTAATTTGTTTCTACAAGGATGTCAGCTAACTGCTTCAATAGGGAGTCAGGGGTGTGTGCGCCTGTGGGGGGAGGGAGCGGGGAGAGGCGATGAAAGCACGGGGGAGGCTCAGGGAACAAGGACAGACCCCCATATTCAGGAAAGCAAAGATCTGGGAATGCCTGAATAAAATGCCAAACACATGAAGAGAAAAACCTCTATGCCTTGCTCGGGGTGGACTCGCCCTCAGCAGCTTGAAGGGGGAAGCTGGGATAAGGGGGGGGGGGGGGGGGCGGGGGAGCACACAGCATTGGAAACACTGGACACACTGGGCGCAGCCAGGGGTTGGGAGAAGGGAGAGGATTTCTCCTGGAGGTTCTTACCAGACACCCAAGACTGAGAGGAGAAAAATCCACACTGGTGCTTCAGATGCCCCTATCCAGTCCCAGGGTCCATGGAGCTCTAGCTAGCGCGGTCCTCCGTCCTCCGGTACCTGGGCAGAGAAGTCAGGTCCCTGGGACACCCCCCCCCCAAAAGCGTCTGTCCTCCGGTTTGAGGACCCAATGTCACTGCGGAAGTTCCCCAGCCTCGCCTCTGCCCGCCCACCGCCCTTGGCGCAGAGGCTGACTTGTAGCTCTGGTGTTGGAGCTGCAGGACCTCCTTCTTAGCCCCACAGAGCTCAGGGCTGGAGACCCTACCCCAACTGAGGCCCTGCCTGAAGCCGCTAGCCCTGCTCCACTGTCATGTCCCAGGGCCCACTGGCACAAAGTGCTGGGGACACTACGTCGCTGCTGAAGCCATTCCAAGAAAATAGCTGTCAAGGACAGAAAAGGTATATTCTCTCTTCCTCTCTGTTTTATTTTCTCTTTATTTATAAAGTCCAGTTGGACCTAGGGCTCGGCAAGCCCCGCCTCTTGCTAGAACTCAGGGCTTGGGACTCTACCCCAAGGTTGAGGCGCCCACCCCCTGCACACAGGCCCTATCCTATCTCATGACCCAGTCTGGAGCCGCAGGCCGCCTCACTGTCCTGTCGGTCCCCCTCGCCCCCAGAAGAGGCCCGGCCCCACCACACAGAGACCCACTCTTGCAGCCCCTTTGTCAAGCCTCCAACTCTACCACTGCTCCCTGGGTCCCGGGCCCAGTTCTTCAGGTCCCAGGCCAGCAAGCCTGCTCTGGCCAGAACCGGAAGCTGGCTCACCGCAGAGGCCCCGTTTAAGCCGCCGAGTCCCAGAGCCACAGGCCCTGCTCCACCAGGGTCGCCGGCTCTTCGCACCCAACACCAAGCCGACCGCGCCCCCAGCCAGCCCGGAGGCACCGCCCCACCGCCTTGCTGCGTGCCCCCTGCCCCGCCCCACACCCGAGGTCCACCCCGCCCCCCCACTCCCTTCGCGGGGGCTCCAGTCTCTCGGCCCCTGCCTCCGCTCCAGCAGGGCCCCCTTCTCCAAAACAGGGGCCCTGTTCGGCCCCACTCCGCGTCGCGGCCCCGCCCCCTGCGAGCCCGGGGAGTCGGCCAGGTCACCCCGGGGAGTGGGAGGACGGCGGCGGGGCGGGCCGGCGCGGTCACGCGGCCGCCCCCCCGCCGGGACCGTCGGACGGGGTGCAGGCGGTGACCCGTTCGCGGGCCGTGGTTTCGCGGGCGCGGCTAAAGCTGCTCCGCTCCGGGCGGCCGCAGGGCATGCGGCAGAGCTGGCGGAAGCAGCGCTTGAAGTTCTCGTCCAGGAAGGCGTAGAGCACGGGGTTGAGGCTGCTGTTGGCGTAGCCGAGAGCGATGCACAGGTGCAGCGCGGCCACCACGAGCGGGTCGCGGCGGTCGATGTCCACCAGCGTCCAGACGATGACGAAGATGTGGATGGGCGCCCAGCACACCACGAAGGCGCCCACCACCACGAGCACCATGCGCGTGATGCGCCGCAAGCTTCGGTCCTTCTCCTTGGAGCCCGAGAGTAGGCGCACGCTGCGCAGGCGCAGCAGCATCAGGCCGTAGCACACGGTGATGATGAGGATGGGCACGACGAAGGCGAAGAGGAACACGCAGATCTTGGTCACCGTATCCCAGTACCAGCTGGGGCTGGGGAACTGGAGCGTGCATACCACTGCCCCGTCTGCCGGGGAAACAAGGAGAGACAGACAGGAGGTGAGGGTTGTGTGGGCCTGAGCATACCCTGCCTGCTTGCTACCCTTCTTGGTTTGGTCAGGTCCCACGCCTCCTCCTGGCCTTTGCTCAAGGTAATTCTTCTGTCTGGAATGTCCTCTTACACTTCTGTACTTGATGAACTCCTACTCATCCTTAAAGACCCCAGCGGGATTGGCCCTAATCTAGGAGGTCTCCTTTCTATATTTTGTTCCAGTCCCTTCCAAAGCCTCTACATCCATGGCCAGCAGTAATCATATAGTTTAGCCCAAAGCCCCCAAATGCCAGTCGTTGTGAGAACTCAAAACACCCTACCCATTTCCAGACTAGCTGCAATGGGGACAATACTGCTAAGACTGACCTTGAGAGCATGAGTTAAGAGAACCCAGGCCTTACTAAACCTGTGGTGTGAACCTGGGCAAATTATTCAGCCTCTAGGAGAGCTTCCACAAAGTAGGACTGATAACAGTACTTAAACCTCACAGGGTTGTTGCAAGGATTCAATAGGCTACGGCATGTGAAACATTAGTACAAGGTGGTTCAAGCTCTTGGTGTAGTCACAGGGCAGAGGGGCAGATACATATAGGAGTCCAGAAGTCAGGGCTAGGTCAGGGAGGCAGATCTCAGCTTAATGGCAAGAAGAGCTGACTGCTAGGTTTGTCCAGAGGTGTACCCAGGGTGGAATGAGCTCCCTGTTCCTGGAGTGTGGGTGTGGGCTGGATGAGCACCTTAGTGGATGTTTTGGGATTCAGAAACAGGCCTGAGACTGTCCTGGGGAGCTCCCAAGATCTCTTGGAACTCTGGGATTTGAGGAGCCATGCTGTGGACTTGGATCCTGAGAGTTGTAGAAAGGGTGCTGGGGATCCACAGAGGGGGTCCACCGGACAACAGGATGGCAGGACCCCCAGGGATGACTGAGTCCAAGGACTTCATTGTGCAGATGGCAGAACAAGGCTCAGAGAGGAACAGCACTTGTCCAAGGTCACACAGCAAGCTGCATACAGAACCAAGTGCTGAGTGGGGAGGATGTGCAGGGGATGGAGTGCGGAGAGAGGAGGCCCATCTGGTCTGGCCCCTAGCAGGGCTACAGCTAATGGCCCATAAACTGAAGGCTGGCAGTGAGCAATGGGGCCCAGCTGCTGAGTCAAGACCAATTACAGGGAAGCTGTATGTGATGGTTAAGGTGGTCAAAAGGCCTCCCACCAAACCTATTCCCCTTCCACCCACAGCACGTCCCTCTGCAAACCTCCAACTCAGGGGGCAATAGGAGTAACAGATATAAGGGCAGGAGCCTTGGGTGCTAGGCCAAGTTCCATCAAATGCCTAGCCACGTGACCCTAAGTAAGCCACCTGACCTCTCTGATTCTGGATGCATCCCTGCCTTGTCCTGAGTATTTTACACATAGAGCCTCATTTAATCCTCACAACACCCCATGATACAGTGTGGCTCAGATAGGTTAGTGACCAAGGTCTTTAACATGGTTAAAACTACTTTCTGTCCCACTTCCTTATGTCAAGCAGGAGCCACATAACCAGCTATCACTAGGAGGAGATGGGCCATAACGTCTAAATGTTGGCCATACTCTATCACTCCTTCTCCATATTCATCTGCCGGCCAAATGCCAGCAGTGGAGGATTCCAAAACCATCTTTAGGAGCCTGGGTTCCTGAAGAACTGTGGAATAAGAGCTCCTCCTCCTCTGATTCACATTAGACTGTGATATGAGTGAGAAATAAACTATACTGTTAAGCACTGAGCTTTGGGGATTGCTTGTTACAGCTGCCACCCTGACTGATACAAGTAGTTACTAAACTAGTTACCATTTTTACTCTGAGAAAATGTACCTGTTATTCTCTAACAGCCATTCTCTAGGGCTTGCTTTGGTCATCTGGGCCAGTGGTTTTCAAACTGGGGTGGAAGGGCATTTGGGATGAGACTGTAGATCTTATGGCCTCCACTGCTCCCTGGTCAGTGACACCCTCACCCAATTGGCCACCCATATCCCTTTAAGCCAGTCATCCATATGCTCCTGGCCAGCTGCTACATCCCCATAGATCAACCCTCCACCATCCCATTCATAAATTTCCGTTGGCCAGCAACCCATCTGACCACTGACCGGTCATCCATTGTCACAATAGTCAACCATTCATGTCCAATTGGTTGACTACGCACCCTCTCACTAGCCAGCCACCCACACTTTGATCAGCAGTCCACACCTCTACTGGTATGGAGCCAACTACATCCACTCTAGTAAGTGGCCTGCATACCCACAGGAGCCCCCATGCTGCCTTCTGTGATCAGTGGCTGTACCAAAGCTTCTTCACTCACTCACCCCGGGGGCGGGTCACGGCCATGACCATGATGGGTACACCAACACCTGAGGCCAGGACCCAGATGCAGATGTTGATCAGCTTGGCCTTGGCAGGTGTGCGGAAGTCCAGGGCCTTGACAGGGTGGCAGACAGCAATATAGCGGTCGACACTCATCATGGTGAGTGTGAAGATGCTGGTGAACATGTTGTAGTAGTCAATGGAGAGCACAACCTTGCAGAGCAGTTCTCCAAAGGGCCATGTCTCCATCAGGTACTTGGCACTCTGGAAGGGCAGTGTGCTGGTGGCCAGTGCATCTGCCAGGGCCAGGTTGAAGATATAGATGTTGGTGGCTGTCTTCATCTTAGTGTACCTTAAAAGGAAGTGCGTGTGTAATTGTCCCCATTTCACAGATTTCAGTTTCACATGAGACTCAGAGGAAATGATTTGCCCAAAGTCACACACAGAAGGTCAGTGGCAGAGGTGGGACTAGAACCCTAAACACTCTGACTCAGCATCACTCCTTCTCACTATAACAGATGCAAAAGGATTTCTCTGGCTGTGGGTGACTTTGGCAGAAAGTATTTTAGGAAAAAATCCTTTGTCATCTGAGGGGTACTAAGCAACATGGTTAAAAACAAAACTGGGCTCCAGAGGAAAACAGGTCTAGGTTCTAACCCTGCTTCTACTAGTTATTAACAGAGGGACTCTGGGCTGGTAATTTGAACTCTCTAAGCCTCAGAGTCTGTAAATTGTAAAAAGGGGGTGATGCTTTTACCAACCTCATAGAGTTCATAGATCATACAGCACATATCCCTGAGCCCAAAGCATGCAAGGGCTCACTATATGATAGTTATTATTCTTCATATGTGAACAATGAAGCTGGGGACTATACCAGAGTGACCTGACCCTCTGGCTTCTTCCACTGACCTTTTGGAAATATGACTGGCCAGCTCTGCCTAGCAGACTGGCTGGGGCCTTGGACCTCCTGGGATGCCCTGTATGGTCGACCAGGGCTCCCAGTCCTTCCTGTGGTTCCTTCCAGACCTTCTTATCCCCATGCAGCTGGACTCACCCATACATCCAACCCAAGGCATGAGCCCCGGTGTCCAAGCCAGATGTCTGCAACTAAGCCTTCCTGCACCTGAAACATCCCTCCATGATCTACGCTGCCATGCAGCTGCCTGCACCACAGCTGCCCGCTTGTTTGGCCTACATTTCCGTCATGGCCCTCTCTGTACCAGGGCCTGTGGTGGGCACAGGACATCCTGGGGAGGGGGGGAGCGGGGGCTGCATACACTGAAATACTGTCCCAGTGCAATGTGATCGGCGCAGAAACACACAGGTACACCGAGGCAGGGAATAGGACTTCTTTCATGCCCCTAGAGTGATCTGAGAAACCCAGGGAAGAGTTGCACGAATGACTCCTCAAATTTCAGAGCAGGAAGAGCCCTTGAGAGATTGAGGGAAAGTGATTTTATGCAAGTATGGTCCAAGGACTCCGTTCAGAATTCCTAGAAGTACAGACTTGGACCCCACCTCAGACCTACTAAAATCTGAATCTATGGCACCCAGGCCTAGCAATCTTCATCTGTTTTTTTGTTTTTGTTTTTTTTTAAAGTAAGCTCTAGGCCCAACATGGGGCTTGAACTCACAACCCCGATATCAAAAGTCACATCACATGTTCTACCATGTGAGCCAGCCAGGTGTCCCAGAAATCTTTAACAAGCACCACCCGCAAGTGATTCTTATGGGCTCTGAAGTTTGAGAAACACCACGTGGCCTAAAGCCCATCTTGAGAAAAGACAGGGAAACTGAAGCCCAGGGAGGGGTCATGGCTCACCCAAGATCACACAGCCAGAGTGGCAGAGCCAAGGCGAGAACTTAGACCGCCTGACTCCCAAACCGGTGCTCTCTTTCCACTCTGCCCCAAAGGTGGAACCACACTGCCTGCGTCCACCCCTCTAGAAACCCCCTGCTACCACGCTGGCCCTGGGTACCCAGGACACCGTTGTGGCAACTGTGAGAACGTGCAATGAATGCACACTGAGTGCCCCCAATGTGTTTTAAATGACTGAATTAATTCGTATCAGCGAAATCTCTTCCTTCATGAAGGGACTGATTTTTTTCAGTTAAAAAAAAAAAAAAAATGGACTCTCTCATTGTCCTCCAGGGCCAGCATCTGTCTCACTCCCTCCCCAAATAGCTGTCATTTGCCCCAGGGCTGGAGAGGCAGAAAGTTTTGCTCAGAGACAGCAGAATTGCAAGTCTCGGGAAGCCTGTCTTCAGCGGGGTGCGGGATCACAGCTGTGTGGGAGGCGGTCTCAACCCCACAGCTGACTCGTCTAATTTCGCTTCTTTTACGCAGAACAATTAGCAGCTGTTCTTTGCCTGCTATTTTGATTTGTGAGGATCCTTCAATTCCCAGAGGGGGCTGGGATGCTGGGAAGTGGGTGATGAAGCTGCTGTAGCTGGTCCAGGCAGGGCTGAGTGGCACAGCACTGACTGCTGGGCAGAGCCCCAGAGGCTCCCGTCCTAACCAGTGCCCCCACATCCTCCTCAACTAACCGACTGCCAAGCCTGGCCCTACTGGCCTCCTGGGACAAATCATGCCGTTCTCCTGCTCTCAACGCCCCCCAAGAGCTCCCTGGGGTTCTCTCCATATTCCATGAACTGGTTCCTACCACCTCTCAGGGCCTCAGCTCCCAGAACTTTCCCCTTGCCAGATGTGCCCCGCCCCCACCCCATTGGCCTCTCTGCGGTTCCTTGGGGCACAGCAAGCCCATTCCCACCTCAGGTCCTCTGGACTGCTCTTCCTTCGGCCTGGAACCCCACATTTTGCATGACTTGCTCCTTCCCTTAATTCAGGACTCTATTCGAATGTCACCTCCACAGAGAGGCCACACCTGGCCACCCTGTCTAAATACCCCTCTCCCCACCATCTCTCCGTCTCCTTAAACTGCTTCATTTTTCTTTGAAGCATGAGCCACCACCTGACTTATACTTCTTTTCTCTCCGTTTGCCTCTCTCACCCATGTAATCTCCCTGAAAGGCAGGGGACTTGGTCCATTTTGTTCCCTGCTGCATGGCTGGGCATACCAATAGCACCTGGCAAACAGCAGGCCCTTGATAGACATTTGTTTGTGTGCAGGTCTTACTCCAGGCTTTCACGGAGACCATGCAGCCTCCTCCCTCCCCCACAATTCATCGTCCAGGTAAGTCAGGGTGCTCACTACAAAAGTAGATTTGCTCAGAATACTCTACGGCTTATTACTCTTCCACGACTCTCCATTGCCATCTGGATGAAAATCAGACCCCTCAGACTGGCATTCCAATGGGGTAGACTCCTTCCCCATAGTGCCTTCCATGTCCCACCAGATCTGTAGTTCCTCAGATGCTCAGTCTAGCATGTCCTTCCTGCTAAGGAAAGCCACTGCAATGGTTTGGTGGGAATCCTTCCAACACACACACACACACACACACACACACACACACACAGATTTTTATAAAATTTTATCTTTGCCAATGTAATGCAATTACAAATTACTTTGTGTAAAAAAGTCATATAGTACTATAAATGAAAACAGGTTCCTAACTCCTCTTTCCTGCTCCCCAGAGGCAACATTTTTAATATGTTTAATTATTCTTCTAGTGATTATCTCCATAATTCTAAGTAATATGCATAGTTGGCTATTTCTTAATTTATCAGTTTTAGACAGTATGTGTTGAAGTTTGTATCAGTGAAGCCAGGCTACACAGCAGTAACAAATATTTCAGTGGCTTCACACAATAATAAGTTTATTTCTTATCCTTTCAGAGTCCATGCAGTGTCTCCAGGCAATGCCAGTTCGTTTCCATATTCCATAAGGCAATGCCAGTTCGTTTCAGACTTGTGGCTCTGCCATCTTAACCCAAGTCCTCCTTGATTAACACAGAGGGAAAAGAAACAGCTGCAGGTGACTGACCAGAACTAGTCACGTGGCCCCACCCAATGACAAGGGGTTGAGAAGTACAGTCTTCTATGTGCCCAGAAGCAAGGAAAACCAGATATTAGTGAATACTAGTAATGTCCTCCACAACCCCTAATACACTAGATGAGTATTAATTCCCTTACACTACCCAGCTCCATTTCCTGTCTCCATCTGTTCAATATAGTTTTATCACAACTTCTAAATTTTTAGTTAATTTAAAATCTGGGGTATAATATCTCTTTTTTGGGGTTTACATTCTTACTACTTTATAGATATTGCCCATTGCTGAACCAAATGGTATACTATAATTAAGTTTATTTCTCTGTACATATTTTTGGTTTTCCTGGAGTTGACAATTGCCTATTTTTTCCTCATTTGCTTAGTTCTATGTACATATTGTGAAATCTCCTCAAACATTCCAGCAGACTTGTAAAATGCTTTTTCTACACAGTCACATAATCTATCAGTTCCTTTTGTTTTGCTAGTGACTCACCTCCTGGAATCTTCCTCCTCCCTTTTAATTTGGGACTAGTTGCTTTCTAGGCCAGCTGCATAGCTGTCCTCCTGTGCTGAAGAGCCTGATTCCTGGTTTGCAAGTCTTTTCTATCTTGGATTATGCCCTCATTTTAGTGAAACACCTCTTCTAGTCACTTCCTAAGAAAGGACACATAGGAAGTAAAATTTTATACCCTTTTTATACCCATTTACACATGTCTGAGAATGTCTTTATTCTATCCTCACTTCTGATTTGACTGTATATGCAACAGTAAGTTGGAAATAGTTTTCCACCAGAATTTTGAAGGCATGGCTCCCTCATCTTCTAGCTTCAAGTGTTGCCACTGAGGTATCTGAAACCATTCTGATTCTTGGTGATGTGTATATAATCTGTTCTCTCCACCTTCAAAACATTTAGGGTCTTCTCTTTATCCCTGGTATTCTGATATTTTGTAATGAGATGCCTTAGGGTGGTTGTTTTTCATTTGCATTGGTCCCTCTCATTCTGAAGATTCATGTCCTTCAATATGAAATATCCTCACTTCATATCTTTGATAATTAACTCCCTTCTGCTTTCCCCGGAATCCCTAGAAAATTGTCAGTCAGATATTGGGCCTCTTGATTGATCCTTTAATTTTCTTATCTTTCCTATTTTCCATCTCTTTGTCTTTTTGGTACATCCTCTGGGAAATTTACTTTTCATTACCTCTCAACCTTTCTATTGACTTTTTTATTTTATTTTGGCTCTCATGTTTTATTTTCCCAGTGTCATTTCTCTTTCTTTTATTATTTCTTTTTTATATAGCATTTATAGCATCCTATTTCATGGATACAATATCTTCTCTTATCTCTCTGAGGATACTAATAATTTCTGTTTTGTATTTTCTTCTGCTCACTGCACTATTTGCTTCAAACATTTCTATTTATTTGTCTACTTTGGCCTCCCTCTTTTATCCTGGAGACTTCCTTCAAATATCTAGTGATATGTGACTAAGGTTGATCTTTGAGTAAAGCACTAAATAACTAATTGGCAGCTGTGTGTGTGTGTGTGTGTGTGTGTGTGTGCACATGCGCACATGTGTGCATGTGTGCATCAGTGTGGGGCTCCTGTCAACTGCTGCGCCTCACTGTAGGGGGACTAAGCAGAAACCAAGCTTTTATATTGGGAAACATCTAAATATCAATGTCAGCATGTCTCTTCTCTGGGACCTTGAGAAAAAGTCTTCTAACCTCCTGCCTGGGGAGCATACTTCTGGCTGTCAGGATTATGGTAGCAGAGCTGGAGAGGAAGTCTGTGGATCCCCCACTTTCCATTTGGTACCTCACTCTGATCCTTTCTGTGTCTGCTGGGCCCAAGTTCAGAGTTCCTCCAGCTTAACTTGAGGCAAAAACCCCTAACCTCCTGCAGAGTGGAGCATTAGTCACCTGAGTGTGCAGGGTACAAGAGTGGGGGGCCTAAGGGTCTCAATGCTCCCTCTATAGATAATCCATCCCCTGCGCCTGTTTTCAGTCATATACCTCACCCCTGCTCAGCCTGGCACTACCCTTCGAATTGCTCTGCATCATCCAAATAGGTGTTGACATCTCTTCAGGAACATAAACTGAGGCACAAGAGATGAAGTGACTTGCCCACAGTCACATGACCAGTAAGGAGTAGAGCTGGTATTTAATTCATGCAGTCTAGTGCCAACATGTGGTAATGACTTTTTTATACTGCCCTTTAGTGCATGTTACCTTCCTTCCTGCCCCCCTCCCCTGTCCAGAGTTAGTGAAAAAGTCAAGGAATGTGAACTCACTACAGGTTCAGGTTTGTTCAGTCTTCCAACAGGTAGATTATTGATTAATAATCAAGCATCTGGTATGTTCCAGGCACTGAATAAGGAATACAGGAGTGAGGATGACAGTCTAGTTTCTTGAAATTTATGGTCTCAGGGAGGAGACAGACATTAAACAAATTGCTGCACTGATTAATGTACAGTTACTCACTATTACGGCTCTACCATGAAGAATAAGAACAGGGTATGGTCATGGACACTACCCAGAGGGAGTGTGAGGGGGGTTTGTGGAAGGAATCTGGCTTCGATTGGAAGGTCAACAGTGGCTTCTCTGAGAATGTGTGCTATGAACTGAATTATAAGAGACACTTGAGAGCTTGCTCCTCTCTCCCTCTCCTTCCCCTGCCCTCTCTTCTTGCCAAATGAGGACACAGCAAGAAAGTGGCCACCTAGAAGCCAGAAAAAGAGCTCTCATCAGAAACTGACCATGCTGGCACCTTCATCTCCCATTTTCAGCTTCCTGAACTGTGAGAAAATAAATTTCTGTTGTTTAGGCCGACCAGTCTATGGTATTTTGTTATGGCAGTTTGAGCTGATTAAGACAAGGTGACATTTCTACCAGGTTGGAAAGAACAAGGAGTCAGCCATGTGAAGATAAGGAGGTAGGTTGTTTTAGGCAGAAAGAACAGCATGTGTAAAGGCCCTGTGGCAGCAAAAAGCTCAATGAGCTGCAGGAAAGATCAGAAATTAAGTGTGACTAAATGGCAGTAAGCCCAAGAGGAAGCAACAGAAGATGTAGCAGGAAGTCAGCAGGGGTCAAGTCATGCACAGCAGGAAGTTTGGATTTTATTCTGAGTGCAACAGGAAGCCATTGGAGATTTTAAGCAAGAGAGTGATGTGGTTTGATTTGTGCGTGTTTCTTAAAAGATCACTTCGACTACTGTGTGGAGGCTAGATGAAGGGAAGAGCAAGACTGGGTGAGAGATTGAACTTTCTAGAAAGATAAATCATTTACTGCCCCACCCCTCAAAACCCTACTGTTGGTGTCTAATTTTTTTTCCTATTTCAAAAAGCTGTAGATATGACATTAGATCCTTACCTTATGCCATATAAAAAATTAACTCAATGGATGAAAGACTGGGCACCTGGGTGGCTCAGTTGGTTAAGCATCCAACTGTTGATTTCAGCTCAGGTCATGATTGCATGGTTCATGAATTTGGGCCCCGCATCAGGCTCTGCTCTGATAGTGCAGAGCCTGCTTGGTATTCTCCCTTTCTCTCTCTCTCTCTCTCTCTCTCTCTCTCTCTCTCTGTGCCGCTTCCCTGCTCATGCATGCATTCTCTCTCTCCCTCTCTAAATAAATAAGTAAATAAATTAATTAATTAATTAACTAACTAACTAACTAAAAAAATGGATGAAAGACTTAAATGTAAGAGCTAAAACTATAAAGCTCTTAGAAGAAAATATAGGAGGAAAAGCTACATGATGCTGGATTTGGCAATGATTTCTTGGATATGACACCAAAATCACAGGCAATAAAAGAAAAACAGGTAAACTGGACTGCATTCAAATTAAGCAACTTGATGCATCAAAGGATGCTATCAATAGAATGAAAAGGTCCCACACAGACTGAGAGAAAATATTTGTAAATCACATACCTGATAAGGGCTTAATATGCAACATATATAAAGAACTTCTACAACTCAATCCTTCAAAAAAAAAAACAAACAAACAACTGGTTTAAAAATTGGGCAAAAAACTTGCAAAAAATGCAAAAACTTGCAAAAAAACAACTGGATTAAAAACTTGGGCAAAAATAGATATTTCTCTAAAGATATCAAAATGACCAATAAGCACATGAAAAGATGCCCAACATCATTAATCACCAGGAAAATGCAAATCAAAACCACAATAAGATACCACTTGATACCTATTAGGATGACTACTATTAAAAAAAACAGGGGCGCCTGGGTGGCGCAGTCGGTTAAGCGTCCGACTTCAGCCAGGTCACGATCTCGCGGTCCGTGAGTTCGAGCCCCGTGTCAGGCTCTGGGCTGATGGCTCGGAGCCTGGAGCCTGTTTCCGATTCTGTGTCTCCCTCTCTCTCTGCCCCTCCCCCGTTCATGCTCTGTCTCTCTCTGTCCCAAAAATAAATTTAAAAAAAACGTTGAAAAAAAAAATTAAAAAAAAACAAACAAACAAACAAAAACAAAAACAGAGGGATGTCTGGGTGGGTCAGTCAGTTAAGAGTCCGACTTTGGCTCAGGTCAGGATCTCACAGTTTGTGAGTTCGAGCCCTGAGGCGGGCTCTCTGCTGTCAGCACAGAGACCACTTCAGATCCTCTGGCCCTCTCTCTCTGCCCCTCCTCAAAAATAAACATTAAAAAAAAATGTCAAGTGTTGACAAGGATGTGGAGAAATTGGTACACTGTTCGTGGGAATGTAAAATGGTGTAGCCACTGTGGGAAAACAGCAATAGCGATTCCTTAAAAAACCTGAAAACAGAATTGCCATATGGTCCAGCAATTCCACATACCCAAAGCATTAAAACAGAGTCTCCAAGAGGTATCTATATACATTCAAAGTAGCATATTCATAATAGCCAAAAGGTGGAAACAACCCAAGTATCTATTGACAAATGAATGGATAAACAAGATGTGGTCTATACATCCAACAGAACATTCCTTTTTAAGGAAGAAAATTCTGACACATGCTACAACATGCATGAACCTTGAGGACACTGTACCGAGTGAAATAAGCCAGTGACAAAAGGGCAAAAACCTCTGTGACTCCACTCATAATGAGGCACTTAGAGTAGTCAGATTCATAGAGGCGGAAAGTGGTTATCAGGAGCTGGGGTGGGGGGCGGTCTTATTTAATGGGTAGGGAGTTTCAGTTTGGGAAGATGAAAAAGTTCTGGAGACGGATGGTGGAAATGGCTGCACAACAATGTGAATGTACTTAACGTACTTACAATTCGTTAAAATGGTGAATTTTATGTTACTTGTATTTTACCATAATTTTAAAAAAGTGAATCATAGAGTGCTGTTATTGTGTCTGTTTTCTAAGTTTAAGAGTGTGGTGTGGGAATCCTTTAGATCTTGGTTTATTACTTCACCTCTCTGAATCTGTGTCCTTGTTGGCAATTTCAGCGTAACTGGCTTTTTAGGAGCAACACATGTGAAAGTATCTAGCTTACTGGCCGGCGTGTAGACAAGAACTGACAGCCCTTGGGGTTCTTTTTCCCCTGATACTATTCTGCTTTTTTCTCATAAGGTTCCCATTGGGTCCACCTCTGGGGGTGAGGATAGTAAGCCTGGCAAACCTCTACTGACTATAAGATGCCCTGGGAAATCCTTTGCTTTTCTTCTAAGTCAAAACCCTCCATTAGGTCATCTTGAATTACACAGCTGCTAGGGGAGTTTGCTCTCTACAAAGAAGGATAATGATCTAGTTTCTCAGTCCTCAGTGAAGCCCCCTTTCTACGAAGCACGGAGTGGCCGGCCACGTTCATTCCACAGCCTTAAACCCATTCCATCATTTGTCGGACAAGCCCCATCGGCAGGGAAGATCATCACCACCTCAACCTGATGGAGACCGGGTGTGCTCTGTGCCTGAAGCACATTGTCCATACATGCTCCTGCACCTCTGGAGAGCTGCACTTCTCAGCTGACAAACCCCTAGTAAGAATTTTCACCCCCGGGGAAAGCCACGCACTTGGTTAGAGTGGCTGCTATCTTAGTGCCTGGTGCTCAGAAGGTTAAAACACTCCCTCCTTCGTGCAAGGCCTGCATGGGACGGGTCTGACAGCTTTGGGTCGGTTGTTTGTGTTCTTTAAGCGATATTCTCTGTGTGTCTTTTCCTTCATGGGCCAGGCACCATGCCAAACCAGTGACTGCATGACTTCATTTCCTTCTCACTGCAGCCCTGAGTGCTAATTCCGTCCTCACTCCACAGACGAGCTAAGATGGACGGCTCGCCCAAAGTCACGCAGCTCAAAAGTGCCAGCAATGGGATGCAGCCTTAGATCTGGTCTCTGCACTTTGCTGTTCACTGTCCCCCAGCCTCCCTGCCACCTGCACTAGCTCATCAAACAGTAGCCAGGGAGAGGGGCCCAGCCTGGAGGCCAAGACCAAGTGGAGTAAACATCTGGACGTGGGCTAGCTCCACAGCGTCCTGTTTTTCACACATTCCTGCACCCTGCTATGGTCTGGGGGTGTGGAGACAATCTGCTCACAGTCCGGGTCGGGTTGGGAGAGACAAACCCACAAACCTCAGAACAATGTCATAGGCACAATGGCGACACATGAGGAAGAGAGGTCAATTCATAACTAAACGTACACCTCTGGTCACAAGGGGGTGGCAACCAGCATTTACAGACAAGCACAATGTGCCGGGCATGATTTTACATACTCTGTACACCTGAGTTTTGTTTCTTTTTTTTTTTTAATCTTTATTTTTGAGAGACAGACAGACAGATTGAGAGCAGGGGAGGGACAGAGAGAGAGACCCAGAATGTGAAGCAAGCTCCAGGCTCCCAGCTGTCAGCACTGAGCCCGACGCAGGGCTCAAACTCACGAACCTTGAGTTTATGACCTGAGCCAAAGTTGGGCACTTAACCAACTGAGCCACCCAGGTGCCCCCCCTCTTTTTTTTTTTTTTTTACTAGATAATAAACATTTATTGGACACAGAAGATGTTCCAGGCATGGGGAAAACATTTTCCATCATTTAGTCCTCCCAACACCCCCACAGGGTAGAAAGTATTTATTATTCTCAATTAACAGAGGGCAGTAAAGGAGCAAGGTTGCAGAGTCAGAAAGAGACTGAGTGGAGATTCAAATGGAGTGCTTTTCCCTGAAAACCCGGCACCTTCATTTTAACTTTGGTTTCAGCTTCTCTCCCATGGACCCAAAATACTCTGTGCCCCCCTCACATACTCTTGTTGACAATTAAAATATAAGCTCTCTAAAGGCATGGTGTTTCTCTTGCTCACCACTATGTACCTAGAACCTACAGCAGTTCCTAGTACAAATAATAATGTGCTCAAAACCCATTTGTCAATGAAATAAATGTCATTGTGTGTCTTCCACACTAGACTGGGGCATCCTTCAGGCAGGAACTGTGTCCCCTCCATGCGGTATCCCAGGTCTCAGCACAGGGCCAGGTCAGAGGAGACACAGGGTTTACTGGAGGAGGCCCAGTGGGACGGAGGAGTCCAGGTGCCTAATCCTTGAAAGGAACCAGCCACAGACTGAAGAGCTCACACTGAGCCAATTCTTCCTCCCCACCTCCTCCTCACTTCTATCCTCAACCCAGACCAACCCAGGTTCCCTGAAGGACACCTGAGCCTGACCCTGTTTGCCCTGAATCTGAAGTGACTCAGATCTGCCGTGGCGAAGGGAAATGTCAGATCATTTATCCAAAGCAGCTAATTTGTTTCTAACTAAACGGAGGGGTATTTTCTCCACTTAAGACACCACAGCCCATGGGGATCAAAGTGGGGGCAAGAGACCTGAAAAGAAAAACAATAACAGCAACAAGGTAGGAGCACCACCCTCAGTCCGATCCAACCTTGTGGCACCTGAGGGACAAATCAAACAAAATGGCTTCAGCCTAGATCAAAACACATTTGGTTCCAAACAGCATGGCTTGCTGGAGTATTTAGAATCAATTTTGTTCCAAATGCTTTTTGAGATCTCAAAAATAATAGCTGCTCACTATAAAATGTTCAAATAATACAGAAATCATTTAATAAAGAAAATTTAAAACCACTATTAACATTACAGACCATTGTTACAGGTAACTTGCAAACACTCATACCCTGTTTTATATAAATGGGATCTTGCTCTAATACTGTTACATAACCTGTTTCTTTCTCTCAAAAGTATGCTGTGACCATCTCTCTATATCCATAGATACAAATTAATATAATTTTTGATGACGGACTGTTATTCTAACCCAGAGGTCAACAGACTTTTTCTGTAAAGGGCCAGAGGGTAAATATTTTAGGCTTTCAGGCCACATAAGATCTCTGTTGCATATTCTTGTTTTGTTCTTTTACAACCCTTTCAAAGCATAAAAACTGTTTTTAGCTCAAGGACCACAGAAAAACAGACTGCAGGCTGGGTCTAGTCTCACTTATGGACACTGAAGCTCCTGCATGAAATAATTTAATAAATTCCCTATTGAAAGATATGGACGTTGTTTCCACTTTTTTGTTATTATAAAAAATGTTATGATAAACACCTTTGTGCACTCAGATATCTGTTGGTCTCCTTGGGAAAAAGATTCCTAGAATCTCAGAGCTGGAAGGAACCTTTACAGTGACACGGGCATTCCTTCTAAGGCACTCCAGACAAATGGCCTTGCAGTTTCTGCTTGAGTGTGCCCAGAGAGGGGGAACTCACCACCTGCAGGCACAGTCCAGCCCACTGTTGGGACGACTCACAGGGTAAGCAAGTTCTCTCTCTCTTTGTTGGAACGAAGGGCTCCCTCTTTTTCACCCAGTACTATTTTTCCCCGTTCTGCTCATGGAATCACAGCATCTAAAACTAACCCTTCTCCCTTCTGACTGTTGGAAAATAGGAGGTATTAACAGTACACATCTCAATTGTGGCTCCGTCGGTTAAGCATCTGACTTCGGCTCAGGTCATGATCTCACAGTTCGTGAGTTTGAGCCCCATGTTGGGCCCCCCTGGGGCCTGCTTCAGATTCTGCCCCCTCTCAGAGATTCTCTCCCTCTCTCTGCCCCTCCCCTGCTCGTGCTCTCTCCTGTCTCTCTCAAAAATAAATAAACATTAAAAAAATTAAAAAGAAAAACCAGTACGCACCTCATCCAGCTCTGGTGAGATCAGAGTTACAAGTAAGTGCTCAGTCCATGTGAGCTGTTATGGCCGGTTGGTTAGCTGCCTTCTCAGCATCACAGGGCCGTACCTGGAGCCCTCAGGTATGCTCCTGACTATCTGAGTAAATAGGATACCCTCCTCTTGGGTTAACGGAGGGCCAGAGATGATGCAGGTAAGCCACATGGCAGGCACACAGATGGTGCTCAGGCCTGGCCTCCTCCCATCTCTCTAAGCAAGTAAGTGAGGCCAAATCCATTTTCGGTGGGATCTAAAACCTCAAATCCATTAATGTGGACATATGCCCCAGCAAGCAGGGCTGGCCTCTGCGGACAGGTGTCCAGGTTTCTGCCTCGTGACTGGCTGCATTCTGCCCATACCCAGATGAGGTTTCCAATGTTTCCTACCTCACTCATCACTGCTGGTGGGGCATCAGCTTAGGCTGCACCCCCTTTCACACAGGCCCCCAGGTGGGTCTCCTCAGCTCACAACTCTGTTCATCTCCTTCTCCTTCTGAACTGCTCCAGAAATTCCCTGCCCCCTGCACATCCGCACCGTGGGCCAGGGGCTCAGCAGAGATACTGTCACCACCAAGCCTTTAATAACTGTGGTGGGTGGAATGGTGGCCCCGAGAAAGACAATTCCATGTCCCAACCCTTAGGGCCTGTGAATGTACTGAATTTACTTGGAAAAGGAGTCTTTGCAGACATAATTAAGGATCTGGAGATGAGACCATCCTGGATTCTCTGGGTGGGCTATAACGCCAGTGACAGGTGTCCTTGTACAGGTGCAGACAGAAGCAGAGGCTGGGGTGATGCAGCCACAAGGCAGGCCTGGAGCCACCAGAAGCTGGAGGAGGAGGCAAGCAAGGACTCTTCCCAAGCGCCTTCAGAGGAAGCACCGCCCTGCAGACACCTTGTGGACTCTTGGCCTCTAGAACTGTGACAGAATACATTTCTGTTGTTTTAAGTCCATGTTAATTTGTTAGGGCAGCCCTAGAAAACTAAGGGAGTAAAGGTGCAGCCCAGAGAGAAGCATGGCCTTTGGCACCAGGTACACCTAGATTTAAGCCTCAGCCCCGTCTCTAACTAACTGTACAAGCTTGAGCAAGTTCTAACTTGTCCCGAGCCTCAGTCTGCTCTTCTGCGAACTGGGAATAATGATCCTTCCTCAGGAGGGTGTGGTGAGTACCAAATGAGTTCATGCTTATGATGTCCCTAGCACACTGCTTGGCACACTCATATCATAGTGGCTTCTCTTGTCCAGACAGGGGAAAAGGGCCCAGAATGATACCTGCTGACCTGCCCTGGGGGTCCTGGGCTCCCTCCTGGCTCCTGTGCTGGCCTTTGGTAACCTGTCACCATTTTGGTGAGACACAGAGCCCTGTTCTGGAACTTCAGCACTGGAAGAGGCTCTGATCTATAACACTGAGTTCTAACCTCCTCTCCCACTTTACAAATTGGGAAACTGAGGCCAGGAGAGGCAAAGACAGTTACACGAGGTTACGCAGAGTGTCAATTCTCCTGACTCCCGAGAGGCCAAGTTCTTTCTTCTCTACCAAGCTGTCCTCCTAGCAGCTAACTCTCAGATGAAGGGTTCAGGTGGCTGAGGCCAAAGGGAAAGGGGGGATCCCGTCCAAGGCTTCAGCATTCCTGATGAAGGCCTGGGCTCTTACTAGATGCCCACATTCTAGGTCCCTGTGTCCAGTGATTAGCCAATGTCAGGGAGGTCCGTGGATGGAACCATCCCCCTCCCCATCATCATTTTCAGCAGCAGCTACGCTGACTCAGTGCTTACACGGGCTTGACATAGTCTATAGAATTCTACCGTGACATTTACATAGATTACCTTGTTCCATTGCTCCAACGACCCTATGCAATTTCCACCATTATCATCCTTACACACAGGAGGAGAATGAGACTCGGGGAGTGTACTGGGTTGAATAGGTCCCCCCCCCCCCAAATTCATGTCCACCTGGAACTTCAGATGTGACGTTATCTGGAAATAGGGTCTTTGCAAATATCATTAAAAGGAAGTCATACTAGATCAGCATGGGCCCTAAATCCAATGTGACTGGTGTCCCTATAAGAGGAAGCACAGAGACATACACGGAAGGAACATAGCCATATGAAAACAGATGCAACCACTGCAGAGATGCAGCACAAGCCTAAGGGATGCCAAAGATTGCCAGCAACCACCCGAAGCTAGGTAAGGAGGAATCCTTCCCGAGAGCCTTTGGAGGGAGCATGCCATGCCTGATTTCACACTTCTGGCCTCCTGAACTGTGAAGGATACATTTCTATTGTTTTAAGCCACCCAGTTTATGGTCATTTGTTACGGCACCCCTAAGAAATGAATACAGAGGGGTTAATCGTCTTGCCAGCCGTGGCCTCAAACACAGAAGCAATCAATATCTGTTAAAATGGCTCCACTCCCCAGTTCTCCCAACAAAGGGACTTTTTTTTCCCTCCCATCGGGAATATAGAATGTTAGCACTGAAAGGAAAGGTGGCTGGTGAGAATATTTACTGAGCACTTACTATGTGCTGGTTGTGCTGCTAAGTAAGTGCCACAAGTGTGTTCCTATCCCACTGAATCTGCACAGGAGGTGAGCATTATCCCCATTCCACAGGTGAGGAATGTTGAGGCTCGGAGGGGTGAAGAAACCCACCAGAAGTCCCACAGCTAGGAATGGCGGGATTCGGCCTTGGCTCCCACTGACTCCAGAACCCACTAGCTTAGCCTCTACCTCATCTTCTTCTCCCAGTTTGTCAAGGTCAATCCCTCTGCTTTACAAATGAGAAAACCGAGGCACAGCCACAGCAGTGATCACAAAGGCTCGGCCCACTGTGGGGAATAAATAGCTTAAATAAAGCATCTGCCAGCCAGCCTGGGTCCAGTTGGGGCTCCCTGTGTTTGTAGACAAAGGGCGGGTGCTCTTCCCGCTGACAAAACAAGCCAGGCTGGGCAGCAAGGGCTGCAAGCTGTGTCCCTGCCCACCATTTAACAGCAGTGGCAAGTCGCCAGAAATTAATTAGCTGTCTCAGTTTTGGCAAAGCCTAAGGAAGGAAAGTGGTTAATTATAACAAGGCATGTCACAGGAGATGATTAAAGGCTGGAACATGGAAATAAAGGGCCCTGAGTTGAACAGGAGTTGGGGGGCAGGGAGGTCAGGTCAAGCTCAGCAATAAACAGAGCAGACACCTTGTGCAGTTCATGCTCATGGAAGCCAGGGAAGAGAAGCTCCTCTCCATCAGCCCAGCTCTGCTTCTGGCTTAACGATGGCTGGACCAAGGAATGGGGCAGCCAGACACAACAGAGGCCCCAAGAAAGCAGAGTTCCTCAAGTGTGGCATGTCAGCCCATGGGTCTCTGGAAATAGGACACATCCCTCCCACAAACACCTACGGACATGCTGCCTGAGGGTCAGACCCTAGGTTGGGGCTCCAGCTCTGAACAAAGGCTACTCCCCCTGCCCCACACCTGCTCATCTGAAGAGGGAGAGATGAGCAGTCAAGTGTTTGGAAAAATATGTGCGGACGGGGGACAAAGGACACTGGTGGGAACACAGAAGAGGGGGGTCTGTTGGCCTGGGGGCAGCAGAGAAGGCTCCCTGGAGGAGAGATTTACTAAGCTGAGAGGCAAAGTGTTAATCTAGAGAGAAAAGAGGTCTGAGGCTCCCACACATCTTCCCTCTTGTCTTGTAGTTGGAGGATTTTTATTATAGATCCCAACTACTCCATAGAGAGAAGCTCATTAACAAAGTGTCAACTAGATATTTAGGAAACAGAGATGTCTCCTTAGGACCAGGGATTGAACTAGGAAATAGGATAGAAGATGAACGGGGCACAGTTCCCACCCTCCAGGAGCCACCAGTGTAAAATGGAAAGCAAACACCACATTACAACTAGAAAACACTGTGTCATGACCATGTGTGTCTCCCCTCATTCTATGCGACAGGCACGGACAAAGGCACTTGATTTACATCATTGCATTTCACCCTCACAACAAATGACTGTGGTGAGCACTATCGCTGCATTTGGCAGACTAGTGGACTGAGGCTCAGAAAGGCAGAGAAATTTGCCCAAGGTCACACCGCCTTTAGGTTGTAGTACCAGGACTTAAGCCAGGGTCTGTCTGATTCTACGATGATTAGTTTTATGTGTCAACTTGGCTGGACTATAGTACCCAATTATTTAATCGAAACGAATTTAGGTGCTGCTGTGAAGGTATTTTGTAGATGTGGTTAATATCTGCAATCAGCTGACTATAAAGAAATTATCCTTGGTAACGAGGTCAACCTTAAGAGCAAAACTGAGCTTTCCCAGGGGAAGAAGAAATTCTGCCTGTTGATTGCAGCATCAGCTGTTGCCAGAGAGTTTCCAGCCGGCCACCCTATCCTACAAATTTCAGACTTGCCTTGCCAGACCCCACACTGCATAAGCCAATTGCTTGAGATAGATGCTACTGGTTCTTTTTTCTGGCAGGACCATGTCTGATGCAGACCTGAAAGCCCAAACTCTAGGCTAAGGTTGATGCTGGGAGCCACACACTCTCCTCACGAGAAAAGGGAAATGACACCAGCCACCATGCAAGCGTAGTAGAGGTTGAGATTTCACAAGGTCCCCTGTATGCAGCCTTATATCATTACCAAAGCACATGCTCATTTTTGCCATAGTTGTATGTGATGGATCCTTGAATTATTCTGAGTCCTTCCATTGCTAAGTACATGTCCCACAATTCCATGTAAAAATATTGCACACCAGTTTGTCATTCTTAGTGACCACTCTGTGGGTGATACAGGGATGCTTCAGTTTGCCTAACCTGTTCCCGGCCCCCAAGGGATATGCTTTGAGGACAAGGGGCAAGGCAGGCCCTGTGCAGAGGACTTCACATCCATTCTCTCCTTTGACCCACACATATATTCCCACTTTGTTCACGGGAAGAAACTGACCCACAGAGGAAAGGTGCTTATCTAGGAGTTCAGAGTGGAGAGAACCAGGATCCAAAGTCAGATATTCCAAAAAGCCCAGGTTTTCCACCTCTAGGCTTCAGACCATGCTGTACGTTACTTAGGACATATCCCTCTACCTGACACACGGAATTTCACCTGTATTTTATTTATCAACAATTTATCATTTTAATGACTCTACAACTCAGTCTACCCTGCTCCGTGGCCTCTCCTAAACGCCAGCAATATACAAAAGTCATTTTCCACAGTTGGAATCAGAGGGTGTCATGAATTTGACCTTCTTCTCAGCCATTGCTTCACGGTCTCTTTGCACACGCAGGCTCTGGGAGTTATGGGGGCCTCAGTTCAAAGGCTGACTGCCATTTATTAACTGTGGCCCTGGGCAAGTGAATTATCATCTCTGAGCCTCAGTGCCCTCATCTGTCAAATGGAGAGAAACATGGTACCAACCTCATAGAGTCGGGAGGATTAAATGAGATAATATACACGAGGCACTCAGCACAGAGGTGGCCACCTTGTCAGCATTCAAGAAAGGTCAGCAGTGCTATTTCTGGTGTGAAGCCCTGTGGAGTCAATATGCCATGCTTTGCCATTGAACCCTCTCTTATCTGGGATGACAGGACTGAGCAGGTGAGGAGAGTGTCTTAGGACTACTTGCCCCTCCCGGCAGCATAGCCCTGTGGCCATGTGCTGGCCTCCACTTCCTGCCCTGCCTCTCCCAAGGAGGAATGGAAAATCACTAGATGTGGGGCTTTCCCAGCACTCCAGGAGGATGAGTTTTTGTAACCAAGGGAAACAGATCATCTCCATCTGTACTGCAGGGGCATCTGGGCCAGGCGAAGCAGGTTTTCTCCCTCAGCTTAATCCCTGTCCCAGGTTCCCAAGAGCTGGGAAACCAGCCAGAAGACATCATTATTACCAACAACTTCCTGTTCCGGGCCAGGCCCTGAGCTAGGGCCATACATCATCTCCCTTAACCTTCACTGTTCCCTCTGCCTAAAACACTTCCACCCAGGGACAGGCCTCTGCTTAGTTGTCTCCTCCTCCCCAACCTCACTAGACACAACTGCAGCCCCGCCATTCTCCCTCCCCAGTACTGTCTTAGTTGGCTTCATTGCCTATAGCCTTGGCCTTACACCAACTTATGTATTGTCTATCTTTTCCCCCACTAGAACGTCAGCTTCATGAAGGCAGGGACTGTGTCTTGATCACTGTTACATGCCCAGTCCCTAGAACCATGCCCAGTAGGAGGAGGGGCTGCTGAATGTATGCCTGCCACAACCCCACGATGCATGTGATGGTCTATCATCCCCATTTTACAGATGAGAAAACAGGCTCAGTGAGGTGAGCCCAAGGGTGGATGGCCAGCAAGAAGCAGACCTAGGTTTGAACCTCAGTCTGTCTGCCCCTGACGGATGTGGCCACCTTGCCAGGTGCTAGCTCTGCCCCAAGAATCTTGGACTTCTCTGGGCCTGTGAGATGTTGTCAGTGGCCCCCAGGCCAGGCTGCCCTGAGCAGGAACCCACTGCCCTTGCTCCTGGGTACAGCTATTTCTAGATACCCTTTGGCTCACCCTTAGCCCAGTTAATCCCAGGTGTGGAAAGAGATGCAATAAGGGATAAGGGGTTAGGAAAGGCAAGTTCCAGTCCTGCCTTGACCACTAACTCAAGAGACACTGAACCTCTCAAGCCTCTGTTCCTTCATTTTTGTTTTTATTTTTTTAAGTATTTTTCAAATGTTTATTTTGGGAGAGAGAGAGAGAGAGAGAGAGAAGAGAAGAGAACAGAACATGAAACGGGGAGGGACAGAGAAAGGGGGAAAGAGAATCCCAAGCAGTCTTTGCACTATCAGCGCAGAGCCCAATGTGGGGCTTGATCTCACCAACCATGAGATCATGACCAGAGCCAAAATCAAGAGTCAGTTGCTTAACTGACTGAGCCACCTCGGCACCCTGGTTCCCTCATTTTTAAATCAGAGGGGCTGAACTTGACATACAGGTGGCAGAAGATAGGGTAATGGTTAAGAGTATGGGCTCTGAGATCAGAATGACCCAATTTCAATCTGACTCTGGGCCTTTGAGCAGGTTATAGAATTTCTCTGTGCCTCAAGTTTCCTCATCTATAAATGTGGGCAACAAACTCACCTCATATGGGTCTGGGAGATTAAACTGGGATACTGTATATACATCTCTAAGCAGACTGCCTGGCACAAAATAAGTAAAGAGAATCATCATCCATGATTCAAAGCTCTAAGCCTTGGTGAAAAGGTTACCTCTGCAGGGGAGAAGGGGGTGCCGTCTCCACCTCTCCCTGTGTTGTGTTTATTAGATGGGGCTTTCTGACCTCACAGGACTTTGAAGTTTGAGTTCTTTCAATTTATCAAGACTCAGAAAGCTACAGAAGACAAGACTCTTTCTGTACACACCCGCCCTGGCCAGAGACAAAGCTGTTGATTTCTGCAGCTGCACTGGGAGCTATAAATCAATAGAGCCCAACCCAGATACCCCATCCCACCCCATATCCCCCAGCTGGTAACAGGGCTGCTGCAGCCTGCATGATGGTAAATTGCTAATTTAAGCCAGGCTTTCTGCTCAAGCCCACGATTATCCCTCTTCCTGTGCATGTTATGATGTTCTGGGTAGCCAATTGGATTTAAAGGTCCCAGGACTCGGAGGTTAATGAAATCATGCCTTGCCCTTGCACAGCTTCCAGGCATCATCTGCCAGGAAGGGGAGAAGGGAAATCTGAGATCACAGCATCTCTGAATCTCAGATTTGGGAAGAGGAGTCTAAAATTATGTCTATCTTTTCTCCACCCAAATCCCCGGTGCCATGCCTCCACCCAGTGGTTTTCCAGTGTCCTCTTGCATACCTTCAGAGATGGGAAGCTCCCTACATTACACAGCAGCCCGTACCTTCTTGGAGAGCTTTGACCGTTAGAAAATTCCTTGTAAAAATAATAAGAGGTGTGCACAAATGTAAGTGTTCAAGAATGTTCACAGATGCATTGTTTAGATTGACATAATATTGGGAATAACAGAAGTCCCCCCCAAATAGAACACATTTATACAATGCAGCCATCAAAAAATTATGTTTTCAAATAGTGTTGATAACTTGACAACATGCTTATGATATAATGTCAAGCGAAAAGACAGCTTACAAACTACTGTATATAACATGATCACTATTCCAATACTGTGATCCTGATGTTATTAAAACACACAGACACAGAATCAGAGAGAGAGAAAGAGAGGGAGAGAGAGGGAGAGATGGGAAGGAAATACACCAAAATAACAAAGCTTTTCTCCTTTAGTGAGATTAGGGGTAATGACTGTCTCTACTTAAACTTCCCCATATTTTCTGCAATAACTACTGTGTTACCTCTACAGCAAAAGAAAATTTTTAATATTGAGCTAATAAAACTTCCCTGTAAGATCTACCCAATAATTCTAGTTCCTCTGGGGCTCAATAAATGTTGGTCGAATGAATGAGAAGCAAGCCTTTGAAATAGACACGATAGAAAATGTTCACTGAAAACTTGCCAAATGCCTGGTTCTGTACTGAAGTCCTTCATGTCATGCCTCATAAACTTCTCAAAACCACCCTATGAAGGTCTAATGCTACTCCCATTTCACAGATGAGAAAACTGAGGCTCAGAGAGGTTGTGCATGTATTGCCTACACTCACTCGCTTAGGAAACGGCACAGCTGGGCCATAATCCCAGGTCAGTCTTGCTCTGATGTCAGGGCTGTCGACTGCTGTCAGCCCACACAGAGGCCTCGGGGATTTGCAGACAGCAATCTGCCAGTTCCTCCCTTGCTCTAACTAGACATTGCCAGCTCTCGCTCCATGTGTCTCATGGACAGTGGTGGCAGAGTGGACATGGAGTGCGTTTGGAGTCAGAAAGGCCTGGGTTTGCACCTTTCGGGCTGTGAGAGCCACCTGCCCCTCTGAGTCTCCTGGTCCTCATGTGTAAATAAGAATCTACAGCCCCCATTGCAGGGCTGCAGAAACCTCTGGCACATAGCAGGGCTCAGGAGAGGCTTCTTGGTGTCCTTGGTGACTCTGGGCCCACCCCAGTGGATCTGTGAGTTACATGCTCCCCAGGGAACGAACCCGAGAGCTGGAAAAGTGTCAGGCTGGGGGCAAGGCCAGGAGAAGCAGTGGAACACGGGCCAGGGCAGCCCCTTGCCTTCCCCGAGGTCTCACCAGGGCTCACCTGGCCCAGCCTCCGGCCTTCTTGATAGTCTGACAGCATTCCATTTTAGAAAGGGGACAACTGAGGCCAGGGTTTGATGACCCATTCAAGGTCCCACAGCTCTCTCCTGTCACCCTGAGCCAGCCTCTCGGGTTTCCCTGCACTGAGGCCCTCCACCTCCATCCTGCCCCGTGCCCATCCACACCCAGTTCATCATCCTCTTGAACACCATTCCGCACAGATCACTCTGAAGTCCTCTTCACCATGACCTGTGACTCAAAGCTCCCACATTTCCCACTATGGTCCCCTTCCCGTGGAACCTGAGAACCCATCCAGCCTCAGCTCCCACTGTCCAGACCTGCAGCCTCTGGCCCCTAACACAATCATGCCGGCCTATCTCCAGGCCTCTCCTCAGACGCACCTCATCCTCCCCACCAGAGCAACTCCCTCCAATTACCTGGGGCTGGGCCATGTTGCTCTTTGAACATTCCTCTAACACTGGGAATTGTGGAAGGCAGAGACAAGACTGGGTGGATGCATCACTGGCTCCAGGGCCTAGCCATGCTGAGGACATCTACTTGCAGGGCATATGTTGCTTTTGTCCCCGAAGCCTCTCTGCTTTCACAGCCCCCTGAGCCCCTGATACTCAGCTCAACCACTGTGACATTCCCTGTCCTCAGCAGCTCTCCGTCATCCTGCAAACCTCTCTTTGCTCTTGCTGTTCCCTCTGCCTGGAATGCTCCACCCCCACCTCTCCAAGTAGCCAACTGCCATTGTTGCTTCACGACTCAGCACCACTCAGCACCCGCAGTACCTCCTCTGGCCAGGTCAGCGGCTTGCCCTGGACTCCCCACAGCTCCCAGAAGATTCGATTGTCCCTGGAGCTGTAACTAAGGGGCGGGGGGTGGGGGATGCTGGAGAACATGGCTGTGTTAGAAGCCAGAGGCCAGGCTGAAGCTTAAGCTGAGGGTCTGGGCCATGGGACCTAAGGCTGGATAGGCCCGGAAGGGGTCAGCATCAGCTGATGCTTGCTGTATGAGTAAATGGGCAGACGACTCAGGAAGCAGGAAAGAGCCCAATATGGAAAATGTAAATAATCAGGTCCCACAGTCATGCTCTGCCCGCCTGGAGCAGCTGCAGGGGTGCTGGTTAATCATAGCACCTGACACGCACTGAGGGCCTACTATGTGCCAGGTGCTGTGCTGTGGCCTTTACATGCATGAGCTCATCTAATCATCCCCAAACCTCTCCTGATCACCCCAGTTTCACAAATGCAGAAATGAGGCTCAGAGAGGGTAAGCTGTTTGCCCAAAGCCACACCACTAGGACATGGTCGGGCTGGGATGGAGACCTGGCAATACCTGATCCCCAGATGTGACCTCTACCACTGCACCATGTCACCTCAGTGGGATCTCTCCTGGCCTAGGGACCCTGGGTCCACAGACCCCAACCCAGGCAAGAGAGGGGAGGGAGACAAGAAGTTAAGGGCCTCCAAAAACAAGATGGTGACTCAGAGCTCCCAATCCTGCAAAGTTGACACTTTAGCACCTATCCCAGCAACCCCTGGCACCTTAGTAGTAGAAAGAGGGGACAGCCAGAACCCATTCACCTGTCACAACCCTGCCCCAGTCCATGCTGTCTGGCCCACCCTCCTTTCCCTGCTCTGCACTGCAGTTAGGATGGGAGGGAAAACATGATGCTTCACCAATATCAGCTTGTCATCTTTAGGAAAAAGGTGTTTATGAGTCAGATACTATGATCCACATTTTGCAAATGAAGAAACTGAGGTGCAGTGTGGCAATCCAATTCATTAAAGATCTTAGTAGGTGGCAGAGCCCGCACTTGATACAGGAGTCGTCAGAAGAGACAGGGGCCGAGGGTGAGACCAAGTGGCAGAAAAGCACATGGCCTAAAACAGTCACGAAGAGGCAGGCTGGGCTAGTTACACGCAGCGGGCAGGGTGGGAGAGGTAGGGATGGTCAAAGACACACAGCAGGGTCCAAACCCCCTGAAACCAGGATTTGGGAGAGGTGCAGGCAGGGAATCAGGGCAGGCTGTGGAACAGACAGGAGGCCATGTGGAAAAGCATCAACTCCATTCTCCTGCCTGGATTCTGGGGCCGATGAACCAGGAAGTCCTGGGTCATGCAGAGGGAGGATAGACAGGGTCACCTGTCAGAGATGGGGACCTGCTAAGCCCTTCACACTCTGCCCTGCCCAGTGAGCCACCAGGGGGAACTCCTGGATTCCAGCCCTGCTCAGGACACTGACCACCCAGAAAGAGGGGCTGTTGGGAGACTGCTCTGAGGACCCACAGGGCCACCATACTGGCTGAACTCACACTGCAGGACTAAGGGGTGATGCTCTGCCTGGGGACTAGATGTCCCCCCAAATCCTGCTCGTATTCACAGAAGCCTCAGAAGCCACAGGCCATTTGTTAAGAGCACAATTCCTAGACACCCCTCTCATGCCTCTGGAAGGATGAGTGGGTTTCTCAAACGGATGCATGATGTAGGGAGAGGGCCAGAGTGGGGGGAGGCAGGACTGGAGGGTGCTTCGTGATGTGGGATTCCAAGAGTCTTTTTTCTCAGCCCCTCATCCATGTCAAGCTTCTCATCAGGGGCTCCTCTCTTTGTTTCTTTTTTTTTTTTTTTTTAATGTTTTATTTTTTGAGAGAGAGAGAGAGAGAGAGAGAGCGAGCGAGTGGAGTGCACGACTGGGGGAGGGGCAGAGAGAAAGGGGGACAGAGGATCCAAAGCAGGCTCTGTGCTGACAGGCTGACAGAAGAGAGCCCATCTCGGGCCTCCAACTCACAAAGTGTGAGACCATGACCTGAGCCAAAGTTGGACGCTCAGCCGACTGAGCCACCCAGGAACCCCCCTCTGTTTCTTATTACCCCCTCCTCATCCTTCAGCTCCTCAAAGACACACATCAGGGGCTCCCAAAGCCCCGCACCCCCGCACCCCCCCGCACTGTCTCATCGCCTGCTACCATTACAAGTCTGTTAGATGACTAGCGGATGATTGTCATTTCTCCCACCGTGAGGGCAGGGATGGTGTACTTTCCTCACCATTGTATCTCAGCATCTAGCACAGTGTACCATAGAATTTTCTTGAATGAGTTAATTCTTTTCATTCCTTTGCATACAGACGATTCCTTTCTCAAAAGCAGTAAATGGCTCAGCTACAACATGTTAATCCTCACCACAGCCCCGGACACATTGTTCTTATTCCCACTTTACAAGGGAAGAAATGAGCTCCAGAAAGGTAAAGTCAGTAGCCCAAATACACAGCAGGTAAATGGCTTTGAACTCAGGATTCCAACTTAGATATGTCTGGCTTCAGAACCCCACCTCTGCCACTGTACCAACCCGCTCTCCCACCCTAAGGGTTTCCCTTTGGAAACCTACCCCTGCCCTCAACTGCTGGAGCTCAGGACTGGCACGCAGAATCCATTCCTTCAACCATTCATTCATTCAACCAATCAGCCAACTCACTTTTTGGTTGTGCCAAGCCCTGCATGGGGTGCCAGGAAACCAGACAGATCAGGGGTCTCTCTTCAGCCTGGGCTCCCTTCTCTCCACTGCTCTCAGGACTTTGCCAGCAGAAGCAGAGCCCCAGGCAGCTGCCCTACTGTTAGTCTCTCCATCAGTGGGGGAAGAATTAAGTGCCAGCCCCATCATCACCCCTCCCTCCCAGGACAGCACCCTAAACTACACAGGCCAAAGAATGTGTAGGATCACCATCTTTTTGTCTCCATTGTTCTCTGATGATTCTAGGACAAGAGGAGGAACAGAATTCTGCCCCCTTCTTCCGTGAAATTCTTTGACTGTCCTCTACCCCAGACATCTCTGGAAAAAGTTCTAGACTTGGAGTCACAAGACCAGGGTTTTCGCTCCAGGTCTGGAGCTAGCTGTAGGACCTTAAGTCATCCTGTGTCTCCCTGAACCACAGATTCCACATCTGTAAAATGGAGGCATCATATTGAGGATCTGATGCTTATCCCACAGGCTTATAGGTGAGGATTAAATCATTCAGACCCAGAGATAGCTATCATATAGATGATTGGCCCAGGAAATGTCTTAGCAACATGGGGACCTATGGGGGCCAGCTATATGGCTTGCAAGAGGCATTCGATGATGGGATTTGGGGAAGGTTGGTTGGAGCAGCCCTAGCAAGCTGAGCCCAGAACATACGCTGAGGGGACCCTCAGAAGTGAGAGGACTTCCCCTGGCTCACAGGTAGTGGGGGAGATGTGCTCATCGGCCCAACATCCAGAGCCCCTGGAGAAGAGGCCGGGAATGGCACTGAGCACATTGACAGGGCTCTTCCCAGACTCCAGCACCTAGAGTTCCCCAGAGAGCATACGTGCCAGGAACCTGGAACTCAGAATTTTAGCTGCCCTCAGGCCCACTTAGGACAAGTACCTCCTTCTTTAAAAGGCACTAGATTCCGAGGCATCTGGAAAATTCCTACTCTTCATCACACAGACAGCTTCCATTTATCGGATCCAGGCACCAGGCCAGCTGCATTTTATATGTTTGCTCACTGACACTTCACGAAAACTCTGTTGAAGAAGGTTCTATTATTACCCCATTCAAAAATGAAGAAACTGAGGCTCAGAGCGGTTAAGTAATTTCCCCAAGTCACAGAGCCATTTCGTGGCAGAGCTGGGATTAATACTCAGGTTGGCCCCACTCTAAAGCCTGTACTACCTCCAAAGACAAGGTGAGGAGAATGATGAACAAAAATGCACAGCAAAGATCAATCCTGCTGTGCTTGGGGGAATTTTCCCAGAGTAGCTGGTAATGAGTCATTGAAAGCACAGGAGATTCTTGTGCCCTCCACTCTTCCTGGGGGAGCAAAGACTCCCCCAGAGATAATTGATGCCAAAGCTCCTTCAACACCCACACACCCATCCGATGCTCCAACGCACGTGGCCCTCCCCTGCAGAGACCCCATACTCTGCAATTCAGACTCCAGAGATCGGGTCTCCATTCTTCAGACAGGGAAAATGAGACAGATGGGGCAGATGGTGTGGGACAAGGGGACTGGGGTGCCCTCTGTGATGGGCATCAGTGACTGGACTGAGACCACAGTTCACGTTCCCAACCTCTGAGTCCACAGTCTGCCCTCTGCCCTGCTTGGTGGCACCACAGCCCAGAGAGGTTTAGGGCTGTGCCCTTGGTCAACCAGCAGGGATGACCCATTTCCACCTAACAGTAAATACAAGGGCATCTTTGTTGTTATAAGGATAGGAGGTTCCTTTCTATCCTTTTTTGCCCATGTCTGAACTAGCAGAACTGGGTCAGGAGGCTGCTGCTTCCAGGCAAGCCGATGATGTTTTAGATTCTCTGAGAAAGTCCCAGCACGCTACATAGACACCAAGAAGAGAACTTCTCTTCCGGAGGCAAAAGCTCAGCTCCACTCCCACCCAAATAAAACACCGTTGCCTCTAGCAGAAAGCAAAGCCTGTTAGAGAAGAGGAGAGAATGAAACAGGGCATTTGTGAGGAGCTGAAGCCTCGCTGAATCGCATCCAGACCTGGAGACCAGATGGCCACTGAGGAGGGAAGCAGATTACTGCCTGGCTGGCCCACAGCTGCTGCCCCCTGCACCCAGGAGCCACAGGCCCTCCATCAGCAAATGCACACACAGGGGGACAAACACAAAGATCCGAAGCCACTCCGGATGCTCTCCTCCCCCTTGGATTTCAAAGATTTGACAAGAAACAGCACAAACAGTCATGGGCTCATATAGAGAGAATCACCAACTGACAGTGTGGGACAAACACACACCAACACAGGAACCCCAAGAGACGGGCATCAATGGGATTTGGTAAGTGCCCCCACTGAATGGTGCAGATACACAAGCACTCCCCTGTCCCCCGACCAGCACAGACAGCTGTCTCCCCAGAAGCCCGCCCCCAGGACGTTTTTAGAGGTCCAAACATTCAATACATTTGTACCGTCACAAACACAGAATCACCCACTCATATACTGACAGACCACTAACTGTCGCCAAACTATCCCACATAGCCTAATGCAGAAGCAAGGGGGGCGGGGGCGCGAACAAATGATCAAATGTTATTTAGTCACACACACAAACACACACACACACACACACACTCACTCTCGGTGTCCGTCTCTCAATGGAAGCAGTCTCCTAACTGGCCCCCGGGCTCCCCCTGCAGGAAGTGCGGGGGGGGGGCGCCGGGGAGCCCCGGGCCCGAGGTCAGGGGGCCGGTCCCCGGTCCCCACCGTCACCCCGCGGTGCCAGCCCGCAGTGGACTCACCGGACGATGCCAAACATGACAAGAACGTTGCCCAGCAGCCCCACGGCACACACGGCCGAGTAGAGCGCGGTGATGGCGATAGCCAGGGCGAGGGACGAGGCGCTCCGGGCGCCCGGCGGCCCCGACGCATTGGCGCCGGCGCTGGGGAAGGCGCTGGGGAAGGCGTCTGAAGAGTTGGCTAGGAGCGGGGGCTGCAGCTCGGCGTCCGCAGAGGGGGACGGCTCCATGGCGGCAGGTGCCGCGTCGCTCCCCGCCGTGCGCCCTGGGCGCAGAACCCCGGTGCGAGGGACGCGCCGAGGGCCAAGGCCGGGGCCCCGACGCCGCGGGCTGCAGCGCCCGGGCCGCCGGGCTGGCCCCGCGCCTCCCCCCGTGCACCTGGCTTCCCGCCCGCCTGCCCCCGGCGCCCGCCCGCTCTCCTCGCCCGGAGCGCTCTGAGCGGGAGCCACTGCGGGCTCCTTGGACGCGCCCGCCGCGCGCACCACGTGGCCCGGAGGCGGCCGCCAGACTGCGCCCGCGACCGGGGGCGGGCGCTGCACCACCGGTTTAGAGCTGGGCCGGGGAAGCTTCCCACTGCTCCCTAGGGAGGCTCCGCGGGTTCGGGTGCACCCCTACCCTGGACGGGGTCACCTCCTCACCCTTTGCCGCTTTGGAGTCAGAAGGACCTGGATGTGAATCCCACCTCCGTACACTAGCGAAAAGTGACCTTGAGCTAGTCACTTAAGCTCTCTCAACCTCATTTTCCTCGTCTGTAAAATGAGGATCATCGGACCACCTCTCTCAGAGGGTTGTTGTGGAGATTGAGAGGACTGGAGTAATGAGTGCCAGGCACAGAGTAAGTGTTTCATAAACATTATTAGCCATGATATTCTTGCACCCCATTCATTTGTTCAACAGTTATTTTGGGGGTTCCGAATATAAGAACCGGGTGCTATTGGGGATCTATCCATTAGAGCACAAAAATAGACGTGAAGCCTACCTCCTAGGGCTTACAGCTCATTGGCGAATCAATCCTAAGATTATACAACTGAAGACAAAGTGAAACAAAGCAAGACATTCCTGTGGCAGGACCAGCAAAACCCACAGATAAGCACAGTTTCCCCGAGGAAATGACAACTCAAGTGAGATGTGAAGTTTGGGAAGAAACTAACTTAGGGAAGAAACAAGTAAAGGGAATTCCAGACAAAGGGACCACATGTACAAAGGCCCTGTGGTCAGAGGAACTAAAAGGGGGCCAGGAAGAAGAGAAGGCACAGAGCAAGTGTGTGGAGAATGGGATGATGCAGTAGGCAGGGTCTCAAAGACTACCTTAAGGATCACTCTGGCTGCTGTAGGAGCACAGGGAAGGGGGAGCACTTCCTATACCCTTGCCCTAACCTGACCAGCCCAGACCCAGAGCATCCTCCTTATTGGAGCTCCTGTCCTTCCCGGAACATTCTCCCTACCAACCATTTCTGTGTTCCAGGCACTGTGATAAGCACTTTATCTATGCATCAACACTTTGGAGTAGATTCTATTACTAGGGTGCCCATTTTACAGATGAGAAGTCTAGGCTTGGTACTAAATTATCCCATAGGGCAATTATTTCTATCTGAGCTTGTTTCCTCCTTGGGAAGACCAGGCCTGATCAATTCCCACACCCAGTAGAAGGCTGGGGTCACAGTGGGTGCTCAGGAAATGCTGGTTGGATGAATAAGAGTCTGAAGGGGGAATGGAATGGGCTAATTTGAGGTTCCTAAGCTCTAGGCTCTAGGGAGATGCTCTTGGCTTTGTACGTGGCTGGGCAAGGACCCCTCACTCATACCACTCTCCAACCTGAGTCATCCATTTATGTGCAAGGCTCTTACCTTTTCCCAGAAAGAACAAAGCCGAAATTCCCAAGTTCACCCTCCTCTTCATTCTCTTTGCCTCTCCCAGCTGCTGTCCAACCCCCTCTACCAGCTACAGCAGACTCCTATCCAAGGTTTTCCCACTCAACTATCTAAGGACTCATCAACTAAGCAAAAATTTTAAGGTTACTTTATTTTTTTTTTTTAAGTAAACTCTACACCCAACGTGGGGCTTAAACTTATGACCCCAAGATCAAGAGTCACATACTCTACAAAGTGAGCCAGGCAAGCACCCCTAGATAGGCAATTTTTGCTCTGTAGTCACAAGGGCTGCCAAAACTCTCCCTTGTCCCAAAGGGCCTGGTACTCTGGTGGCAAGGGAGAGAAACTGGGATAGAAGGAGGAGGGCTACTTTAAAAAAAAAAAATGTAATATTTAAACTGAAACTTGAAGGATGAATAGCATTTAGCCTGGAGAATTGGCTGAGCCTTCCAAGTAGAAGAAATAGAGTGTGTAAATGTCCTGAGGTAGGAAAAAATGTGGCTTGTTGGAGAAATAGGGACTGGGGCAGAACTCTAATAATGTTTATTTTTGAGAGAGAGAGAGAGAGAGAGAGAGAGATAGGGTGTAAGTGGGGGAGGAGCAGAGAGAGAGAGGGAGACACAGAATCCAAAGCAGGCTCTAGGTTCTAAGCTGTCAGCACAGAGCCTGATGAGGGGCTCAGACTCACAGACTGTGAGATCATGACCTGAGCCGAAGTTGGACGCTTAACCGACTGAGCCGCCTTAAATATTACTTCTTCCATGAAACCTTCACTGACTGTTACCCCCAACTAGAGCAGGTGCCCTTGTTATTTGTTCCCATGGCATCATGTGCCTCTTCTTTACAGAATTTCCCACATATTTATTTGTGTAATCATTGGATTTTTGTGCATCACCTTTACAACAGGTCTTGTGAACTTCTGTACCCCTGCCTTAGTACAGTCCGTGGTGCTCAATGAGTAATTAAAATAGGAAATTCAATTCCAACTTTGGTGAACTCCCATTTTGATGAGGAAGAAAGATATAGCATAACATAGGACTTAGGAATCCTTTTAAGCAACTAAAACCCGTTGCATAAATTCTGCAACTACATCTTATTTGGAACTGAAATACTAGTTTCCAGTTCCATCCCTCCTCTCATGGGCTGGCTAGCACCAAGCAAGTCTATCTAACTCCTTAGCATTGCATTTGGGGCCCTCCCAAGTCTGATCCCAACCAGGGTTTATCGCTGCCATCTTCTGACTCCTTCCCTATACTGGGCTGAAGGGAATTTTTAAAAACTGCATTCCACAATGTTTTTTGAGTTCCTCCTGGGTACAGAAATGCTATGGTGCCACGGCTATGGTGGAGGCAAGACAGAAAAATAATCCCCTTAACTTCTCTGAGCCTTAGTTTTCTCATCTATAAAGCAAAGAGGTGCAGAATCGGGATGAGGATTTGGTGAAACAGCAGATGCTCTGCCAACCAAGAAAGGCTACGTGAGCATAAGACCATTGCTGTCTTAAAGGAGCTCACAATCAAGAAGCCAGGAAAGATATGTAACTGGCCAAGTACATGAACAAAATAATTTGTAGGGAAACATACATGCTGTTATGGACTGCGCCTTTTAAGAGTTTGCTTGCTGTCTCTGCTGTCTTGCGTGAGAATACAAGTCAGCAGTCTGCAACCCAGGAGAAATTTCTAACCAACACCCAACCATGCTGACGCCCTGATCTCTGACTGCCAGCCTCCAGAACTGTAAGAGATAAATTCCTGTTGTTTATAAGCCATTCTGTCCATGGGACTTTGTTGTAGCAGCCCAAACGGACTAAGACATATGCCAAGTGAGTATGAATTGCCCCCATTGAGGACACCAGAAGAACACATGGAAACTTGAAAGACATCTAAAGGGGCTTCCCCCATGGCCTCCCCAAGTGGGTACTTTGAAGAGATCAACTCTTACTTGAATGTGAGCATTCTAGTCTATTTATCTTTAAAAGGCACTCTCATTTCTGTGGTCACAACTCATAGATAATCCCATTGTCTACCACTTATAGAGAGCTTGCTATGTGCCAGGCACTGGGCCAAGTGCTTTGTGGATTATCTCATTTAATCTTAACAGCCCTATAGGTGTGAGGTTACTACTATTACTATTCCATTTTACAGAGACTAGGTTAGCTGCCCAAGCCGGATCTGGGATGCCAAGCCAGGTCTGTGTGACTCCGAAAGCCAATCTCCTGACTACCACTCAACACTGCCTCTCAGAGCGAAAACTAGAAAGTCCCCCCACCAAAATATAAGAACCCATCACTTCTGTCTCTGCTCAGCAGAATTTCCCCACTATGGAGGATGATGAGTCACTTGGAGCTCAGGAGATTCTTGAGTCTGACTCTGCTCTTGGAGCAGATTAGACACAGCCCTCCACCCCTAGGTTACCAAAGGGTTTGGCTCTGCATGGGGCTCCTCCCCATTCTTGATTTTGAGGGAAAACAAAAACAAAAACAAAAATGGATGGGAAATCCTGGGGCCAATCTAGGCATCAGCAGGCAGGCGTCAGCAGTAGAGAAACAGAAATCATTGAAGGAGTCAGAGCAGAAAGGAACTCCCTGGGGAAGCTATTAACAATTTAGTGTGTGGGAATGTGGCTCCCACCTGCCAAAGAGACAGATCTGCCTGATGGAAAATACTGTGAGTGAGCGGGCAGCTCCCCTGGGCTGCCTTTCAGTCTGGCTTTATCTGCAAGCCCCAGGAGGGCGATGACCTTAACCATCACCATAAAATAATAACCACTTGCATTTGCAAAGCACTTTTGACTTTCCAAAGCACTTCCAGATTGATTACTTCATCTTATCTTGACACCATCCATTCACATGGGGAGGTCAGGTTTCATTATCTTCGGTTTCTAGCTAGGAAGACAGACATCTAGAGAGCCTGGGTGACATGCCCAAAGATACACAGCAGATTGGTGAAGGAAATAGGGTTGGCACCATCCATCTGGCTGCCCAAGCCAGAAATCTGTGAATCATTCTTGACTCCTCTCTCTCTTCCCTCTCACCAACCCCCACTTCTAAGCAATCACCAAGTCCTGACCATTCTTCCTAGATAACCCATGCAACCATGCTGCCACTGTTCTTCATTCTTACTAGCATCTTCCCAGTTGGACGTACCACCACGTCTCACCGAAGCTACTGAAATCGCCCCTGAAGCAGCCTCACTGTACCCAGGCTTTGCTGCATTTGAGCAGAACTATGGCTGCAGGTGCTCCGTCCCTTCACTCTCCCTACCTCGCTAGCCCCTTATCCCACCTTCCCCTTCACATGCTGTGCTCCGGCCAAAATAAGCTGCTTGCGGTTTTCCAAATAACCTGCTTCTCCCACCTCCAGTTTCATCCAAATAGTTAAGGGGACGGCGGGTGGTTTGGAGTCAGACTGGTTGAAATCCCAGCTCAGCCACTTACAAGTTGTATGACCTTGGGTGAGTCATTTGACTTCTTCCATAAGCTTCATAAAAGGGGGACAACAGAAGCACCTGCTTTACAGCACCCAGCATGCAGGCAGTGTTGAATGTGTGTGAGCTACTGCCGTGGTGACGGTTCCTCCACCTGGAGCACTCTACTGCAGGCTCCCAGCCTCTTGTCACCTAACCCACTCCTACACCCCCTTCACGTCTCAGCTGAGATGTCGTTCCTGTCCCTGCTCCCCCAGATTAGTTTATGGCACACACTGTCTGTTCCCTTGAGGCACATCTCCCTCCTGGAAGCATAGTCAGGTCCTGGTTTTCTAGAAGACCATCCCACCCAGATGTTGCCAGGGAGGTGTAGGTCTGTCCAGAGGAAGTGGGAGTGGAGTGGATGAGGGAGGGTGACTTCCTGAGGAGACGATGGAGGAGGTTGTTGGTTTCTTGAGTGAGGGCTTTGATGGGTAGTAAGTAAGAGCCTGGAAAATGTCTGCAACAAGTTCAGGGTCAGGGGAGGAGAGATAAAGGCTCCTGCTCTCAAGTGGACCCCTAGGTCATAGACAAAAGCACCTTAGAGGTGACCTTGATGGACAGAATGCCAAAGGCCTCATGTTTCCTGGATCATGCAACCTCAACAAAGGAGAATGCCTAATCCATACCCCTGCCATGCCCTCTAATGTCTGACACAAGATTTTCCCACAACCCTGCTAGATGGGAACAGGGGCGGAGTTTGTTTTGTTTGTTTGTTTAAAGATTATTTATTTATTTTGAGAGAGAGAGTGAGAGAGCAGGAGCAGGGGAGGAGCAGAGTGAGAGGGAGAGAGAGAATCTCAAGCAGGCTCTGCATTGTCAGTGTGGAGCCCGATGGGGGGCTTGAACCTACAAAACATGAATCATGACCTGAGCCAAAACCAAGAGTCAGACACTTAACTGACTGAGCCACCCGACACCCCTATTTATTTATTTTTAAAATTGTTTCTGTAGCACTGAATGTCAAGGAGGAAAAGTATATACCTGTTAGAGGAGCCATCATGAGGCCCTGACCACGCATGGACACAAAGACAGATGAAAATCACTGTCTTCAGAAGAAAGAAGGTGATAGGGAGACATCCAAGCTGCAAAATGTCCCATCCCCTCTTCGCACCTGGGATTAACCCCCTGTCTAGACACTATCAGCCACCTGCCCAACAACCATGTCTTCCCCTTATTCTGTGCAACTGAACTCTGACCAGGGGTAGGTGTGTGTCCCCTTGATTTGGGGGAAGAGAGCTCTTTCCCTGCCTCAGGGGGTGAACCAGTCCAAATACATCGCAGTAATCTGTAGTCGATTGCAAAATGGTCGTGATTCTTCATTCCTCTCCATGTCTAGGCCCTTTGCAATGTGACTTTACAATTCTTCCCGTCAAGCAGTGAAGTCTATTTCCTACCGCTGTACTTGGGCCAGCTTTGTGACTTGCTTTGCCCAAAAGATGGGATGGAAATGACAGCACACCAGTTCAGAGTCTGGGATCTGAAGTCCAGAGGCTTTGTATGTCTTCCAGCCAACCTCCTGGAACTCTACCCCCACCATGAAAACAAGCTTGGGCCGGCTAGCTGGATGAGAGACTCACCATCCATCACCCCATTTGACAACCAGCCAACACTAGGCATATGAGTACATAAGGCCATCCTAGACCAGGCAAACCCTAACCCACCCAACAGCTGACCACAGGCACACAAGGAAGACCAACCAAGATCGGCCAGGTCTGACCCCGATCACAGAACTACTTAGCTAGCTATTGGCAGACAGCTGATGGGTAATAAATGGTTGTGGTTTCAAGCCACTATATTTGGGGATGGTTTGTGAAGCAGGAGCCACCATAATACATACTTTCCTGTATCATCCTGCATCCTAGGGGTGGATATGTAACCAACGAGATGTAAAAACAAATCTGCTGATGGGCTTTCCGTATCTAGGATAAAAAGCAAAGTCCTGTCAGAAGAAAACTGTTTGTCCAAACCCTTGGGATGCTGATATGATGCCTGGAGCTATAGCAGCCATCCTGCAATCATGAAGCAATAAACATGACAATGAAAAGCCAATATGGCAAGGTTGGCAGTGGGAAGACAGGACAAGCCTGGGTTTTCTGTGATGTTGTTGAGCTCTAAGTACACCAGCTCTGGACTGCCTGCATCAAGAAATCTTGTGTAGGGGCACCTGGGTGGCTCAGTCAGTTAGGCGTCCAACTTCAACTCAGGTCATGAGATCTCACGGTGAGTTTGAGCCCTGCGTCGGGCTCTGTGCTGACAGCTCAGAGCCTGGAGTCTGCTTCAGATTCTGTGTCTCCCTCTCTCTCTGCTCGTCCCACACTCACACTGTGTCTGTCTGTCTCTCAAAAATAAATAAACATTAAAAAAAATAGTATGGATTTTGGGGTGGCTCAGTCAGTTGGGGTGGCTCAGTCAGTTGAGTGTCCAACTCTTGATCTCAGCTCAGGTCTTGATCTCAGCGTCATGAGTTCAAGCCCTGTGTTGGGCTCCATGCTGAGTGGGGAGCCTACTTGAAAAAAAAAAAAAAAAAGAGTATGAACTCTGGGTTTGAACACTGGGCCTGCCACATGCTAGTTATGTGACTTTGGGTAAAGTTACCAACTTTACCAAGCCTCCATTTTCTCCTCTATTAAGAGGAAATGATAGAGGTGTCTGGGTGGCTCTGTGGGTTAAGCATCGAACTTTTGGTTTTGGCTTACATCATGATCTCACAGTTCATGGGTTTGAGCCCTCCTTTGGGCTCTGCACTGACAGCGTGGACAGAACCTGCTTGGGATTTTCTCTTTCTCCCTCTCTCTATGTTCCTCCCCCACTCATTCTCTCTCTCTCAAAATAAATTAAAAAAAAAAGGGGGAATGATCATAACACATATTTTATAGGATTATAAAGGAGATAAATGGGGGAATGCAAATATGGAGCTGGTTACCATGCCTGACACACTGGAAACATTTGATAATTTCCTATCTTGGCTAGTATAGTATTACAATAACCATGTTTATATCAACCTTCCTTTCTCAATGTGAGGCAAAGTGATCCCACACTGAGATGGATCCCTCCCTGGGATATGGCCATTGTCGGGTGCACGTACTGAATCGTGTGCTGGGTCCTGCCTGGACTTAACTTGCAAGCGTCAAATTGCAGGATTTGTTTCTTTAGAATGGGGGGTGCTGAGGCGAGGGGTAGAAGGGACTTGAGTGAGCAGCAGGGAAGGGACCCTGGCTGGGAGGAGAGTATGAGACAGGCTGAATTCCCCAGGCCAGTGCCAACTAGAGCCGCATGAAGAGAGGCCTCGGTGTTACAGAGGGGAGGCAATGGGCCTCTGAGGCATGGGGCTCCAGCAACCCAGGCAATGGAGTGTGATGCGGTGGGGAGAAGGGCCTTCTGGAGACTTCTACTTGGAGAACATGCACAGTGCCTCGGCTGCCTGCCTCCTGGGGGGAGTGGGGGGGAGCTGCCTGAGGGAAGCACATGATGGCTTCCCTCTGAGGCATGGGGCTCCAGCAACCCAGGCAATGGAGTGTGACGCGGTGGGGAGAAGGGCCTTCTGGAGACTTCTACTTGGAGAACATGCACAGTGCCTCGGCTGCCTGCCTCCTGGGGGGAGTGGGGGGGAGCTGCCTGAGGGAAGCACATGATGGCAGAATGAACATGCTCTGTCTCCCATTTTTTCTATCAAGCTGTCATTTTCCTTAGACAAAAAATCAGTTCTCACCTTGCCTTTCTCTACTTTTTCTTCTCTGCTCCTTCCCTTCAGCTTCTCTCCCTATCCCAAACCCCCTCCTACCTCCATTTGGAGTTCCCACTCCCTCCACTGGAATCACCCCCTGCCTTCCCTCCTCCTCCTTTATCCTCAATAATTACCCTCTGGAGCACGGAAGCTGCCCATCTCTCATCTGCACGTTCTGATGCTGAGGGTATTAATAACTGCTTTCACCTGACCTTGTCAGATGGGTACTCACTACTGGGAAGTCCCAGTCTCTTTCTTCCAAAGTATCCCCATCCTCCCCGGCCTCTCCCCACAAAGCCTAGGCAACACCCTGAACCAGAAAGGGGTGCCGGGCAGCCAGACGAGTGCCCACAGCCCCAGTCCTCATGGTAAGTTCCTACCCTCAGAGGCATCTCTCTCTCCTAAAATGGCCCTCAGGCTCAGGGAGCTGGCCTTCTGGCTGGGCCCCAGGGCCATTCTGGTAGCAAGACAGGGTGGTGTGGTAAAGCAATGACAGCTTAGGGTCCCTGGGATTAGCATTCTGTCACCAGATGCACAGAATTGTAGAACTGGAAAAAAAGCTTAGGCATCGTTTAGTCCAACCCTCCTTTGGTTTATAGATAAAGATGCTGAGGTCCAAAGCAGTAAAGAGATTTACACACAGCAAGTCAGAGTCAAGATCAGAACCCATGTCTCCTGAATCTGGTAACAATGCCCCTTCTCCTACACTGGGCAAGGTGACCTTGGGCAACTGCATCATTCACATGCCAGGCACTTTGTAATTTTATGTACATGGTTTGACTTAATCATTCATATAACTCTTTCAAGAGAAGATGGCCATCCATGATCCCTAGTTTACAGGTGAGGAATCCAGGGATCAGAGCAGTTCAAAAGCTTAACATCGTGGGAGCGCCTGGGTGGCTCAGTTAGGCATCCGACTTCAGCTCAGGTCATGATCTCAAAGTTTGCAAGTTCGAGCCCCACATCAGGCTCTGTGCTTACAGCTCAGAGCCAGGAGTCTGCTTCAGATTCTGTCTCCCTCTCTCTCTGCCCCTCCCCCATTCTCTCTCTCTTTCTCTCAAAAATAAACTTTTTTTTTTTTTTTTTTTTTTTAAAGAGCTTACTCAATGTCATACAGGGGCTGGATTGGAACCCAGGTCTCAGTCCATAGAGCTTCCTGGTCCAGGTACAAAATCTCTCTGTGGAACTCTAAGCACACTGGCCTTGGTTTCCTCACCTGTGAAATGAAGCAATTGGACTCGATGGGCCCAAGACCCACCTGTGAGGCACTGAAAGAAATTTTGAGGAGAGGCAGACTGCCAGTTGCCCACATTAGTGAGAAAATTTCTCTGTTTTCCCCATTTGCTTCAAAACAGCTCGCCCCCAGGTTTATACTGAGAGGAGCCTGGGGAAGGTGCCATGGCAACCACAGAGGCTCCTAAGAGCCAAATTTGCCTGACTCGGCCAGACTGGTAAACTGAGTGACCTGAAGCCTGTGGTGCCCAAGGGGGTCAGCAGGACCAGCCCAGAGGGCATGAATCAGACCCTAGAGGGTCTGGGAGAGGGATGAACAGTCTGCACTCTGCCCCTGGTATCCTGGCTGGGCAGACAGAACATGGGTTTGCAGCCTGAAAACAAGGCTCTGTGGTCAGATATGTGACATATAAATTTGGGGATCCTGGGCAAATCACTTACTCTCTCTGAGCCTCAAGGTATTTTTTTGGTCACCTAGCACATAGAATGTACTTAAAATAAATAGAAGCTGCTATCATTATTACTAATATCCAAATTTTGAAGAGTTGGATGCCCATCAGATAATGAACTTGAAAATGCTCTGTAAACTGCAGCACCACACAAATGCAAGAGATTATCATTACCCAATAAGAATATCCGCACTCCCCTGGCTGTGTAGAACCCCTTACTTGCACATAATAATTGAACCGAGCACTTTCTATACAAAAGACAGGGTAGATACTATGTTTGGGGAGAAGCACAAAGATGAATCATACTTGAATTTTTACAGCCTAGAAGGTGACATGTGACATAGAGGGGACGGGTGTAAGTGCTACGAGAGAGGGTCAGAGGAAGTTGCTGGGAGTTGACAGAGACCATCAGAAACCCACTGCAGGTAACTTAATCCAACAGAGATTCGTTTTTTTAAATCTTTATTCTTTTAATGTTTATTTCTTTTGAGAGAGACAGGGAGCGTGCACGTGAGCAGGGGAGGGTCAGAGAGAGGAGAGAGAAGGAATCCCAAGCAGGTTCTGCACTGTCAGCACAGAGTCCTATGGGGGTTGGAACCCACACACCATGAGATCACGACCCGAGCCGAAGTCGGGGCTTAACCGACTGAGCCACCCAGACGCCCCAAAGGAGATTCATTTTAAGGCAACAGGGGTGTCTGGGATGTAGATTACTTCTGGGAAGACCCTGTGATCCAGCACTCTGTGCTTCTCCATTCTCTGTCTGCACATGGCCCTCCTCTGCTGCTGCAGCCACAGTGACAGTTCTGACCACCTCCCCCAGCTCCTAAATTCTCAGGTTTAACACTCAGCCTGGTACAGAGCAGACAGGGTGACCAACTTTCCGGGCTTGCCTGCGACTCTCCTAGTTTTACCATAGAAACCTCTCAGTCGTGTAAAAATCGGCACGGTTGGTCAGCCTAACAACAGCTGCCAGGGGGCAGTTCTACAGAGTTAATGAATGTTCTAGTGCCAGGACCCATTCAGCGGTCCTGAGAGAGGGAAACCTGATTGGTCCTGTTGAAGCCAAGTGATCCCCCTGGTCCAATCAGCCATGGCGGCAGGATGGGCTCACACACCACAAACATGGCTGCCAGGGGTCAGCAGCCCTGGAAGGTAAAAGAGTCCCCGGGGAAAGTAGAGGGGAGGGTCATTGATTCATGGTTCAGGTACATACAGCAAAAGGTGTCAGCTATAATTTCTGCCTCCCCGCCAAAATAATGAACTTTTTAGGACAAAGGACCGTGCCCTATGCATCTTTACGTGCACAAAACCTAGCACATGTCTGACATGTATGCAGGAGATGTATGCAGTACAGTTTGTTTGGAGTTTTTTCCTCTGTTCTTCTAACAAATCAAGCCTGCTCTGCCCTACACCTTGGCACTTGCTGTCCCCTCTACCTAAAACGTTCTTCCCCCAGTCCGCAGGTGGCTGGGGGGTCTCCTCAAACACCAGCTTTGAGTTCATCTCTCCCCCACCCTAGCACTATCTTTCAGCTTGTTGCAACCTGTTATTACTTCCTGGCTTTCTTCCCAGTGCTAATCACCACCTGGAATCATCTTGTACAGCTTGAGTTGTGTCTGTTTTCCCAGTACTAGAATGTGAGTTCTGGAAGGGCCAGCACCTTATCTCTCTCGTTCATCACTGTATGCCCAGTGCAAAGATAGTACCTGACCCCCTTAGGTGCTTACAAAATATTTATTGAATAAATAAATAAATGGATGAAATATAGGGGGAGGTGCATTCCAGGTGTGGTAACAGTACCAGATGAAACAGGAAGAGGGAAATTAATTGCAGGGTCTGCACAGGGAGCAGGAAGTAGCTTAGTTTGGCTGGAAGGTAAAGAGCACAAAGGAAAGTGGGCAACAATGTACTGGGCAGGTTAGTGAGTTAGGGCCAGATCTTTGCACCACAGTGCCTAGCTCATTGCTGATTCATGTGGCAGGAGATTTTAGGAAAGGCTCTCCCTTTAGTAAAATAATTTTTTAGTTGCTTCAGGTAACACAGGTGAAAATTTGTATCAAAAGGCCTACTTTGTAATAATTCTAAACAGGAGTGTTTTGTAATGATGTGAGATGTGAGCATAAACCTTTGTGGAATGTCAAGAGCTTGCAGGAGAAAGTAGGAACCATACAAGTCCGATTCTGGTCACTGTTCAGAAAAGCCGTGTGGTGGGGTGGTGAGAACAGCTGCCTGCCTCAAGTTCAGAAGACCTGCACCTACTAGGGGCACCTGGGTGGTGCAGTTGTTAAGTGTCCGACTCTTGATCTCAGCTTAGTTCATGATCTCACAGTCTCTGTGTTTAAATCCCACATCAGGCTCTGTGCCGATGGTATGAAGCCTGCCTGGGATTCTGTCTCTCCTTCTCTCTGTCCCTTCCCTTGCTTTTGTGCATTCTCTCTCTCTCTCCCTCTCTCTCTCCAAACAAACAAACAAACAAACAAACAAATATAAAAAAGCAAAAAAAGAAGACTTGCACCTACTTTTTGCCAGCTGTGTGACCCAGGCAGGACTCTCACCCTCCTAAAGCTCATTCATTCATCTATTTATTCAGCCACTCATTCAACAAAATAGTTAACATGTGCCTTTGTGATGGTTAATTTTATGTGTCAGCTTGACTGGGCCACACTGCAAAGTTATTTGGCCAAACATTATTCAGGATGTTTCTGTGAGGGCATTTTGGATGAGTTAATATTTCAATTGTTGGACTTTGGGTAAAGCAGATTGCCCTCCATAAGGGAGGTGGGCCTCATCCAATCAGTTAAAGACTCAAATAGAACAAAAGACTTGACCTCCCCCGAGCAAGAGGGAATTCTCCAGGGTGACAACCTTCAGACTTGAACTGCAACATCAAGTCTTCCCTGTGTGTCTAGCCTGCCAGCCCACCCTACAGACCCTGGACTTGCCAACCTCCATAATCTCATGAGCTAATTCCTTAAAATAAGTCTTTCTCTCTATATATATTTATACACACCTCTTCATGCCTCTGTGTCTTTGGAGAACCCTGAATAATACAGTTTACTAAGTGATTAATTCCAAAAAGGGAGCAGTGAGCAAAACAGATCCAGTCTGTGACCTCACTGAGTTTACATTCTAGTGGGAGGAGTAAACAATAAATAAGAAACATGAAGCATGCTATTTCGAGCTGTTTGCAAGTGTGTAGAACCCAGGGAACAGATATGACTGGCTGGGAGACCTAGACAGGTAAAGAGCTGGGCAGATCTTTGGCAAAGGCCGAGGCTTCATTTCAGCTCCTCTTTTGTAAAATGGAGAAAAGAAGATCAGCTCTGTTGTCATAGAGAATGTTTAGAATGAGCTCATTTTTGTTTAAAAAAAAAAAAAAGACATGTCTAGCAGGATGGAAGGAATTATCGCCTTAGCAGATGGCAGCAGGCTCCTTAGAGAAAGAATTGTCTCTCTTTAGGATAACACTTTGATAAACCACTTGAAGGGAGAAGCGCTATGCACCCAAGAGCATTAGCTCTCAGTCAGATCAGCTTAAAAGGTGCACTAGAAACAGTATGCTCTTGGGCAGGACCTGCAAGGAGGAGAGGAAGGGAAGGAGGGCAGCAGGGCAGGCCCTGTCAGAGGGCCCAAGGGCTTTTCCCAACAGCAGGTCAACCTCAGTTTTATTTATTTCTCTTTATTTAAAGTTTTATTTATTAAAGTAATCTCTACACCCAACATGGGGCTCAAACTCACAACCCCAAGATCAAAAGTCTCCCGCTCTACCCAGCAAGCCAGCCAGGTGCCCCAAGTCAACGTCAATTTTAAATGGTGTGTATTTCTGCAGTGTAACCTCACTCTTTGTCCCTCTGACCTTAAGAAGGTTTGCAATACTTATGTGGCTTCTTGTGAATGGGAATTCTCCTGGAAATGGAAGAAAGGTGCTAAAATTCCTGGTCTCAGCTACTATCAGACCTTGTTGTCCTAGAAGTTAGACACCAGGACAGCCAAAAGGATGCAGAGACAAAGAATTGAGTGGTTAGGGGTGCTGCAGTGGCTCAGTTGGTTGAGCATCCCCCTCTTGATTTCGGCTCAGGTCATGATCCCAGGGTCATGGGATGGAGCCCCAAGTCAGGCTCCATGCTGAGCATGGTGCCTCCTTAAGATTCTCTCTCTCTCTCTCTCTCTCTCTCTCTCTCTCTCTCTCTTTCCCTCTCCCCCCCCCCCACTCATGCTCTCTCTCTCTTTCTCTGTCTAAAATAAATAAAATGGAAAAAATTCACGGACTTCAAGCTGTTTTACAAAGCTGTAATCATCAAGACATTATGGTACTGGCGCAAGAACAGATGCTCAGATCAATGGAACAGAATAGAGAACCTGGAAATAGGCCCACAAACATATAGCCAACTAATCTTTGACAAAGCGGGAAAGAATATCCAATGGAATAAAGACAGTCTCTTCAGCAAGTGGTGCTGGGAAAACTGGACAGCAACATGCAGAAAAATGAACCTGGACCACTTTCTTACACCATACACAAAAATAAACTCAAAATGGATGAAAGACCTAAATGTAAGAGAGGAGTCCATCAGAATCCTCGAGGAGAAAGCACGCAAAAACCTCTTTGACCTTGGCCACAGCAACTTCTTACTCAACACGTCTCCAGAAGCAAGGGAAACAAAAGCAAAAATGAATTATTGGGACCTTCTCAAAATAGCAAGCTTCTGCACAGTGAAGGAAACAATCAGCAAAACTAAAAGGCAACCGACAGAATGGGAAAAGATATTTGCAAACAACATATCAGATAAAGGATTAGCATTCAAAGTCTATAAAAAACTTATCAAGCTCAACACCCAAAAAACAAATAATCCAATGAAGAAATGGGCAAAAGACATGAATAGACATTTCTCCAAAGAAGACATCCAGATGGCCAACCGACACATGAAAAAATGCTCAACATCACTCATCATCAGGGAAACATAAAACAAAACCACAATGAGATACCACCTTATACCTGTCAGAATGGCTAACATTAACAGCTCAGGCAACAACAGATGTTGGCAAGGATGTGGAGAAAGAGGATCTCTTTTGCATTGTTGGTGGGAATGCAAGCTGGTGCAACCACTCTGGAAAACAGTATGGAGGTTCCTCGAAAAATTAAAAATAGAACTACCCTAAACCCAGCAATTGCACTACTAGGTATTTATCCAAGGGAGACAGGTGTGCTGTTCCGAAGGGACACATGCACCCCAAAGTTTATAGCAGCACTATGAACAATAGCCAAAGTATGGAAAGAGCCCAAATGTCCATCAACAGATGAATGGATAAAGAAGATGTATATATACACAATGGAGTATTAGTCGGCAATCAAAAAGAATGAAATCTTGCCATTCACAACTACGTGGATGGAACTAGAGGGTATTATGCTAAATGAAATTAGTCGGTCACAGAAAGACAAATATCATATGACTTCACTCGTATGAGGACTTTAAGATACAAAACAGATGAACATAAGGGATGGGAAGCAAAAATAATATAAAAACAGGAGGAGGACAAAACATAAGAGATTCTTAAATATGGAGAACAAACAGGGGTGCCTGGGTGGCTCAGTCAGTTGGGCGTCCGACTTCAGCTCAGGTCACGATCTCGCGGTCCGCGAGTTTGAGCCCCGCGTCGGGCTCTGGGCTGACAGCTCAGAGCCTGGAGCCTGTTTCGGATTCTGTGTTTCCCTCTCTCTCTGACCCTCCCCTGCTCATGCTCCGTCTCTCTCTGTCTCAAAAATAAACAAATGTTAAAATAATAAATAAAAAAAATGTGGAGAACAAACAGAGGGTTCCTGGAGGGGTTGTGGGAGGGGGGGATGGGCTAAATGGGTAAGGGGCATTAAGGAATCTACTCCTGAAATCATTGTTGCACCATATGGTAACTTAGATGCAAATAAAAAAATAAATAAAAATTTTTAAAAAGAAGGTACACAACTGGAAAAAAAAAAGAGTTTTAGAATTCTAAAAAAAAGAGAGAGAGAGAAAAAAGAAAAAAAATTTGGCAGTTAATAAATAGGAGCCACAGGTGACGCACCCAATTATGCTCAAAAAGCTGTTTTGAAAAGAGAGTGGAATTTCCACTGGGTACAGAATAAAGAGTTCAAGCCCATTTTATCTCATTCCTTTTTTTTTAACCTCAGTCTTTAAAAATTTTTTGAATATTTAAATTTTTTTAATAAAATTTTTTAATATTTATTTATTTTTTAGTATCCACTTTTTAAAAAAATTTTTTTTAACGTTTATTTATTTTTGAGACAGAGAAAGACAGAGCATGAACGGGGGAGGGTCAGAGAGAGGGAGACACAGAATCTGAAACAGGCTCCAGGCTCTGAGCTGTCAGCACAGAGCCCGACGCGGGGTTCGAACTCACAGACCGCGAGATCATGACCTGAGCCGAAGTCGGCCGCTTAACCGACTGAGCCACCCAGGCGCCCCTTGAATATTTATTTTTGAGAGACAGAGACAGACGGAGAACGAGTAGGGGGAGGGGCAGAGAGAGAGAGGGAGACACAGAATCCCAAGCAGGCTCCAGGCTGCTCAGAGCCTGACGTGGGGCTCAAACCCACAAACAGCGAGATCATGACCTGACCCAAAGTCAAACGCTTAACAGATTGAGCCACCCAGGTGCCCCCCCATCTTATCTCAATCTTAAGAGCCCAGCCGTCTTCTGGGTCATGAATGCATAAGAAAACATGCATAAAAGAAAACAAAGTGTGGAAAACTTGACACCAAATGCTAACAGGGTCTATGTCTGGATGATGGAATGACAGGATTTTGTTATATATGTGCAACACCCTAAACCTTTTACAATAAGCAGAAAATATCCAAATCTATCCTTATTTTTGTACAAATTAATAAATGTCCTCCTGCTGCCAACCCTGCCCAAGTGGCCGAGACATCAGGTCTCTCCACACCAGGAGGGAACACAGGGAGAAGCTGGGTCTCCTTCCTCCATTGCATTTGGAAACATGACCCATCCCACTCAGTCAGGCTTCTTTCTATGAAAGTGAAGAGAGCTCCCAGAGAGACTTGCAAACTGCCCGTCTCTCTCTCTCTCTCTCCTCCCTTTCCACAGTGACAATGAGAGGAACCTGTCCTGCTCTTCTCCCGGGACAGCTAATTCCCGGCCATTTGACGGTCAGGCACACCTGCCTCCCACTAGCCCTCAAGGCCAGACAAGTTTTGAGGCGGGATTTTGTTTCCATTACTTTTCCTCCCAGTTCCATAGTCAGGCCTGGGTTCTAGAGATCTCCAGCACCCTCCTGAAGCCCCCAGCACTTTGTGGCCCACAGACCTTGATGTCAGAGGGAGCCACAGGCCTCAGAGGAAGCCAAGCCTACCTTCTACTTCCCTTCTGCCTGACCCTGGCAGCATTTCCTTTCTTTTCCACAGCCCAAGTTACATAAGATTCCTCCTCACCTGCCTCCACAGGACCAGCCTCCTCCTCAAATTACAGTTCAGGTAAAATTTGGTTGCAAATGGCATTTGGAGAGAGGCATCTGGCTGGCTCAGGTGGTAAAGCACACATTGTTTGATGTTGGGGTCATGAGTTCAAGCCCCACATTGGGCATAGAGCCTACTTAATAATAATTAAAAGAAAAAAGACATCTTAAGGTCCCTCCGCCTCCCTCCCCACCCCCACTCCCTGCACGTTAGTGGGGACTTCTCAGCTCAGATCAAAGTCCTCTGTCCCTGCCCTTTCTTCTCAGTGTCCAAACTCATTTCCTGGGTCCTCCAAGGAAGAAAAAAAGGACAGCATTTATAACCAAACAGAAGCGACAACCTAACAACCTTCCCACTCTTTATCTCCTGGTGCACCGTGTTCAGTTATTTCTTTTGGTCTCAGCTTCACTTCTCCCTGCACATTCATTCCAAAACTTGCTTTGCGTAACTGAAAGGCCAAGTAGGTATGTTGTCCCAAAAAAGGCAGTCTTTCACCAAGATGAAGTCTGGCTTAGTATAGAAAATGCTGTCAGGCAACACTTTTTTTTCGTAGTTAAATATACATAACATAAAATTTACCATTCCAGGCAGCTTTTTAAAATAGCATTTTTCCTCTTCCCTGCTATGTTATGAATAAAATGGGCAAATGAAGTCTGAGAAGAATGTGAATGATGGGCGGGGGGGGGGGGGTTATCATTTTGGGCAGAAAGGGCCCCCGGGGGCCCAGCGGGGGGCAGGTCCTCTCCCCCGGGCCCCCCCCCCCCCCCGCCCCGAGTTACTGCCTACCTACCTGGTAGCTTTGCTGCTAAGAGTGGCCAATGTGGAGACTGCAAAGTTGTATTGAAGCTCTGTTGTCGAGGCATGAAACGTTACTTTTTTAATCCATGGGGAGCCATTGAAAGTTCCTGAGCATTATCAGAGCTACACTTTACTAAGATTCATCTAGTATGAGGGTAAAGAATAGCATGAGAGGCTGGGGGCGGAGGGGGGCTGGATGGTTTAGTCTGTAGAGTATATGACTCTTGATATCAGGGTCATGAGCTCAAGCTCCACATTGGGCAGAGATTATAGAAAGAAAAGAAAGGAAGGAAGGAAGGAAGGAAGGAAGGAAGGAAGGAAGGAAGGAAGGAAAAGGAAAAAGAAAAGAAGAGAAAAAAAAAAAGAAAAGAAAAGAAAGGCAGGGGAAGATTTCCAGGGTGGGGAGATGAGTCAGGAGATGGCAGAGGGGCAGGTGAGTCCGGGTTCTAGCGGTATAGGGTAAAGTGATAGAACTGAAACCCTCATGTGAACCAGGACCCTCAAAGGACTGTGCCGTCAGTGAAAAAGATGAAGGAAACTCTCCTCTGGCACAGGGAAACAAAAAAATTTACATGGAGAAGCCTGAGTGGGAGTGTGAGGGTGGATATTTCCTGGGGAATTTACAATCCAAGCTCAGGTTTGGAGTTCGACTTTACACTACTCACATGTCTGGGAATCACAACTGAAGAATTAACCTAACACGTGTCCTGGACCATAAGCCTGCTCCAGAGAAACTCATGTTCAACCCAGGCGTGTATAGCCCAGGGGCAGTGCTCAAACTCTCCTCAGAGGTGGAGGGATCCCTAGGGGGACTTCCAAGCAGCAGAAGGCTGGCTCAACACCTTCTGTCTGGGTCGTTCTTCGTCTTCGTGCTTTCATGCCAGCCTTGCCCCTGGGGCTGGGACTACACTCAGCACCCTCCCCAGGCTGAGAGGCAGAGCCAGGTGGATAACCCTGGACTCCTGACCTACATGACGCAGCCTCATGCAGAGCCCTGGACTAGGTTCTGGAAGAGATGCCAAGGACAATGAGCTATTGCTCTCATTGGAAGACACCAAACGAGGAATTCTAAATCACCTGTGAAATATGCGCTACAACGGAATGCATGCAAACCACGGGGCTACAAAATAAACCAGTGAAAGGGCTTCTCAGAAGAGACATGTCTACGCCAGGTTGGAGAGAAGGGCCCTGGGTGGGGCAGACGAGACGGACTTTTGCTATTGGCTCTGCCTCCTCCTGGCTGTGTCCTTGGCAAGTCCCTTCCTTTCCCACAAGCCTCTGCTTTCCCATCTAAGGTCTCCTCCGATGCTAAGATTCTATGTCCGACTGAGGGAACAGACGGGAGGAGAGAGATCCAGAGAGAAAGCTCAGCTCTTAGGCAGGGGGTAACTGAGGAAGGGAATGGGAAGCCCAGAAGCGGCCAAGGGCAGTAACAGGCCAGGGCAGGAGGTAGAGAGCTTGAACTGGAGCCTTTTGTTCTCATCCTCCTGAAACTCCACATCCTCGGCACCCACTGAGTCCTTGGCTCTCTGCAAACCAGCCTGGCCCCAGCACACTCCTGAAACTGCTTTCTTCCTGCTTCCCAGTGACCCAGGCCCAGAGCCCTTTCTTGGTCCTCCTCCTCAGTCTCTCAGGAGCAGTTGACACTGGTGCTTACTGTTAGCTGGCTTTGGTCCCAGCTTCCTGCTCCACACGGTCCTCTGCTGGGTACCAGGTTATTCTTCCTAAATTACGAATAGAAAATCTCATTCCCTTGCTCAAAAACCTCCAGTGGGTCCTTTCGCCCACCAGTCTAAGTACAAACTCATCACCCAGGCATGCAAAGCTCTCCACAATACCTCAACCTCCCCTCCCAGCTTTTCCTCTCCCTGTTCCCTTGCATGAGTTGTGTACCCCAAGCTCCTCCTCACCATCCTCTCCTACCTCCCTACCTTGGGCGTGCAGTGATTCCCACCTGGAATCTCCTTTCTCTGCTGGTCAAATTACCTTTCATCATCCCTGTCCGTGCCACTGCCTCCTGGAAAATCTGCCTTTTCTTTTCTAATGGAGGTCTTTTTTTAAGGTTTTTTATTTGTTGTTGTTGTTAAATATTTTCTTTATTTTTGAGAGAGAGAGAAGGGGGGGGCAGAGAGAAAGGGGGACAGAGGATCCAAAGCATACTCTGCCCTGACAGCAGTGATCCTGATGCAGAGCTTGAACTCACGAACCACAAGATCATGGCCTGAGCCAAAGTCTGACACTCAACCGACAAAGCCACCCGGGTGCCCCAGGGTTTTTTTGTGCGTTTGTTTTGTTTTGTTTTGTTTAATAGTCTCTGCACGCAACACAGGACTCAAACTCACAACGCTGAGATCAAGAGTTGCATGCTCTTCTAGCTAAGCCAGCCAGGCACCCCTGGAAAACCTGTCTTGATCATTTCCAAATGTAACTGTATTAGCTAGGCTGCTGAAACAAACACCCTAAAATACACAGGTTTGAGTAGGCCCTCCCTGATTCCTGCCTGTTCTCTGACCCTCATTCTCCAGTTTTTCTTTTGTTTCTGTGAGCCATTTGATAACCTTCTAATAAACTCCTTCTCTGCTTAAGCTATTCAGAATTGGTTTCTGTTGCTTGCAATCAATAACCATGACTGATACCCCTGCCTCCCTCCTAGATTGCTATCGAGTGAGATGCTGTGTGCACAGGTGCTTTGTGAAGAGTGAAGCCCAGCAGAAATGTGATTTATCATTCCACTCTCTATTCCCCATCCATGGCCTCCCATCATCCCGCTGCCTCTGACAGAAGAGAACCAGCAAAACAACTAGCAATCACATTAGCCAAAGGGAATGAAGGGCCAGAAGAGCTAGCGATGAAGCCCAAAATAGAACACTCATGTTACACTTGATAATTACCTCCCTGAATATGACTTTTGCAATTATATAATCCTAAACTTTTTTTTTTTTTGCATTGTAAACAGATAGCAAATAATCTCCAAAACCACTTACTGATGATTCCTGACTCCATTAAGGTAAGTTTAAGTGCTTTGTTTAGATCCCCTGTTACTGAGCCACCAAGAGAGAGAAAGTGGCTATTTCCCCCCTGCAGTTCCTCTCCAGGCCATGCGGCCTTCACTGTCCACTTACGCTAGAAGAAATCACTCCCTTTTCTAAACTCCTCTGACACAATTTTCTTCCAAATATCATTTACATACAGTAAAGTGCACAAATCTTAAGTGGACCTTTGGTTAAATTTTCACATATTTTGCATATGCCCAGGATCCACTACTCAGATGAAGACACAGAACATTTCCAGAAGGTTCCTTCATGCTTTCTCCCAGCCAGTACCCTAATATGAACCTCTGACCTCTATCACCATAGATTGTTTTGCCAGTTCTAGAACTTCATAAAAATGGAATCACGTAGGAGCACCTGTGTGGCTCAGTCAGTTGAGTGCTCAACTTTGGCTCAGGTCAGGATCTCACTGTTCCTGAGTTCGAGCCCCGCATCAGGCTCTGTGCTGGCAGCTCAGAGCCTGGAGCCTGTTTCAGATTCTGTGTCTCCCTCCCTCTTTCTCTCTCTCTCTCTCTCTCTCTCTCTCTCTCTCTGCCCCTCCCCTGCTCACGCTCTCTCTCTCAAAAATAAGCATTAAAAATTTTTTTTCTTTAATGGAATCATGTAATATATGCTCTTACTTCTAGCTTTTTTCATTCAATAAGTGTTTTAGTCTCCTGGCTTTTTTTTTTAATAAAATTTATCACCTTGCACATGAAATCTTCCTCACTTATAGACATGTTTTCTCTCTTCTACTAGACCTGGGAGTGGGGTCTGTGTCAGATGGCAGTCCCTTCAGAAGCCCCTGCAAATTAGATGATAAACAGTCCCCAGATGATTTCACCAGTGAAGATCAGAACTGTGGACACCATTTCTCTGTCCCCCTTACCATCTCTGTCATGATGCTGTGCACATGTATTGGGTACTTACCATGTGCCAGGCTCTGGGCTGAGTCCTTCATACACATTAACTTCATATAAGTGCCCACCATACCCCCAGATGCAGGTATGACTTTGTCCCCATTTTCTACATGAGGAAACTGAGACTAAGATGTTATAATACTTCCCCCATGGCCAACTTCCTAAGAAGTGACAGAGCCAAGCTCAGACCCTGCTGTCTCTGACCCAGTACCCAGACTGCTAACCACTAACCCACACTGCCTTGTGGTTGGGAAAAAAGCTAACATGAATGGTCTGCCTGTCTTTTGTGACAGCTTGTGAACCCCTCCCATCAGCCCTGCAATGTGCATATTATTATGCCCATCTTCACAGGTAGGAAGGCTGAGGGTCAGAAAGGTTGAATGACCTGTTCATATAAGCAAGTAGCCATGGCTGAAGACCAGAATCCCTCTCAGGGTAGGCCTGTGCTCTTTGACATTCATGAGCCTCCTTTCTGTGGGACAAGCTAACTGAATGAAAGGGCCTTAGCAGCACATCTCTGTGTGGGCTGGGTATTTGTTTTCTTGACTCAGGGAGATGTCAGGATCAAAGTCTCCTTTAAAGCACAGCATTCAGAACTGACTGGCTGACTTGACTGTGCAAGGCTGACTAGGGTGACTGTGTCTATGGCAACATTTAAGATATACTCAAATATGGAAAAAAAAGTTTTCAATGTTTATTTATTTTTGAGAGAGAGAGGAGGAAGGGCAGAGAGAAAGGAAGGCAGAGGATCTGAAGCAGGTTCTGTGCTGACAGCAGAGAGCCCAACGCGGGGCTCAAACTCAAGAACCGTGAGATCATAACCTGAGCCAAAGTTGGATGCTTAACTGACTGACCCACCCAGGTGCCCTATCCTCAAATATTTTTAAAAAGCAGATCCAAATGAAGGGGCGCCTGGGTAGCTCAGTTCGTTAAGTGTCCGACTCTTGATTTCATGGCTCAAGTCATGATCTCATAGTTCATGAGTTCGAGCCCCGTGTCAGGCTCTGCGCTGTCAGTGCAGAGCCTGCTTGGGATCCTCTCTCTCCCTCTCTCTCTGCCCATCCCCTGCCCATCTCTCTCCCTCTCCCTCTCTCAAAAATAAATAAATAAACTTGAAAAGAAAAGAAAAGAAAAGAAAAGAAAAGAAAAGAAAGAAAAGAAAAGAAAAGAAAAGAAAAGAAAAGAAAAGAAAAAAGCAGATCCAAATGAAAAGGACATGTGCTTTCATTCAAGCCTTATGTACTGAGTTCATGATAAGAGCCCAGCATAGTTCCAGGTACTGTGAACACGGAAGGCCTGGTTTTCAGTCTCTTGGGGCCTCTGGTCCCGAAGGGGAAACAGACATGAGTAATGAAGGGCAAGTTCAGGACTGTGGCAATCCACAATAGGCGTTCCTAACTAAGCCTGAGTTAAGGAAAGCTTCAGAGAGGAAATGACATTTAATTTTGGTCTGAATGATGAACTGGAGCTAGAGGCTAAGGCAGTAAAGTATGTATGTTGGAGAAGAGAGTTCAGGCAGAGGGAGCCACATGTGAGAAGAGCCTGAAGCAGGAAGAGAAAACACCATATACTTCATGGGAATGAAGTCTTTCTCCTTGTTCACAATGGTTCACACACTATTGGCATAAATTAGGCACTATAAATTCCTGGTTACCGGAATGAATTAATGAATGGATGGGTGGGTGGATGGATGAATGAATGAGTGAATGAATGAAATTCAAACTGGCTGGAGCTGAGAACGGAGCAGCAGGAGATGGAGGCTGAGAGGTGGTCCAGATCATACAAGGTCTTGAAGGTCATGGTTAAAGGGCTTGGATTTTATATAAGGGAAACGGGAGAGTATTTGAAGAATTTTGAGACATGATCTTATTTGAATTTCTAAAAACTCACCTTGGCTACTGAGAAGAGAATGGCCCCCAGAGGGGGCAGCTCGAGATAATGGCAGTGGTGGGGATGGAGAGCAGAAGGACTCAGGAGTTATCAAGGGGGTGGGACGATCAGGATTTGAGTCAAGGATGACTCACACAGGCTTCTGGCTGCAATGACAGCTGTGTGATGCGACCATGCACCATGATAGGGACCCTGGAGGGGGAGCAGGTGGGGAAGATGAGGAGTTTTTATACATGTTGAGATTCAGATGCCTAAGAAACACCCAAGTGAAAAAGTCAAGTGGGCTGGCTGTTAGATGTGTGGGCTGGTGCTCAGAGAGAGAGCTCCGGAGAGAGCTCTGAGGACTGTTGACATCTGAATAGTAATTGAAACCTCAGGAAGAATTAGCCCAGGAAGAGAATAAAGCAGAGGAAGCTAGGGCCCAGAACTCAAACTTTAATGGCTACAGAGAGGAACTGGAGAAGCTGGCAGATGAAACCAAGAAGAGAGACACAGGTGGTAAACTGGAGAGCACAAGGGTCACACAGGTGGGAAGAAGGTTTGGAGAAAGATGCAGACTGAAGTGTTTCCAGTGGATTTAGCAATATGGAAGCGATGGATAACATCAGCTATAAAATATAACTAATGATTACTGCTATCTAGTCCTAAGGAAGGAGACTGTGTTCTAGGCACAGGACTTGAAAATCCTCTATAAGGCTCTGGATGCCAGGTTATTGGAACCCGGACTCCCCCTTGGGGTCAGGATTTCTTGTCTTTGGTGGAAAGAAAAGCTGCCTGTGAAGAGCTTTGGACACAGAAGGAAAGATTCTTGGAAAACCTGCTCTTAAAACATCAGTAAGGACATGTGATTTAGCAAAGAAACCACCTGAAGTTCCATGATTCATTCCCTCAACAACACGTTTATCCAGCCTCTACTATTTACCTGATACGTAAATCTCAATCCATTGACTATTTCTTGAGCCCTTACTGTATGCATTAATCAATCTATAAGTCTTTTGTTATTTAATCAAAAATGTAAACTCTTGGGGCACCTGACTGGCTCAATTGGTAGAGTGTGTGACTCTTGATCTCGGGGTCATGATTTCGAGCTCCATGGTGGGCATAGAGTTGACTTAAAAGAAAAAAGTAAACTCTCAGAGCAGAACTTTTTCTTTACCCTTTTATCTCCCAACAAATGGGGAAAACCCAGCAATCCTTGTCAATTCGCCATTCTCCCAATTTCCCAGGAGTCTATTCCCTCCACCTAGAATGCCCTCCAACTGCGTAAATCCTCATTTTGAAGGCCCAGTTTGGATGTCACTTCCTCTGTGAACTTCCCCCAAATGCCTCAAACAAATTTAAAAGGTTTTTCTCGGGGGTCCTAAGGGTCAGAACAGCACTTGTCTTCCTACGCAGTGTTGATCTCTGTGTGGGGCTTCTATTTCCCTGTTCCAGTTGTGCCTCTTCACAATCCCTGCTGCCTAGCAGAGCACTTAAATTTGTCAAAAATCAACTACCCTCTCTTCCTTGGTCAAAATAGGGCTGTGTTCCAGACTGAAAAGCTCAGGCTCAGCCAACAACTCAGAAAACACTCCTCCAGCGCCACCTCCTGGCTAGATGGGGTATGATAGCTCCTGATTCCAGGCTTTCTCTCCTTGTTCTTGGTGCCCTCTCCTTCAGCTTTTATTCTTCCATTCATTCACTCTTTTGTTCTTTCTATGCCAGGCTCTGAGTGTACTAGTGAGCAAGACAAAGTCAGTTCCTGAGCTCAGGGAGTTCCGAATCTAGTGCAGAAGTCTCATAACTGGAGCGTGCTACTACAATCTGTGATCCTGAATGTTTTGAGGCGGCAGGAAAGGGGCTGCTTTGCCAGTCCCTGAGGCTGCCATCCCCAGAGGCCATGACTAGAGCATGACCGAAACAGGACATGGCCCTCCTGTGGCTACCTGAGCTCTCACTTGGGAAGTATATCTGTGCCAGGCAGGTTCTCCACACACTCCATTCCACACTCCACACACTCCTCCACACACTTTTTTTTTTTTTTTTAGCTTATTGATCACAACAAAGAAAAACAGTACACCACACCACAGAACATTCTGGTATCTCTCTTGGTGCCTCTGAATGGCTAGGTCCTGGGATCCACGTCTCATATTCTTTTTTTCTTTTTTTTTTTTTTTAAATGTTTATTTATTTGAGAGAGTAAGGGGGGAGGGGCAGAGAGAGGGGGATACAGAGGATCTGAAGCAGGCTCTGCACAGAGCCCAACGTGGGGCTCAAACTCACGGACTGTGAGACAATGACCTGAGCCGAAGTCGGACCCTTAACCGACTGAGCCACCCAGGCACCCTTCCATGTCTTACATTCTTGAAGCCCTAAGATTAGAACCACAGTGTTAGAGCTGGAAGAGACCTTCATTCTTTCTTCCATTATTTCTGTAAATACTTACTGAGTACTAGTAGGTGCCAGACATGGTTTTAAGTGCTGAGGATATAAAAGTGAACAAGGAAAGTCATGGTATACACTCTCATAACGTTTATATTCTCTTTAAGGAGATAGGAAACAGAGAAAGTACACAACTTTTAAATATTTACTGATTTTTAATAGGTGGTACTTTATGTGATTCAAAATACAAAAAGATGCACAGTGAAAAGCCCCCCACTCCTCCCCTAGCCACCTAGTCCCCTCCATAGAGGCAAGCAATGTTACCAATTTCTTCTGTACCAATCCAGAGATAACACATGTATATACAAGTAAGTATATTTTCCCCCCACCCTTATTATACAAATGGTGGTATGCTATACACTCTGTACTGCACTTTGGGTTTTTTTTTTTTTTCCACTTAACAGTTTATCTTAAGACATCATTCTATATCAACACATAGATTCCTATCTTTTTTACAGTGGCATGGTATCCCACTGTGTGTTGCATGACTGAAAATAATGTTACATTGTGATCAATGTTACCATGCAAACAGAAAGTAAGTAGTGAGCTGAATTTTAAAATAACAAGGGAGATCTGGCTTTAGATAAGGTGGTCAGGAAAGGAAGTTTGCACTTAGGAAATGACACTGAAACCGAGTCCTAAAATATAAGAGGGAATCCACCAGGGGAACACAAGGAGGAAGAACATGCACGCAAAACAAAGGATTGCCAAGGCAGGACTGAGCTTGGCATACTGGAGGGGCTGGAACTATGGCTGGAACCAGATGGGAGAGAGGAAGCACAGAACCAGATGGTGAGGGGCCTTGTAGGCCAGAGGGCGCAGCACGGGGGAGGTTCCAAGTGCAACAGGAAGCCAGTGGAGGGTTCAAGAGAGAAATGGGCATTTATATTTGTAAAAACACTTTACTTGGGCAGCTATGTGAAAAGTGGAATAAAGGACGGAAGTGAACTAGGGAGATCAGTAAGGAGCTGAGGCAGTAGCCCAAACAGGAGAGAACAACAGCACGGAGAGAGGGTGATGGCAGGGGGATGAGAATCACTGACAGCGCTGGGTGGATTCTGGAAGTAGAGTTGGCAGGATTGGAGGTGAGTGAAACTCATAGGTCACTGGGCCCAGCTCCTGCCCTTCCCAAGCTCACCAAGCCTAATGACTGGCTTGCCACAGGTCACAGAGCTGCTTAGTGACAGATCCAGGCCTAGTTTCCAAGGTTTCTGGCTCCCAGCAGTGCTCTATCACTCTAGGAAAGCAGGAGTTGGGATTTAAGGTTAGAAATCGTTTTGTTTTGTTTTGTTTTTTAATTGTTAACCAGAAATTTCGGATTCAACTTTTAAAACTTTTAAACTTGCTTGACAACTTCTTATTAGCTTCCTGGTCTCCCTGCCTCAGAGTAGAAAGAGACAGATCCGGGGTGGGTGCAATTTCAGGTCCACTGCTGGCTATGGCGACACAGGGTGTGAGATGGGGACAGTGAATGTAAACAGGGTAGTCAGAAGAGACCTCGCTGATAAAGACAACCCTGCTGAAAAACCGGAAGGACATGAAGGAGTGAGTGGGCCTCCCAGATATATGAAGAAAGGTATTCCAGGTGGCAGACACAGCTGAGCAAAGACCCTCTGACAGGAACCTGGCATGTTTGAGGGTCTCGGGGAGGCCAAGGTGAGTGGAACACTTGAGAGCAGTACACAAATAAGCATGGAGAAGAGTGGGATGAAATGTGGGAATGCAGGGTCAGATGCCATAAGGCCTTGTGAGCCATGGAAGGCTTTGGTCTTTATTCTGAGTGAGACGGGAGCCATGAGAGGGTGTAGGCTGAGAAGTGGCATGATGTGACGTGCATGTTCACAGGAGCTCCGTGCTGCCGTGTGGAGGACAGACTGTAGGAAGCAAAAGTAGAAGTGGAAACCCACTACGAGATTGTGGCAGTCATCAAAGTGAGAGAGGAGAGTGACTTGGCCCATAGGATGTGGCAACAAGTGGTCAGCCAATAAGATCTGCTGACAAATATGATGCAATATGTGAGAAAGGGAGTCAAACATTACTCCCAGGAGAAATGGGAGAGATGAATTTGTTACCAAACGAGATGTGGTAGGGGCACTGGGGTGGTTCAGTCGGTTAAGTGTCTGACTTTTGATCTCGGCTCAGGTCATGATCTCACGATTCATGAGATGGAGCCCTGAGTCTGTCTCTGCACTGACAGTGTGGATCATGCTTGGGATTCTCTCTCTTCTGCTCTCTCCCTCTCTCTGCCCCTCCCCCACTCATGCATGCTCACTTGCTCTCGCTCAAAAATAAAATAAACAAACATTAAATCAGATGGGGCAGATGAGGAAGGAAGGGGTTTGGGTTTGGGAGTGTTAGGTTTGAACTGTTGGTAAGTCATCCAGTGGAGTGGCTGGGCTAGCAGCCGAACATACCAGAGTTCAGGAGACACATTTAAACTGGTTCTAGGGCACCTGGTTAAGCACATGACTCTTGGTTTCAGCTCAGGTCATGATCTCACAGTTTCGTGGGTTCAAGCCCCACATCAGGCTCTGTGCTGACAGCATGGAGGCTGCTTGGGATTCTCTCTCTTCCCCTCTCTCTGCCCTTCTGCAACTTGCACTGTCTCTGTCTCTCTCAAAATAAATAAACTTAATTTTTTTTTAATTTAAATAAAAAATAAACTAGTTCTATTTGGGAGGTATTGGCACATGGATGGTGTTTAAAGTCACAGGACTGGATGAAATCCAGTGAGTGTACAGGGTCAAGGACTGAGCCCTGGGTCACTCCAGTATCGAGAGGACAAAAAAGCAGAGGAGGAACCAACCAAGGAGACTAAGTAGGGACAACCAGTGAAACCAGATGAAAATCAGAGGAGGTATGCTGTGCTAGAATCCAAAGGAAGAAAGTTTACCAAGGAGGAAACAGCAACAATGCCACATGCTGTTTATAGGTCGAATAAGATGAGGACTGAAAATTAACAATGTGAGGTCCCTCATGACCTTGACAAGACCAGTTCCACTGGGATGAAGAGGATGAAAGCCTGACTGGAGTGGGTTAGAAAGAATGGAAGGAGAAATAGAGCCAGAGAGTAACAGCTTCCTCTTTGGGGGTTTGCTGCAAATAGAGAAATGGGTGGTAACTGGCAGGAAGAAAGGGGGGAAACAACAGCATGTTTGCATGCTGATAGGAATGATCCAATAGAAACAAGTAAAACTGGGATGTGGAAGAGGGGAGATGTGGTGGAACCATGTTGAGTTGGTGAGAAACTGGGGTCTAGTGCACAGCCAGAGGGATTTTCTAGGCAGAAACATGCATAGCCCAAGGGCATTGCTTCTCAAACTAGAAGGTTCATTAGAATCACCTGGAGCACTTATTAAAGCACAGCTTGCTGGACCCCACCCTCTGAACTTCTGATTCTGTAGGTCTAGGGTCCAATAATTTGCCCTCTGACAAGTTCCCTGATGGTGCTGATGCTGCTGGCCTGGAGACCAGGCTTCAAGAAACATTGATCTACATGATGTAAGTGAGTAGATGTAGTGGAGGGAGTCTGTGGTGTTTCATTTTGATTGCTTCAGCTTCCTCAGTCAAGTAGGAAGTAAAAACAGTAACTGAGAGTAAAAGTGGGATCTGAGGTGTTGAAGGTTTGAGAAAAGGGAGAAGGTATGAAATGGTTGTCTCGTGAGTAGGAACGTGAATAGAGGAGAAAATGTCAGTGATTCCCCTTCTGAAACTGATAATCAAGAAATTAAAATAGGACACTGCTTGCATGTTTTTCTCCAACCACTCTAAATGGCACAGGTACAGGTAGTGAAGAGTTGTATGTAACGTAGATTGTAAGTTTGTCAGTTAAAATCAATGAAGTGAGAGGTGCCTGGGTGGCTCAGTCAGTTAAGCGTCCGACTTCCGCTCAGGTCATGATCTCACAGTTTGTGAGTTCGAGCTCCACATTAGGTTGTCTGCTGTCAGCACAGAGCCCGCTTCGGATCCTGTCTCCCTCCTCTCTGCCCCTCCCTTGCATGCACTTTCTCTCTTTCTCAAAAATAAACATTAAAAATAAAAATGGGAGGGGCGCCTGGGTGGCTCAGTCAGTTTGGCGTCCGACTTCGGCTCAGGTCCGTGAGTTCGAGCCCCGCATCGGGCTCTGTGCTGACAGCTTAGAGCCTGGAGCCTGCTTCAGATTCTGTGTCTCCCTCTCCTGCTCATGCTCAGTCTCTCTCTGTCTCTCAATAATAAATAAACGTTAAAAAAAATTTTTTTGTAAAAAATGGGAGTGCCTCACTCTTCAAGTTGAAAGGCTTTGGGGAATAAGAAATTCAGAAAAATTTGGATTCCAATGCTTCAGAGGAACAAGCTTAGAAGGACAGGCTTCTGCCAAGTTGCTTTTGATGACAGAGACCTAGGCCCTTGGAGTGCTGCTCACCCCAGGATGCTAGAAGACCATCCATATTAGATGGTCATAGAAGACATGTGTCCTTCTTTAGCAAACCAAAATAAAAAAAACTCATGGAATTGTGACTGGGAGTGGTGAGGGAGGAGGACCCTGCAGATGGTTTGGTGTTGTTCTATTTTTATAAAATAACTTATGTGGGTTACATATATTTAGGAATACACACATGCTATATGTATACACTGATTTTGTATGTGTCATAAAGCAAAAAAAAAAAAATTAAGTTTAGAAAGATATATAGAAAACTGCTATACCAAGATATACACCTTTTTATTCTATATATGTAACTGTCTGAACTGGTTATGTCATTTCTTTCATCAGAAAAGCACTCCTAGTTAAAATGAATTTAAATCTCTCAAAAATCATACATCAACGAGCTTCAGAGGTCACTTCCTTTTTCCAGTGAGGAAACGTGTGCAGAGCAATTCCCTGACTTGCCAAACATCACACAGCACCTTCATCATGGAGCAGAGTGCCTAGGACTGAGCTGAAGCTGTGGAGGAGGATGAAGAGGCAAGGGGCGCATGCAGTTTCCGCTGAGTGAAAAAAGGCGAGGAAGGAAAATCCAACACAGAAAAGGCTATCTTCTGGATAGATGCCCCTTTTCTCTTCTCACAGCATCCTGTATCTCCCCCAGCATCAAACGGTATTACAGAGGAATCCTTAAACTGAAGTCTGAGAGGACGGGAACCTCCTACTTCCCTCTCTCCGGTGCCCAACAATAGCACCCACAGGGGCTCACAAAATACAGGCCAAATAGACGGATAAACCAGGAGTACACTCACACGGCAAACCGGACAAACAGTAAAACTGAGTTTCTTCAAGGAGCTTCCCCTTAAAGGGCAATTTTTAAGTAACTTTTTCTTTTTTGAGCACACGAACTGCTCCTGTGGCCAGCAGGTGGGTTCAGGGTAACAGCTTTCCAAGCTTCTGCTAGCCAGCCACATATTTGAACATTATTTTAAACTTAAAAAAAAAAAAAATTTTTTTTTTATTTTTTTTGAGAGAGAGAGAGAGAGAGAGAGAGAGAGAGAGGGCGCGAGCAGGGGAGGGGCAGAGAGAGAGGGAGACACAGAATCCGAAGCAGGATCCAGGCTCGGAGCTGTCAGCACAGAGCCCGCGGCAGGGCTCCAACCCACTAACCGCTAGCTCAGGACCTGAGCCTAAGTCCCACGACGCTTAACGGGCTGAGACAGCCAGGCGCCCCATGAGCATTATTTGAAAACGTATTAAAAAGCAATAAACCATGCATGACACTAATGACATCTCTGCCCCGTTAGCAAGTTAGTGCGAAATCCCATTTGCCCGTCCCTCAGGCTACCTGGCTTACCTGTGAAGGTAAGGGGTTTGGCACAGGGGGAGAGACCCCATCTTGAGCCCAGTTTCTGGAGGTAAAATAGCCATTCCGTCAGGGCAGGGGAAAGGCATACAAAAACGAAGGTATGCAGAACAGCCCCTTAGGCTGCGGCGGCCTACTGCAAGCCAGGTCGCAGTAATATGGAGAATCAGGTTAGCAGGACGCAGGCTCGCCCGCCCGACCGCTGGTGAGGGAGCTTCGCACGCGCCGTCCAGGGTCCTAACCCGGCGGCTGGGCGGGGCGGGGCGGGGCGGGGCAGGGCGGAAGGTCCGCCCTAAGCTCCGCCGCAGGGGGGCTGCAGAGCCAGTCCCGGAAACGTGAAGGCAGTGCCCTGCAGGTTTGTGAAACCTTCTCCAATTCAGTTAATCTCGCTGTGGTATCTTACCCCACAATGACGTCAGCGTTCCACAAGCAAGCCCAGCAGCTACTGTAACATAACGGTTCTAAAGGAAGGCTTCTCAGAAGTAAGGAGTGTCACCAGCTGCCTAGAAACCACTAAAGATGAATGACACAGTTATTCATTCAAAGTGGCATTACTTTCCAAGGCAAAAAAAAAAAAAACCTATCAGAATCCTAGGGACACTATTACTCTTTATCAGAAGGGTCCTACATTCATGACACAAACATTTCAAATACACATCTTCCTCAACTTCTGATGGGGTTAGATCCTCCTGATAAATCCATCAAGTTGAAAATATCCTTAAAAGTACATTTAATACACTTAACCTATGATAGTTTTACCTAGCATACCTTAAATGTGCTGAGAACACTTCCATTAGCCTATAGTTGAGCAAAATCATCTAACATAAAGCCTATCTTAAAGTGTTGGATACCTCATATAATTTACTGAATACTTTACAGAAAGTGAAAAACAAAACGGTTGTGTGGGCGCTAAATGGTTTAAGTGTATATCAGTTGTTTACCCTCCTGATCATGTGATGGGACTGGCAGTCACACCAGCTGTGCTGCCCAGCACCAGGAGAAAGTATCTTTCTTCCGGCATAATGCTAGCCTAGGAAAATATCAAAATTCAAAGTATGATTTCTACTGAATGCCTATCACTTGTGCACCAGTGTAAAGTTGAAAAATCTTAAGTCAAAACATCCTAAGTCAGGGACTGTCTATAAATCATTTTTCAAACAAGAGTCAAAAGAATTGGCAGTATCCAAATGCCATATTAACTCATGAAATACAGAAAATTTTAGTACTCATTTATTTTCATGCAGGTAGAAAAATCTCTGAAAAATAAGTTAGGTGGGGTGGAAAATAGTTCTTCCAACATTTGGGGTCTCTATTTACAAGGCCAAAAGTAAAAATTATGGAAGGCCACAAACCAACCCACATTTACTGGGCCTCACTCTGGGTGAACCATGATGCCAAGTGAAAGTTCTCTCCGTAACTCCAGAAGATTTATACATTGCTATGAAAAGGATAGAAAAGGGGAGCCTTGGGTGGCTCAGTTGGTTAAGCATCCTACTCTTGATTCGGGCTCAGATCATGGTCTCATGATTTATGAGATTGAGCCCAGCATCACACTCTGCACTGACAGTGCAGAACCCGCTTTGGGATTCTTTCTCCCTCTCTCTGCCCCTCCCCTGCTTGCATGCATGCTGTCTTCAAAATAAATATTTAAAAAATAATAAAGGAGCTCCCAATTGCCAAAGCTGGGACAATTTGTGCAACAGAGTAAATGACAGCACTGACCCATGGAATTAAATATCCCTGAGTCCACACTGATACAATTTTTAAAAAATGGGGAAGACAGCTCCTCCTTATAGGATTCTAGTTGGTATAAATGTAAAATACGCATAGTGAATAAACATGTGGCAAATGCCACAGTAATACAGGCAGTAACAATCCAGATGTCAAAATCAGTGAACCCAAGACTGATAGTTTTAAAGTATACTCAAGTTACTTATTAATTACAAAGGGGAAATCAGTAACTACAGTGGAACAGTATGGCAGACACTACCTTAAACACCAAGTGATCAAAGTCAACAGTAGTAAGACATACGGACATCATGTTTGTTAATACAATGCAGTGAGAAGGGCACAGAACTCTTTTGGTATTCTTGCCCAAAAAACCCTCAATCTAATAGTGAGAAAATATCAGACAAATCCAACACAAGGGGCATTCTATAAAATACTTGGCCAGTTCTCTCCAGTGTCAATCATAAAAGGTAAGATTGAAGAACTCACAGGCTAGAGGCCTAAAGACAACTAATGTAATATGGAATCATGGACTGGATGCTGAGCCAGAGAAAAAGGGACATTCCTTGGACAACTGGCACAATCCATAGGTTAATAGTACTCTATCAGTATTTAGTTTTTTGATAATTGTACTATGGTTATGTAAAACGTTGACAGTTTGGGGAAAGTCGAGTGAAGGGTGTACGAGAACTCTTGGTACTATTTTGACAAAAGTCTAAAATTATTCCAAAGTAAGTGTTTTGTTTTTGTTTTTTTTTAATGGAATTATGTTAGGGGAAAGTAGCCAATCAAATGTGACTAAGATTAAATTGAGTGAATTTAAGATTTATGCATTTTGTTCATCTTAAAAGTCAGAATGCTTTGAATCAACACTGGTATGTGTGGTAAGATTGTTCAGTTCCCGGGGCGCCTGGGTGGCTCAGTCGGTTAAGTGTCCAACTTCGGCTCTGGTCATGATCTCGCAGTACATAAGTTTGAGCCCCATTTTGGGCTCTGTGCTGACAGCTCAGAGCTTGGAGCCCGCTACAGATTCTGTGTCTCTCTGCCCTTCCCCCACTCACATACTGTGTATCTCTCCCTTTCCCTCTCAAAAATAAACATAAAAAGACTGTTCAGTTCCCCCTCAACAAAGGAGAAACAACATGGCTATCCAAAATCTTACATTCACAAATGACAGAACAAAATAAAGCACTGAGGGCAATTATCAAAAGTCAACAATTTCCAGTGGCAAAGCGGTCATTGGCAAGTAAGATAATTCATTTTAGCTGCACTGGGGGTTCTTCATCAAACCAACTTTTGGACCAAACTTATAGAGTGAACATAATCTCGTTTTTTATACTACAAAAGAAAGCCTGTGTGTGTGTGTGTGTGTGTGTGTGTGGTTTTTTAAATACACAAATCCAACATGTGGACTTTCTCAACCCTCAGGGAGAGCTAGGTGAGCAGCCTTTAGAGAGGCTCCAAATTCCTTTCAGTTTGCCCCCAAAATCATTCCAGTATTTCCTATGATGTGAAAAGAAAAACTGGGAAGCACTGGCTTAAACTTACATTTCAAATTGCAAAAACAACATCCTGAATGATCTCATATCCAACTTGAACACAAGGTAGAAAAATGAAAGTAAAATTGCTTTTGAATTTGCTTTTTTCAGGATATTTTCCCTTTTGAAGGTGAAATACTGGACAATTAAGCCCATGGTAGTGCTCTACATGTCACAGAAGTTTGAACTAAAACTGTAAACAATGAATGTTAAATTTCTAAATTCAGAAATTGGGCATCTTCAAACTGAGCAAAGGACTCCCCAATTTTGGGTGAAATGTATTTTAGAAAAAGTTTGGCAAACAGGAATACCTACGTATACTGTACTGTGCCTCAAGCAGAGAAAAGTTCTCAACTCGAAGTGACAACTATAACGCTAGTCGCTAATTAGCATTATTACTTTTATCACATCCTATATTTAGTAGCCTGGGCTGTGTAGAATAGCCAAATGAGTAAGTCATTTGAGGACAAAACACTGTCCAACATCATTAAAACCCATTTTCAGTACCTTTTCTTATTACATGAGTTTTCACACATTTAACACACATTTAGCACAACTGGGACATCTTGAGAACTAAAAATCTTTTACTTATTTATTTCATTTTTTAAAGTAATTTCTACACCCAACGTAGAGCTCAAACTCACGACCTGGAGATCAAGAGTCCCATGTTCTACCAACTGAGCCAGCCAGGCACCCCAAGGGCTTAAACTCTTTAAGGCAGAGAAGCCCCAAACCTTGGGAAATAAACAAAGATGAACCAAATACCATTATGTTTTTATGGTTCACAAAGACCCAAGCCTTACTGGGATTTATGCTTGGACCTGCATCCACATGAATTACTCTTTAGATAAGCCACATTTCAAATTAAACACTTAGATCCTTGATACTGGACTCTACCTACTTTGCAAATAAAATTATAAGCTATCTGGCCAGATTTCTACAGGGTTAGACAAGTGTCTGGCACCTAATAAGCACTCACAAATATTTGCTGAATGATTTCCCAATGGCTCTACCTTCTCTGGGAAGCATTATGAATTCTGGCCCACCTTTTTCTTTACAGAGGTCCCGGATACAAAAGCAAACCTGAACTATTTCATTTCAGCAAACTTTCTAAACATAGTTGCCATCTCACCTCTTAAAAGTCCTTACATTCCAAATCTTTCATTAAAGATAGTAGACTCAAATCATACTAATAAATGGTACTAGAAGTGATGCTCAACAGGATCTCACGTTTATTGAGAAGTGATTAATGGTAAAAAGAAAGGCAATGCCCTTTCCTCATTGGCTGAACAAGAAACTGAAGAAACATTCACTACACGTTTTACAATATTTTTCTCTTCCAAAATGCATTTCTGTAAACAAATTTTTACCACTGTTCTTAGCTTTGAAATCAAATTAATCCTGACTTAATCAGTATAATGTACAAGAACAGAAAATTTCTTAGGACTCCTAGTAGTTTACTTTGAGTAACAAAGGGTCAGAGAAAATGAACCACCCTTAAAGACACAACCTTGGGTAACACTGTTAAATTCTCCAAGACAAAAATTCTTCATAAAAATGTTCTTCCAGTTCGGAAGGGGAAAAACCAAATTCCCACTTTCTGGGGTGGAGGCCCAAAATCTTCGAAACTCAAGTGTTCTCCAAGTGCAAATGTCAAAATGGGGAGAGGAAAGGGTTTAAAAATTAGAGAAAACTGTATGCACTTACGGACTTTAAAATCCGAAAAACATAGTAAAAAGACAAAAAAACAAAGCATTATGCTCTGAAATCACAACCAAAGCCAAAATAAAAGGGACATTTTTCACCTAAACTACCTAGAGGGATTTTTTGTTTAGTTTTTTCTTTTTCTTTTTTTTTTCATTTTCCAGTTAAGTCCTATGTCTTTTGTGAAATTCCAATACTTAAACTGCAAGTCTGCAATCGTCTCTGAAGTCAATGAGATTAAGAAAAAAGTCCTAATTCTCTTGAAGGTCATTTTTTTCCTCTTAGGATATGCAGATGCAACCGTTGCTGCAGTCTGTGGAGAACTGCCTTTTATTTGCCACGACCTTGACGTTCCTACAGAGGTTAAAAAAAAATTGAAATCATTAGTTAAAACTTATCTGAACATGCTTAAAAATTAGAACTTTATAAACAATTCAACAGAAATTTAGTTATTTGTGCTAGATAGAATATTCCTTACAAATAAAAACTTTTATTTCCTGTATTTTAAACCAAAGTAGTAACACTCAATCACACCAATTAATAAAAAAAAATGTTTTTGACTTTAAAATTTCTGACATGACTGAGCAGATTTGTTTTCCAACTATAGTTGGTTTAGGCTAATACTTGTCATTTCCCCAAAATATGAACCACTGGAAGTAATTCAAACATAATCAAAAGCCTAAAGAAGGAAAGCAGCATATAAGGAATACTAAAAAAAAAAAAAAAAAAAAAAGAACACCTAACAGTACTAGAGTCATCCTATACTAGTCCTAAGGCTCTAGGCATATTCACAGGTTTCAATTTCCTTCTTTTATGAAATGAGGATACATATCTCACAAGACTGTGGACGAATTAATGGACTGACATACAGAAAGCTCTTAGTCCATAGCAAGAAAGAAAATTATCCTCTTAACCCCTAGGGACAGTTTAAAATCCACTTAGAGACAGAATTTTGAAAATTGACTGCAATACTTAAGTTTTCCCTGAAAAAAATCTACATGCTCATTTCTTAGTAAAAATCATTCTTTATGTGCCTTTCATAAATTTATCCTAAACAGCCTCCCATTTCACACACTACCTCATGTATTAGAATTTTTTAAACTATGATTCAATCCATGTGCCTTTTAAAAGCAAAAACATTAAGAAGCACAAGGCCTGAACTTATTACTTGATTCATCAATCTGTTGGAGTAGAATCAATCATCTGCTCCCATCTACCCCATGGTAAATACGATTCCTACTAAGAACAGCAACTATCACTTATGGGATTCCATGTTCCAGACACTGTACGTAATAATGATCTTCATAACCACCCTGTAAAGGCTATTATTCCTGAGATAAGAAAACTAAAGTTCAAAAAATTTACTTGACCAGGATTACCTAATAAGAACCAAGATTCAAACCAAGGGCTATATACGACTATATAGGCTCTTTCTCTACAACAAGTTATTACAAATATTCATATAAAAATCAACAAAGTGAAGCTTTGTGATGAACAGACTACCCCCACCACTAATTTAACCCATAGATATAAAAACAGTATTAAGAGCAGTTATCTTTTTCTTTAAATAGACTCCCAGCATAGAGCCCAATGCAGGGCTTGAACTCACAATGCTGAGATCAAGACCTGAGCAGAGATTATGAGTTGGGACACTTAACCCACTGAGCCACCCAGGTACCAAGTTACCTATTTCTGATGTTCCATTTCACATATCTGGAATTCAGGGATAAACTCACCAACATACCAAGATGTGGGATGGATGGATGGATGGATGGATGGATGGAGATTATATAAGTTTTATTTATTTATTTTGAGAGAGAGAGTGCGCAGGGTAGGGCAGGGGCAGAGAGAGAATACCAACCAGGCTGTCACTGTCAGTGCGGAGCCTCATGCGGGGCTCAAACTCACAAACTGTTAGATTATGAACTGAGTCAAAGTCAGAGGCTTAACTAACTGACTGAACCACCCAGGTGCTCCTGGGATATTATTTAAGACATTGTGACATTTCAAATTTAATAAAATAACTCACCCATACACTCCTATCTCTTGAAATTAAACCCAATTCAAGAATAAGAAATTCAGGGGGCGCCTGGGTGGCTCAGTCAGTTGAGCGTCCGACTTCGGCTCAGGTCATGATCTCACGGTCCATGGGTTCGAGCCCCACGTCGGGCTCTGTGCTGACAGCTCAGAGCCTGGAGCTTGTTTCGGATTCTGTGTCTCCCTCTCTCTCTGACCCACCCCCGTTCATGCTCTGTCTCTCTCTGTTTCATAAATAAAACATTAAAAAAAAATTAAAAAAAAAAAAAAAAGAATAAGAAATTCAGTCCAACACAAAAAAGACCTCAAAAGTTTTGATTCCCCTCATTTTCTTGCCCTTCCTGTATAATCTTCCAAAGTTTTGGTAATAAACATACTGGTTATAATAGGAAATTGCAATTAAAAAAAAAATCTCTGCAGTTGACCAAAGTCAAGCTTTATTGTTTATTTATTTTTGACACAGAGAGAAAGAGACAGAGCATAAGCGGGGGAGGGGCAGAGAGAGAGGGAGACACAGAATCCGAAGCAGGCTCCAGGCTCTGAGCTGTCCGCACCGAGCCCGACGTGGGGCTCGAACCCACAAACTGTGAGATCATGACCTGAGCCAAAGTCGGACGCTCAACCGACTGAGATACCCAGGCGCCCCATAAGTCAAACTTTAAACAGCACTTCACTTCTCATTAATTTTAAGCTCATCTACCTGGTTTTATCCTTCATAATTTGGATGGATACGATTTACCTAATAACCTGTCTTCTATTATGGACCAAAATCTACCCTTGGGCTTCAGAAAATCTGGATTTTTCTTTTGTTTTTGTTTTTTAATGTTTATTTTAGAGAGAGACAGAGATACTGCACACGAGCAGGGGAAGGGCAGAGAGAGACACAGAATCTGAAGCAGGCTCCAGGTTCCAAGCTGTCAGCACAGAGCCCAACGTGGGGCTTGAACCCACGAACCCCTTCCTTCCGTGATACTTAACTACCACAGCTTGCACTATCCTTGTAAAATCTGCACCCACAATTAAAAAATTAAATTGCATTATTGTTTTATGTAAAATTAGTCCCAACTCAATCAAGAGCTCCTACAAAGCAAATAATAGGTCTTCAACTAACCTCACTCACAAACTACTTATGAATTTAGCAATAGGTAACAGGCTATAGCTGACATTTATTTATTTTTAATATTTATTCATTTTTGAGAGACAGAGAAAAACAGAGCATGAGCAGGGGTGGGGGGGGGGAGGGTGGCAGAGAGAGAAGGAGACACAGGATCTGAAACAGACTCCAGCTCTGAACTGACTCAGCACAGAGCCCAAGGCGGGGCTCGAACCCACGAACCATGAGATCATAACCTGAGCCAAAGTCCAATGCTTAACTGACAGAGCCACCCAAGCACCTTCGCTACAGATGACTTTTAAATAAAATTCTGGTGCTCATCACAAGAAAACAAATCATTAACTACGTCAAGTGACAGATGTTAACTTATTGTGGCAATCATTTATATCTAATCATTACACTGTATACCTTTAAACTAATACAATGTTGTTATGTCAATTACATCTCAATAAAACCAGGAAAAAAATTCTGCCTACTATCTCTTATTTTAATATAATGTAACCCCTAGGAATACAAATAAACGTATGTACCCCAAACTGTACTGCTAAATTAGAAAAACTAGAATTTGCTAGGAATGCAAACTGGTGCAGCCACTTTGGAAAACAGTAGGAAGGTTCCTCAAAAAATTAAAAATAGACCTACCCTATGAGCCAGCAATTACACTGCTAGGTATTTATCCAAAGGATACAGAAGTGCTGTTTGGAAGGGGCACATGCACCCCAATGTTTATAGCAGCACGACTGACAATAACCAAACTATGGCAAGAGCCCAAATATCCAGCGACGAATGAATGAATGGATAAAGATATGGTACATATACACAATGAAACATTACTTGGTGATCAAAAGGAATGAAATCTTGACATTTGGAACAACATGGATAGAGCTAGGGTGTATCATGCTAAGCGAAATAAGTCAGAAAAAGACAAATATCATATGATTTCACTCATGTGGAATTTAAGATACAGAATGGATAAATATAAAGGAAAGGAAGCAAAAATAATATAAAAACAGAGGGAGACAAAACGTAAGAGACTCAAATACAGAGAACATACTGAAGGTTGCTGAAGGGGTACTGGGTGGGGGTATGGGCTAAATGGGCAAGGGACATAAGGAGGACACTTGCTGGGATGAGCACTGGGTGTTATAAGTAAGTGATGAATCACTAAATTCTATTCCTGAAATCATTATTACACTATATGTTAACTAACTTGGACTTAAACAACAACAAAAAAAGATATATATATTTGTGTGTGTATACATATCATGTAATCATCAAAAAAAACCCTAGACATTGCTAAATCTGTTTTTTCCTAATACAGTTATATGTAAGTTTATCAGCAGGCTTAGTAACAGCATTTACAGTATTTAGTCAGAAGAAACTCAAACCAGCATTTTGCAATTGCACTTACTGCATCATCAGATTTTTAAAAATAAGTCTTTTCTTCTTCATAATGTGCTAAGTCCCACAAATATCTGCTCAGTTTTGCCAAATACAATATAAAACTATTCCTGAATCTTAACTACACAATGATACCAAGAAGGCAAGTACAAACTTCTGTCCTAACGTAAACCTGTATGCCAGGTTTATTTTAAATTACACAAATTACATACAAATACATGACATTAGTGGTCTTAATCTCCTGATCAACATCAAGAAAACATCACACTGATACAATTCAGCAAGCTGAATTAACTGGTGTTCTACTTCCAAATACAGCTTTGATGTATACACGAAAATTAAGCTTATATATTTACAAATAATAAAGATAACATCCATCTTCTCAGAGATTATAAAGATATTTAAGCATTCACATCACACTACCTTGAAAGTAAAATAAATTTAGCACCAATAAAAAAACAATTCACAGGATTTTTTTTTTTTTAAAGTTTTTTTAACATTTTATTTATTTTTGAGACAGGGAGAGACAGAGCATGAACAGGGGAGGGTCAGAGAGAGGGAGACACAGAATCCGAAACAGGCTCCAGGCTCTGAGCTGTCAGCACAGAGCCCGACGCGGGGCTCGAACTCACGGACTGCGAGATCATGACCTGAGCCGAAGTCGGCCGCTTAACCGACTGAGCCACCCAGGCGCCCCTCACAGGATTTTAAATACTAGATTTTAAACACATTTTCATTAGGGTGCCTTGCTGGCTCAGTCCGTAGAGTATGCAACTTTGCAATTTTTGATCTTGGGGTTGTGAGTTTGAACCCCATGCTGGGTGTAGAGATTACTTAAAAATAAAAAAAATAATAATAAATCAAAATTAAATATTTTCATTAAAAAATTATAGATTGGAAACAGAAGCAGTGGAATCTTGCTTGAAGGGCTTCCCACTACCCAAATCTGTGACAATTAGAGCATTACATAACCTTAATATAATAAGTAAACTATTATAGTAATATCTGAATTAGGCAACGATCAGCAATGGATGCTAAAACTAAAGAGTGAAAATTTGATGAGGAATAAGATGTTTACAATCTCAAACTATTTTCCCAATTAAAAGAAAAATAGCTTTATCCTCGAGAACTTAATGACATTTTAAATAAGTGATCAAAATTAACATTCCCAGTGATGGAATAAACTGTCTTCTAATGTGAGGCACTGAGGACACGAAATCACTTCTGTAATTCCTGCCAGAACCACAATCACGATGTCCATAATGAGGAAACCTTAGACAAACTGAAGGACATCCTGCAAAAATAAACACCATAGGGGCACCTGGGTGGCTCAGTTAGGCATCTGACTTCAGCTGAGGTCATAATCTCACCTCAGGTCACGATCTCACTGTTTGTTGGGTTCGAGCCCTGCGTCAGGCTCTGTGCTGACAACTCAGAGCCTGGAGCCTGCTTCGGATTCTGTGTCTCCCTCTCTCTCTGACCCTCCCCCATTCATGCTCTGTCTCTGTCTCAAAAATAAATGTTTAAAAAAAAAAAAAAAAAAAAAAGACCAAAAAGACATGAAAACTATAAGATTCTGGACTGGAATCTGGACCACTAAAAAATGGCTATCAAGGACATTAAGATTTACTGGTAAAATATAAATAAGATCTGTAGATAACGGTATTGTGTGTCAATGTTAAACTTCCTGATGTTGATAACTGTGCTGTGGTTTTAAGTGCATGTTGTTTTTAACAATTAAACAGCAAAATATTCAGAAGAAATGGATCTAGCTGCAATTTACTCTCAAATGGTCAGAAAATTACACATGTATCTCCAAAGAGAACGATAAAGTAAATGGGGCAAAACAATACACTGGCAAATCTGGGTGAAGAGTATACAGGCATTTGTGTACTATTCTTGAAATTTCTCGAAGTTTGAAATTATTTCAAAGTAAAGTTAATAAAAATGGGAAGAAAATGACAGTCTTCATTTATTCTTCTGCAAAGAGTGACTACCCTAAAAGTTATGTTTAATAATTCACAAAACTTTGAAATGAGTTTTTCCTGAGACCTACACTGAGTCATTAAACACAGGGTATTTTAGCAAAAATTAAAATAGGGGTGCCTGGCTGGCTCAGTCAACAGAGCATGCAACTCTTGATCTCAGGGTTGTGAATTCAAGCCCCACACTGGGTGTAGAAATCACTTAAAAATAATAATAATAATAATTTTTTAAAAAGAGTATAAAAAACCAAAAAGTTTACACCTAGCAGCTTTTTACAAGTCTTTTAGAATGAGAAAAGAAGACAGAGAAGGTTCTAACACAAAGACCATCATATTTCTATACGCTTTTGGACATTAAAACCTTTTAGGCTTCAGGGCACCTGGGTAGCTCAGTTGATTAAGTGTCTGACTCTTAATTTCAGCTCAGGTCATGATCTCGTGGTTTCTGAGTTCCAGCCCCATGTCGGGCTCTGCAGTGACAGTGCACTGTCTTGGGAGCCTGCTTGGGATATTCTCTTTCTCTCCCCCCCCTTCCCTGTACTCTCTCTCAAAATAAACAAATAAAATAAACTTTAAAAAATAAAAATAAATAAAATAAAACCCTTTAGGTTTCTATAGAAGACTTCTCTTTTACTCTCCGGGGCACCTGGGTGGCTCAGTTTGTTAAGCTTCCAACTTCAGCTGAGGTCATGATCTCCACAGCTTGTGAGTTCAAGCCCCACATCGGGCTCTGTGCTGACAGCTCAGAGCCTGGAGCTTGCTTCGGAGTGTGTGTCTCCCTATCTCTCTGCCCCTCCTCCACTTGTGCTCTCTCTCAAAAATAAGGAAACATTAAAAACAGAAGACTTCTCTTACAGCAGCTTTCACTTTTATGACTATTTCCTATTACCACTGAGAACAATTCCACTAAATGCTTTGACAATTTATGGTCAAAGGGCTTCACTTGTAAATCAGCTGTATTTATTGACATTTCTAATCAACCAATCCTACCCTAGTAAAAATAAAAAGCAAAGGATGGGGGAACTAGGGAAGTGATGGTGGATATATAATAAAAGAAAGAGAGAAGAGCACATAAAAGCAAAAGGGTCCAACTCCCAGCCAGAATTGCCATGAGCAAAACATACATTTGTCTTGTTGGAACACTCAAACTTTTAACATAAAGATGCTACTGACTCACTGCAGCAGGGAAAGTGGTAAGTCAAGTTGTTTTTCACCCACGGTACTGTCATGTGGAACCTGCCTACCCCTTTTTTTAACCTACTGCTCCTAGAGCCACAGACTAGACAGTTACAAGGATATCCGTGTTAAGAACAGGCTGAAGCGGTCAGTCGAGGTTAAGCTCTTGCCATGGATTTGCTGTCCACAGAGAGGTAAACCTAAGATCCTCAAGCACAAACACAAAATTAATTATAAAGTCCCAGTTAAACCAGAAAACAGCCCAAATGCTAGAAGGGCAGATACATGCATTCCTAGAGCTTTAGGATATTATGCTGCTAATAAACAAAGAATAGAGGAAAATCGTAGAGCAAGATCTTACTGAATTCACACCCATCCCCAAAATCCCCATTAGGACATTCATTCTAATCTCTGAATCAATCCACCATCTCAACAAGAACAATGAAGAGACTGAAGAAACAGTCTTAAGAAATAAATTTAAATATAGTAAGAAAGTGTAAACCAAGGGAAGAAGTTTCTAGCCCTCAGTATCTGGCCTGCCACTTAAATAGAAGTAACCACGCATCCCTCCTGAGCCCCTCCCCATTTTACATCTACTATTGTAAAACACAAAATTTCCTAAAAATATCCTAAAAGCCACAAGGTGGCAATGTTACTTAAAATCTGCACGTTTGAAAACTCTTCCTAGAATATAGATCTCATTTTTCCTCCATTTAGCTTAATACCCTTCTCTCATGTTTCTACCACCCCACTCCCTACACTTTTAAGAAGCCATGAAACACAACTGAGGCATATATTTATTTGTTGGTTATGATTTTATTAACTTTAAAATCTGATGTTCACCCCCCAAATTAAATTTACTTATAAGCCCTCAACTGATTTTCCTATGTCCCCAGGGGCCTTGATAGAACAGAAATTTCAGTGTCTCTGGCTGAAAATTAAAAAATGCTGATAGGCTAACATGAAAAAAATGTGATTGTACTAAAATGACTTTTTAAAAAATTTTTTAATGTTTGTTTTTGAGAGACAGAGAGAGAGTGTGCATGTGGGGGAGGGACAGAAAGAGAGGGAGATACAGAATTCAAAGCAGGCTCCAGGCTCTGAGCTGTCAGCACAGAGCCCGATGAGGGGCTCGAACTCACTAAACTGCGAGATCGTGACCTGAGCCAAAGTCAGATGCTTAATGACTGGGCCACCTCGGTGCCCCTATACTAAAATCACTTTTACAGAGACATATACCATATGATTTATTCACTTATATGTAAAATCTAAAAAAACAAAACAAATGAATAAAAAGACAAAAAGCAGAAACAGACCCATAAATACAGACAACAAACTGATGGTTGCCAGAGGGGAGGTGGGAGGAGTAGGCAAATAAGTGAAGGAGACTGATAGTCTTCCAGTTATGGAATGAGTAAGAGGATAAAATGTATGGCAAAAGGAATACAGTCAAATGGTACTATAATAGTCTTGTATGGTGACAGGTGGTAGCCACATTTGTGGTGAGCAGAGTGTAACATATAGACTTGTCTAGTCAAATCACTATGTTGCACTAATGTAACACTGTGTGTCAATTAGACCTAAATTTTAAAAATTTGATAAGAAAACAAAAAGTTAAAAAAAAATCACTTTCACGGCTTTATGTGGCTTATGAAATCAACCTTTGTAGTCTGTGGTGCTGTGAATGAGTTAAACGAGCCTAATGACAGTTATATACAATATTCCACCATCTATAGGTGGAGGGAATAAAAATATTTTCCATCAATTTTCCAATTTAAAGCTGAGCTATAGTATTTTATTAAGAATATTTTCTACTGGGCACTGCTGGATGGTTCAGTTGGTAGAGCATGAGACTCTTGATCTCAGGGTTGTAAGTCTGAGCCCCACATTGGGTGTAGACATCACTTAAAAATAAAGTCTTTAAAAAACATATGTATTTTTAAAGATAGATAAATCTTAATCTTCTACCAAAAATATTTACCTTCTACCTTCTCAACCCCTGTTAAGTTTTTACAGGTACAGAAATGTATACTTATTTGGAATGAATTTCTGGGAAATGAGCAACAAGATGAAGTTAATGCCTTAACTAATAACATTTCCTACTATCAAATTTTTTTCAAGACTGCTAATTAGAAGCTGAACTCCTATCCACATTTTACCAAAAGGGTTAGAAGTAAAAAGCCTAGATAATCCACTATATTCAGTACCTGAATAATAAAGCTGACTAATAACAGAACAAAGGGTAAAAGAAATGATACATTAACATTTTTTAGCTTAACTGAAAGTAAAATTAGCAAACACTAGCTCCAAATCAAATGAAATGGTTTGACAGGCTTGATACTCTCTGAATCACTCCTTGGCTTTCCAGTAAAACCTATATTTGAACCGAAACTAATTTCACAATAAAACCAATTTCTCAAAACACTTCAGAATACAATTAAACAAATAAGTTTTTAATAGCTTGTCAAATCCCCTCCTGTTCCCAGTACAAGTATATTTTGCATTCGACAGATAAATTCAGAATGAAGTAGTCATTAGAATATGCTTCCAGCATTCTGATGATATTCCCCAGCTCCACCTCCAAAAATTTCCTGTAACCATCCTCAACACCTCCATTTATACCTCTCTAGTCCAAGCTATGGTCATCTCTCACCTGGAATTTGCCAAACTCTTAACTGACCTCCCTTTTACTCTCATGCCTTCTTCATGTATTCTTTTTTTTTTTTTTTTTCCAACGTTTTTTATTTATTTTTGGGACAGAGAGAGACAGAGCATGAACGGGGGAGGGGCAGAGAGAGAGAGGGAGACACAGAATCGGAAACAGGCTCCAGGCTCCGAGCCATCAGCCCAGAGCCTGACGCGGGGCTCGAACTCACGGACCGCGAGATCGTGACCTGGCTGAAGTCGGACGCTTAACCGACTGCGCCACCCAGGCGCCCCCTTCTTCATGTATTCTAAGGGTTGGACCCTAAAATAGAAACTCAGCACTATTAAGTACCATGCTAAAAGTTGTTGAAGAATTTAATGAATGATCTAAAATAAACAAAAGTATGTGCATATATACATACATGTGTATATGCCTAACACCACAAATCACAATCATTCATAGAAGACCTATATGCAAACAATTCATATATAATTTAATCTTAACAACACAATAGTATCATGGTATTTTTCTGATTTTTAAAAAATACTAAGACTCAGAGTTTACTTGCTCTAATCATAGTGGTAGATACGGTATCAGATCTTCTTCTAGAGTCCTTAGCCTTTCTGCTACTATACATTTGATACATTAACAAGACCACAGAATCTAGGGTTCATGCTCTCTATAAATAGTATCAACCTAGTATACACACCTAAATAATTTAAGGCCCACAATATGTAACATACTTTATAGAATCCCTTCCCCCATCTGAAGAAAAAAACTGATCACCTTTAAAAATCAGCCTTGAAACATCTTACTTTGGGCAACTTCAAGATGGCTGGTGGCCACAAAATCTTGTAGTTAAATCTTATCTAACAACTCTCTAAAAAATTAATGTGCCAGGGCACCTAGGTAGCTCAGTCAGTTGAGTGTCTAACTCTTGATTTCGGCCAGAGTCATGATCACACGGTTAGTGAGTCTGGCCCTGAGTTGGGCTCCCCTGCTCTCTTGGCTCTCAAAATAAATATATAAACAAACATTTAAAAAAAAAAAAAAAAGTTTCAGGGCGCCTGGGTGGCTCAGTCAGTTGAGCATCCAACTACTCTTAGTTTCAACTCAGGTCATGATCTTGCAGTTTGTGAGATCGAGTGCAAAGCCTGCTTGGGATTCTCTCCCTCTCTCGCTGTCCTACCGCTTGCGCTCACTCCCAAAATAAACTTAAAAAAAAAAGTTTCATTAAAAAAAAGTTAATGCCCCTTAGAGCCATAATGCCTCTAAAAAGTGGATTATAGCATCAAGTTACAGATGTAGGATATTAAGCCAAAGAGACTGCCACCTTTTAATGAACAAAAAAAAAAATAGGCAACTCACTAGAGACTCATAATATTGATAGCTGATTTAAAAAGGGCAGGGATAGGGGCACCTGGGTGGCTCAGTTGGTTGAGCATCCGACTTTAGCTCAGGGCATGATCTCGTGGTCCACAAGTTCAAGTCCCGTTGTCGGGCTCTGTGCTGACAGCTCAGAGCCTGGAGCCTGCTTTGGATTCTGTGTCTCCCTCTCTCTCTGCCCTTCCCCTGCTGAATCTCTCTCTCTAAAATAAATAAAACTTAAAAAAAAAAAATTAAAAATGGGCAGGGGTGACTGGGTGGCTCAGTTGGTTAAGCACTGACAGCACAGAGCCTGCTTCAGATTCTCTCTCTTCCTCTACACTCACACACACAGGCTCTCTCTCAAAATAAACTTAAAAAAAAAAAAAAAAAAGGGAAGGCAAACTGGGGTGCCTGAGTGGCTCAGTCAGTTGAGTGACTCTTATTTCAGCTCAGGTCATGATTCCAGAGTCATGGGATTAAGCCCTATATTGGGCTCTGTGCTGAGCATGGAGCCTGCTTAAGATTCTCTTTCTCCCTCTGAACCTCTCCCCAGCTCTCACAGGCTCTCAAAAAAAAAAAAAAAAAAAAAAAAAAATTCAATTAAAAAAAAAAAATGGGCAAACTGCTCAAAAGATCATCCTTTCAGCCTTAAGACAGACCCCAACCCCAGTACTGAAAGGCACAGCCAGGCTTATCAGACACAGGTGAATTCTAACATTGCTTTTAAAGATAAAGTCTTGAGACAGAGACTTTTGAGGGGGAAGACAGGACTACAATACAAAGAAACTTTAGAAACCAAACTTGGCAGAAAAAAATGCATGAGGAACTTGAGGTAAGAGGCACACAAACCACTGACTAATGATATACACAATCTACAAGTTCTCAAACTTTAAAAATATGAGAGTCACCTACAGAACTGGTAAAATGCAGATTCCAAGGCCTTGGCTCCAAAGATGCTTATTGAGTAGGTGAGAGAGAACAAGAATCTGCAGTTTAAGTATTCACAGATGGTAATTTATGTAAATTGAGAAACTTCTCTTCCATCAACTTTTAATCCCATAAAAAATGCTCAGGAAGCTTACTAAATTAAATTTCTACTTTAGTAAGTCTGGGTGCAGAGCCCAGTTATCAGTATTTTTACAAATACTTTCCAGATGACTCAAATTTGACTGTAAGTAATTATTACCATCTTTGTGTGTATTCTCTGAAGCACTCACATAGGTCCACCCTGCTCCCCTCCTCATTCTTCTACAGGCTTATGGATTCCAAGTAAAGTAACATTTATCATAAATGACTTGAATTACCCAAGAACTTGTCTAGGTGCTTGTTCTGCCTCTCCCACTAAACAGAAATAATCTTGTGGCACCTCAGTGGCTCAGTCATTTGAGTGTCCAACTTTGGCTCAGGTCATGATCTCACAGTTCGTGGGCTTTGTGCACTGACAGCTCAGAGCATGCTTCAGATTCTGTCTCACTCAGCCCCTCCCACTCATGCTCTCTCAAAAATAAACATAGAGATAATCTTGCAGGTTCATGTACAAAATAAAGAGCGGGGTAGAACAAAACCTTCCAATTCAACTTTATAAGCTTTTCAGTGTACATTATAGCCAGAGCTACTTGTGTTCCTCCTTATTCCCGATGCCTGTCATTAGCAGCAACTTAAACAAGGTTAGAGTAGATCTAATTAGCTCCATTTTGATGCTAGTGATCAGGGAAGTACAGCCTGAGCGCTTAAACAAAGGTTTAAGTTTCAATTAATTATGCTCGCCTCATATACCCACAGAGAGGTGAATGGCATCAGTAGGTAACAGAACATCCTTGTTAGCTTTTAAATGATAAATGTGGGGGCACCTGGCTGGCTCAGTTGGTAGAGCATGCAACTCTTGATCTCAGGGTTGTGAGCTGGAACCCCATATTAAAAAAAAAAAAAAAAAAGACAAATGAAGGAGTGCCTGAGTGGCTCAGTCTGTTAAGTGTCTGGCTTTGGTTCAGGTCATGATCTTACGGTTTGGTTCCTGTGTTCAAACCCCACATTGGGCTCTCTGCTGTCAGTGCAGAACCTGCTTTGGATACTCTGAATCCCTCTATCTGCTCCTCCCCCTGTGCACACCCATGCGCAAGCATGCGCTCTCTCATTCTCTCAAAAATAAACAGAGGGACCTGGGTAGCTCAGTCAGTTAAGCCTCAGACTTCAGTTCAGGTCGTGATCTTGCAGTTTGTGGATTTGAGCCCAGCGCTGGGCTCTGCACTCACTGCTTGGAACCTGCTTCGAATTCTATGTCTCTCTCTCTGTCTGACCCTCCCCCCCACTTGCACTCTCTCTCTCTCTCTCTCTCAAAAATAAAAAAGATTAAAAAAAATTTTCATATCTAAAAATAAAAAATAAACATAAAAAAATGATAAATGTAAAGATGCAGCAAAGCAGAACAATAAAAGCGCTAGGGCAAAATAAATTCTAGCTCATCTACAACTTAGCTGGTGATCTTGAGGAACTTACACCTTCCCTTTTTTTTTTTTTAAGAAACTTCTTTTTAAGTAATCTCTACCCAACGTGGGGGTTGGACCGACAACCCCTACTAGGTCAAGACCTGATCTACTGAATAAGCCAGCCAGGTGCCCAGGAAGTTATACCTTCTAAATTACAAGTTCCCTAACTGTAAAATGAAGATAATCTTATAAAGATTATTACAAGGGATCAGAGACAAGATATGAAAAGTGCCTAATACACAGATGTCTAAAATATGGCTAAATATGGGTATATACCTACTAAAGTATTAAGAGGAAAAGGCAAGACAAAATACTATACAGAATATGATTATTATCGTATAAACCACTTGAATAAAATAAAGACAAGGAAAAATGTCAAAACAATAAGTGGTTTCGTCAGAGTAAAGAAATCACAGGTGACTTTTTCCATTTTCTATACGTTTTATAATTTGGTTCTATTTTACAAGAGATAAATGTAAAGGCAAAATTTGCGATTATTAATATAAAACTTGCACACTGCAAATTTTTCACATACAAACATTTTAAAAGTTCTATATGCTACCCATACTCTGTTTACCAAAAAAGTTCACATAAAGTCAAAAAACTTATTAGTAAATCTAATGTGTATTACATAAGTGATATGGCCAAATTTTTAACTTTGACATATATAGTACAAAAGTAAATATCGCATAAGAACCATCAGACCTTATAATAGCAGTGCAAAGGAGTCGGAAAGATTAACTGCCTGCCTCTTCCCTTTCACCACCTACCTTATATAACAGCTGAAACTTGGGGTTTAGACATTTTCTTCCTTCGTTTTTCCACTATCTTTCCTATCCATTCTTCACCCCAACTCAAATCCAGTGTTCCATTAATATGTCTTGACTCTAGCCCTAACTAGTCTTGTTATTCTTCTCTTCTACATTTGGTCTCATATTGTAAAATTAACTTTTTAATATACACTGTCCTGTAGTGCTTCTTTTCTTCTCCCTATAGCTAACTGGAGTTAAATCAGTTCAATTAGGAACTATTTATTCAACAACAGATGAAAAACATTAGGGCACTATTTACTGAACTAGTTATGTTATAGAGAGAAGATGTTGATCCACAAGAGGTGGCAGCAGCAAGCAAATTTAAACTGAATTACTTGCTTCTGTGGAGAAAGGCAGGAGAGATGATCTGAGTTGATACACTCAAGGCTTTTCTCCTTGCTCATGTGCAGACTTGCAGGATTCAATGGTGAAGAAAAAGATCACTTTTGTTTGCCCTAATTCAGGGAATAGAGCTTCTTCCTCCTCTTCTGCATGAAACTCCTGAACAGTCTGCAGGTAATAGGGTAGTCATACTAGGGCAGTCAAAACCAATGCTGCAGCCTACTCACTTCTTAGGAGATGTAGTCTTCCTCATATCTCCCTCCCCCCAGACTAAACAAACCAACACACCTAAATGATGCTGAAGCTGCAGAAATTTACATTTCTTCAATTTCAAAATAGATCCACCCCAACTTCCATGTACCATCCCTTCATTTAAAAGAATTCATATCGTCCAATAGGTTCCAAATTATGCTTCATAGGGGAGATGTTTTGGAGATCTCCGGGGGCGAGGGGTGGGGGAGCACCAAAAGTTAGCAATTCATGGGGTTTTGAGTAAGGTTTTGTTTGGGAGGAAAAGAAAAATTCACAGCTAAAAAGGTTAAAAATTGTTATGGGACTAATCTTTACTCCTGGCAGGTAAGCACAAAGGCTTGCATCTGAGTAATTCTTGGTTTACACTATTCAGAGTAGATAGTAAATGATTATAGAGTTGCTAACTAACCTTATCCCAAAATGGTGATGTTTGGAAAAACAACAGTCCCCTCTGGATCAATCTTTAGCCATATCAAAAAACAAAAACAAAAACAAACAAAAACCAGAATACTATCATTTTTAATACCTAATTGAATTTCAGACATTTTTATATGGTCTAATTTATCATAAGAGCCCATACTAACTATATAAAAACTGGTCTTGGGGCACCCGGTGGCTCAGTTAAGCGTCCAACTTTGGCTCAGGTCATGATCTCACAGTCTGCAAGTTCCAGCCCCATGTCAGGCTCTTTGCTGGCAGTGCAGAGCCTGCTTGGGATTCTCTCCCTGTGCTCCTCCACGACTTGTGCACATACTCTCTCAAAATAAATAAATAAACTAAAAAAAAAAAAAAAAAAAAAAAAAGGTCTTACTTCCAGCAGCTCAAACTTCACTAAATCTCTTTAAGGCTTGGAACACTTTGTGGGTGGAAAGGAAACAATACAGAAAAAAACAAAAACAAAGTCTGTTGAATGATATATAGACACCAAAACCTTGAAACACCTAACAACAAAGAGCTCTCATGTTACTGTTATTCAAGAGAGCCATTGGCATTCCCAATCATCAGTTACCTCTCTGCAGTCTCTGAATAAGTCGATTATACTCCACTGCTCTATTTAACCCATCCTGCAAACTGGGTTATGGGGGTTCTTTCTCTGGCCCTCTTCTCTTACTGTGTGTTGGCTCTAGAACCGGACTGCAGAAACAAGTACAACAGCTCTGCTTTCTCGGCTTACCTGACTTCACAAAGTTATTCTTAATATTATTTTTCTTTTTAATGTTTATTTTTGAGAGAGAGAGCACGTGCACAAGCAGGGGAGGGGCAAAGAGACAAAAGAATCTGAAGCAGGCTCCAGGCTCTGAGCTGTCAGCACAGAGCCCGATGCAGGGCTCAAACCCACAAACCATGAGACCATGACCTGGGCTTAAGTCGGACGGTTAACCAATTGAGCCACCCAGGTGTCTCCAAAGTTATTCTTTTTTGTGCTTCAGTGTCTTTATCTGCAGAATCAGATAGTTGTACCTACCTCATAATAATTAAATGAAAACTTACAAATATGTAAATTAATCAGGACAGATGTATGCTTGATATTGTATAGTGTTCAATTTCAGCCATTGTTTTTATTACCAATATTCTATTCTTAAATAATCTTAAACTCTTTCATGCCTTTAGCTATACTGAGGTCTATAAATACAAATTTCCATCAACAGTTTTCTCTCCTGAGCTCCAGACCCTACCATTACCTTATTGTCCCCCACAGGTACCCCAAACACTATTTCCAACAACCAACACATCTCCAAACCCTAACCTTAACCTGGTGCTCATCCTATATTCTCTATTTTTTTTTTTTTTTTTGCAGTAACTACTCAGCAAACAGGTCAACATTCTTCAAATCCACCTTTCCATCCTTATTGGGTCTTTTTCTTCCAAACTATTATAAAAGCCTCTGATTTGGTCTTTGAGTCACCTACACCTATCATATAATAGATGAGTTTACATAAGGTGCTAAACTAAGTTTCCATTTCTCTATTTGTACATATAGGATATTGCCTTCCAGGGTTGGCATGAGCATTAGAAGACTATGAAAGTGGCTAACAAAAGCAGTGCTCAATAAGTAGTTCACCCTTCTGATCCAAACTAACTCCACATTAACTATCATCCCTTACAATCCAACTAACTATAAAATAAAAATCCAAAGCCCTTCCAACATACTATTGGGCTCAACCAACCTCTCCAGCTTTATCACTTATCATTCTTTTCCACATTAGACTTCTCATTACTCTGAGAACATAACCTAAGCATTCATGAGATCATGTTTATAAACACGATGTCTCCTTTTCCTAGAATGTCTTTCTTCCTACTTCTCTACCTGGCAAACTCCATATACCACATAATGGTCATGGTCTTTGGGGGATAGAGGCTTCTGTGTCTATTCAAGTGTAGTTCCAACATTTTCATTTATCATTAAGACAAAAATGAAACAAAAACAGGGGTGCCTGGGCAGCTCAGTCAGTTAAGCGTCCAACCTCAGCTCAGGTCATGATCTCATGGTTCGTGAGTTCGAGCCCCACATCAGGCTCTGTGCTGACAGCTCAGAGCCTGGAGCCTGCTTCAATTTCTGTGTCTCCTTCTCTTTCTGCCCCTCCCTCACTCATGCTCTCTTAAAAATGAACATTAAAAAGAAAAAAATGAAACAAAAACATGTCAGAACTTCACTAGTTCATCAATGATTTGAGTAACTTCTCTGCCAAACTGGATAATAATTTTCAAATTCTGGAAGAGTATTTCCTCAAATTCTTTGTGTTATTCGAAATATGTCAGAGCTACAGACATGACATGCTTAATTTAATCTGCATTCATATTTTCTCTATCACTGTAAGGCTAGACAACTTAAAAAAAACAAGCCCTGATATGTATATATAGCATTTCCCAATTTTCATGGTGTAAGTAACATGGCATATTTCAAGCTACCAATGTTGACACCCCTGAATGTGGGGTTGAGAAGAGATGTGCAATTGCACAGTATCATATATTGATACAACAGATGTAAATAACCTCAAGAATTTGGTTATAGATTTGAGTATTAGTTTGAATAGTAACAGTGGCATTCTAAGTTTATGTTGTTTAATTTTAATTTTTATTATAAACCAGTTTATAATGCATTTAATGTAAATACAAAGGCATTTAGGGGCGCCTGGGTGGCTCAGTCGGTTAAGCATCTGACTCCGGCTCAGGTCATGATCTCACGGCTCGTGAGTTCGAGCCCCGTGTCGGGCTCTATGCTGACAGCTCAGAGCTTGGAGCCTGCTTCGGATTCTGTGTCTCCCTCTCTCTCTCTCTGCCCCGTCCCTGCTTGTGCGCGCTCACTCTCTCTTTCAAAAATAAACATTAAGGGGCGCCTGGGTGGCTCAGTTGGTTGAGCATCCGACTTCAGCTCAGGTTATGATCTCACGGCTCGTGAGTTCGAGCCCCACGTTGGGCTCTGTACTGACAGCTCAGAGCCTGGAACCTGCTTCGGATTCTGTGCCTCCCTCTCTCTCTGCCCCAACCCACTCGCACTCTCTCTCAAAAATAAACATTAAAAAAATTTTTTTTTTTTTTTTTTTTAATTTTTATTTTTGGGACAGAGAGAGACAGAGCATGAACGGGGGAGGGGCAGAGAGAGAGGGAGACACAGAATCGGAAACAGGCTCCAGGCTCCGAGCCATCAGCCCAGAGCCTGACGCGGGGCTCGAACTCACGGACCGCGAGATCGTGACCTGGCTGAAGTCGGACGCTTAACCGACTGCGCCACCCAGGCGCCCCAAAAAAAATTTTTTAATACAAAGGCATTTAATCTTTTAATACAATGTATTTAAAATTTTATGTCATTTAATAATGACTTTTTAAAAACTAATGTTTAACAGCCAGCTTACTAAAATTCTTGAAAGCTAAATTTAACTTACAATTAGCCAGCCCCAGCACATCACTGACCTAACTGAAATATCAATTCCACCACTTATTAAGCTATGAGACCTTACATAAAAAACCTCTTTGAGCCTCTTCCTCATCTAAAATGAGAATATACTAAACTTTTATGTGCACTATGTGCCAAGAACTGTGCTATCATCTGAGTGCTTATTACTCATTCTATTTGACATGGTTCAAATGCTATTTCCAAACACCTAGGTGGCTCAGTTAAGCATCCAACTCTTGATTTCGGCTCAAGTCATGATCTCACATTTGTGAGATAAAGCCCCACGCTGAGTTCTGCACTGGGCATGGAGCTGCTTGAGATTCTCTCCCCCTATGCCCCACTCCCCCACTCATACTCTATCATGCTGTATCTAAAAAAGTTATTTTCTCTATGAAGCCTTCTTTAATTTCCCTCATTTATCACTCTCTTCAGAAAGCTATTTTTTCATTCCTCTACTATAGCTAATATCCCATATTTTATCCATTCTGTTGTCCTCCTAACAACACTGTCTGGTCCTAAAGCAAAGATTGTGCCTTGTTTATCAATTAACACAAATATTTGCTCAAAGAGATCCAAATTCAGTGTCATCTATTCTCTTCTAGTGCTCCTTTAAGAAAGCTGCGGAAAGGCATTTTATCTATCCACAAAGTAAGGAAGGTGATGAGTAACACAAACAGAATTTCTTCAACCCTTTCGGCAAAGACAGATAAACTTATCTGCAAAACAGAAGTAGACATAAATGGCCTTACAATTTTACAAAAAGTTCAGGTTTGCTACCCCATTAAAACAGGGTGCCTGGCATCTGAAGAGGCGATTTAAGCCAGTGGTGGAGCAGAGAAATACTAAATGGAAAGGACCAATACACCATGGGTATTTATTCATATTTATTTAATACGAAAACATATTTGGCTAAAGTGATATTTTCTTTCTTTTATGTCACAAGTTTTACTTACATATTTTAAATTTTTTTCTAAAGTTAAAAATGGAGGGGCGCCTGGGTGGCTCAGTCGGTTAAGCATATGACTTCAGCTCAGGTCACGCATGACCTCTTGGGTTCAGGAGTTCAAGTCCCATGGCAGGCTCTGTGCTGACAGATAGCTCAGAGCATGGAGCCTGTTTCTGATTCAGTGCCTCTCTTTCCCTTTGTCCCTCCCCAACTTGTGCACGCGCGCGTGCTCTCTCTCACAAAAATAAACATTTAAATAAATAATAATAAAATAAAGTTAAAAATGGAGCAGGGTGCCTGGCTGGCTCAGTAGGTGGAGCACATGACTCTTGATCTCGGGGTCATGAGTCTGAGTCCCACGTGGGGTGCAGAGATTACTTAAAAAAATAACTTTAAAAAAATTTTTTTAAAAAATAAAAAGAAAAGAATATGGAGCCAAGGTTGCTTGCTTCAAATATTTCCCAAGGGATTAAATGCCCAAATCAAAGAATTAGGGAGGAAAAAGATGGCCACAAAGAAAAAAAAAAAAAAAAAAAGTCCTTATAAAGACAAGCATTACTTGCACCAACACCACAGGAAAACTACTTTTAAGAAAAAGGAAACAGGGGGGCGCCTGGGTGGCGCAGTCGGTTAAGCGTCCGACTTCAGCCAGGTCAGATCTCGCGGTCCGTGAGTTCGAGCCCCGCGTCGGGCTCTGGGCTGATGGCCCGGAGCCTGGAGCCTGTTTCCGATTCTGTGTCTCCCTCTCTCTCTGCCCCTCCCCCGTTCATGCTCTGTCTCTCTCTGTCCCAAAAATAAAAAAAATAAAAAAAAATGTTGAAAAAAAGAAAAAGGAAACAGGGGCATCTGGGTGGCTCAGTTGGTTGAGCGACCAACTTCGGCTCAGGTCATGATCTCATGGTTCACGGGTTTGAGCCCCACATCAGGCTCGCTGCTGTTGGCCTGTCAGCACAGAGCCCACTTCTGTCTCCCTCTCTCTGCCCCTCCCCTGCTTGCACCCAAAAAAAAAAAGAAACATGTCTCTTAAATAATCACTTCTATATTTTTTTAGTAAGTCTTCAGTATGTGGGCGCCTGGGTGACTCAGTAGGCTAAGCGTCCAATTCTTGATTTCAGCTTAGGTCATGATTTCACGGTTGTGGGTTCGAGCCCCACTTGGGGCTCTGCACTGTGTGTGAGGCCTGATTAGGATTCTCTCACTCCCTTTCTCTCTGCTCCTCCCCAGCACATACACACTCTCTCTCAAAAAAGTAAAAATAAACTTAAAATTTAAAAAAAAAAAAAAAAAAAAGGCTTTAGTATGTTTTAGGGGCACCTGGGTGGCTCTGTCGGTTAAGTGTCCCACTCTTGATTTCGGTTCATGGTGGTGAGATCGAGCCCCATGTTTTCCATTCTGGGCGTGGAGCCTCTTTAAGATTCCCTCTCCCTCTCTGACTGCCCCTCCCCCTCACACACACATATGAACACTCTAAAAAAACCCAAAAACTTAAAAAAAAAAAAAAAAAAAAAAAAGTCCTGGAGTGCCTGGGCGGTTCAATCGATTAAGTGTCTGCGTTAGGCTCAAGTCATCTCACCGTGGTTCATGGGTTTAAGCCCCGCATCAGGCTCTGCTGACAGTGCAGAGCATGCTTCTGATGCTGCCTCCCTCTTTCTCTCTGCCCCTCCCTCACTCTCTCTAAAAAACAAACATTAGGGGCACCTGGATAGGTCAGTAAGTTAAGTGTCAAACCTCAGCTCAGGTCATGATCTCGTGGTTCATGAGTTCTCACCCCGCGCTGGGCTCTGTGCTAACAGCTCAGAGCCTGGAGCCTGCTTCAGATTCTGTCTCCCCCTCTCTCCCTGCCCCTCCCCTGCTCGTGCGGTCTCTCTCTCTCTCTCTCTCAAAATTAAACATAAAAAAAATTTTTTAATAAAAAAAATAAACATTAAAAAAAGCTTATAAAAAATAAACCTTTAGTATTGTTTTAGATAACTTTTTCATTAATACTAATACAGTAACTATATTAAAAATAACCATCCACATACCTTATCTGTGCTAAGATTTACTGGAAATCTACCAATCTTTTCTGTCATTCATGTCCTTCTAGCCTTAAGACCTTTATTCTTTTTATAAGTAATAAATATTTAGGTCAAAAATTATAGAACAGAAATAACCTTCCTAAAAAGACCTGTTTAGGAGCATCAATTCCTCTCCGTGAATTTCACACGTTATCTTGGGCTGGCTAACCTTACCCTGGGTTTATCTGGTTAGACTATTCCACATATAAACTTTCTTTACAATGTATCTAATTAAAGTTCTTTTGGTCCCTTCTTGAAACCCTCTTGTGACTAAGAACTCCATTTTTAGAAAGTTCTCCCTTTTATTTACAAAACTCTTCCTATAACCTCTATCCATTGGTTCTGGTGCTGTTTTCTGGCTTGGAGAATAAACCTACAAAGTTGTTGTGGGATTTTGTCTGTTTGTTTGTTTAAGTAAGCAACATAAGCCTTGAACTCATGACCCTAAGATGAGGAGTCACATGCTCTACCAACTGAGCCAGGCACCCCTAAACCTACTGGTCTTAAAAGTATTTGATTACACTTATCATATTCCCCTTCCAAATCATCTCTTCTAAGCACACTAAGGCATCTGATGAGAAATACGATAATGTGTATGAAACACATCACTGGAAAAAGTAAGCTGCTAGCATTTAGTAATGGCATCTATTACCATATACTCGTTCACCTTTACTTCTACAAGCTCCCCATTGCCTTCCATGCAAAGCTAACATCAAGGAGAGCATGGGCTGGTATATGGAATTGTTGCATCACTATGCTGTACACCTGAAACTAATACAACACTGTACATGAACTGGAATTAAAATAAAAACTTAAGGGGCGCCTGGGTGGCGCAGTCGGTTAAGCGTCCGACTTCAGCCAGGTCACGATCTCGCGGTCTGTGAGTTCGAGCCCCGCGTCAGGCTCTGGGCTGATGGCTCGGAGCCTGGAGCCTGTTTCCGATTCTGTGTCTCCCTCTCTCTCTGCCCCTCCCCCGTTCATGCTCTGTCTCTCTCTGTCCCAAAAATAAATAAAAAACGTTGAAAAAAAAATTAAAAAAAAAAAAAAAAACTTAAGAAAAAAGTAACATCAATGAGTTTCTGATTCAAATTAGGTCTTATTCTTTCTTTTAAACTCTAGAATTTAAGCCAACTTTGTACCTGACTCAGTAAGTTCCTTCTATATCAAACTAACTGCATAAACATTTCATTCAACTTCCTTCTCCTCATCTCCAACAAACTTCCATTGTAGGGAAACCCACTCCACAAATACCAATTAGACTAGCTCTTGGACTGTACAGGACTTCTTGTTCCAAGTTATTATCTATACAGTGTCATAGACGTGAGCTGTCCTGAATCTGTGTTCATTCTTCCCCAAACATCTCTGGCAACCTTCTATACATCTTTGAAGGCTCAGCTCAAAAGTCACCTCTTCCAGGATTCTTCTGGGACCAATCCACCTATATACCCCAGGCTGGGTTAGACAATCGTCAAGCTTCCAAATTGGCATTCTGTGCATATCTTGAGAAAAATACTGTTTTGTACAGTTACCTGTCATGAGTATAAGGCTCCCTGACAACACACTCCTGCTTTCTCAGTAATATCTATCACAGAGTAAAAAATTGTTCAAAGAAAAGGCAAATAGCTTCATCTCAATTCTTAAGCAGCATAATGAATCTTAAATATATCCAAACACATTCCAAGTCACTATTTTTAGGTCTTCTGCTTGAAAATAGGAATAACTCTAGAAGTATTTAAGAAATCCTGCTATTTTTATTTAATAACAACGAAATTTTTAAAAATACATACCTTGAGCCATTGTCACTATAATCACATCTTCTCTAGATCTATTTTTCTCCCATTAGCTTTCCAATTATTCAGAAAAATCATTTACCCAAGTGCCTGATTAAATCTAACACGAGGCCAGGCTTTAAAACTTTTTTTTTTTTTTTTAAGTTTATTTATTTTTGAGACAAAACGAAGACAGAGAATCCCAAGCAGGCTCCGTGCTATCAGCACAGAGCTTGATACTGGGCTTGAACTCAAGAACTGTGAGATTATGACCTGAGCTGAAGTCAAGAGTCAGACGCTTAACAGACTGAGCCACCTAGGCACCCCAGGGGCTAGGCTTTAAGAAAATTATGCAGTCCTTGTTCCCCTCTACTCTTCCTACTTTTACCTACAGTTGAAAGACTAGACATACAAGACAAATATTAAACTATTATGAAGCTTATAAAAAAACATTATCGCTTATGCAAGGAGTAACTCTCCCTTTATGCCAGACTATTCTAAAGTTGAAATAAAGAAGTTAACTCACTGTCTTCTTTTGACAGTGATTCTTTCAAAATTTTCAAAAAGAAAAAGCCCCATATGGCAATATACAGCACAGCCAAGACCTTCAAGAGCATACACCCTTTGACCCAACAATAACACTAAAGGACAAGTGTAAATCAGTATTTATATCATGGATGTTCACTGCAGTGTTATTTCAGCTGGAAAAAAATATAAAGACGCTGACAAACCTAACAATTAAGGATTGGAAAATTATAATAAATCTATGATAGAATATTATGAAGCCATCAAAAGTGATGTCACAGAAGAATATTTAACAATTAAGGAAAAGTTCTAAATAATTGCAGAAAGCAGGTTACGAAATAGTATCTGAAGTATACAAAATAAACAACACATGGAAAATGTCACTAAAAGCTGCTCAAGTTTCAAGCCATAGATCCAGTGCTTGAAATTTCTATGATACTACTGAAGTAGATCATGGAACAGAACAAGTCAGTAATACTAGGCAAAAATGGCTATAGTTCTGCTTCAGTGTGTTCTGCCAAGATACATGCCCAATCATGGAACTTTAGAATAGCTGTGATATCATCTTCAGGATGAAGCTTAAGTATTTCTCTACTTATTGAGTTACCATGCCCATCTGGCACAATTTTTTGCAATCTTGTAAATAACACAAAGGTGCACATACAAACACCCTAACTAAAGGAGTCTACTGCCTCAATGAGCTATCAGTTTCACTCTCATGAAACTTGTTTTGTATTGGAAGCCTAATAAAGACTGGCTTTAGAGTCAGTTATGTAAGGATGTTAAGGATAACAGCGGGCAAGAGAAGGCAATACTGACTGATATGGTAACTGGGTTTAGAAGCAATCATAGGGACCTTCCTGAAACCCCAACAATCTCTTCTCACAAAAGGTAAACTAAAAAGTAATCTCACGCAAGTATAATCGAAGCTTTTTTTTGTTTGTTTTTACTTTTGGTGGTTTGTTCACTAACCTGAGAACAATTAGTATACTCATTCATCAAAAGTCTTTATGGAATAGCTTTAAGACTGATCCATTAATCGGCTAAACAAAGACGCTAAACCTTGATTATTATTACTCACTGTGAAAACATCCCAACACTGGTCAATTCCAATTTGTGAATCTTACACCTCCTTATGAAGTTCAATTATTATTCACTGAACCACTCAAGTGAATTTAATACAAATACAAACCTGATAGAAAGTTTACATAAATTAACAGCCCTTAAATTTACTACTTCATTTTTTTTTTTTAATGTTTATTTTAAGAAAGAAAAAGCATGTGCAAGCAAGGAGAGGGGCAAAGAGAGGGAGAGAGAGAATGCCAAGCAGGCTCCACACGATCAGTGCAGAGCCTGACCTGGGGCTCAACACCACCCCCACAATCCTTAAGATCATGACTTGAGTCAGATGCTCAACTGACTGGGGTCACCCAGGCACCCCTGCTACTTCATTTTTAAACCCAAGCTTCTCCACTAGTTCTAACACCTACAGGTTGATCTTATTATCTATGCTGTACATTCCTGAAAACATTGAAATCTTTGCTTTCCTACTTTTTAAAATATATTTTTTTTGAGAGAGCGCATACACATGAGTGGGGGAGGGGCAGAGCGCAAGGGGGACAGAGGATCTGAAGCCGGCTCTCTGCTGACAGTGGAGAGCCTGATGTGGGGCTCTCTCACAAACCGTGAGATCATATCCTGACCTGAAGTTGGACACTTAACCGACTGAGCCATGTAGGTGCCCCTGCCTTCCTATTTTTAATCACAAGATGTAGACAGAACGTGCAGATATATGCAAGCAGATTTATAATACGGGATTGATACTATGCATGTTTTGAGTGGTTAAACTAAGCACCTGAATGGCCCTCACAAACAATAATAATCTGCTGTGTCAATACATGATGCTTAAAAGGCCTCCCTTCCTTGTTCCTCTAGATTCAGAAGTCAGTTAAAACATCTTTTGAGCCTTTCACATGCCCTAGCAAAACTAATCAGTAAACTATCTTTCTACAAGATGAGGGCAGGTTTTAAGTTACACTGTTAAAGTTTGGGGAAGGGAAGAGAATTTAAAGGACAAAAAAAGGAGTGTTTTTTTTTCTGACAGGCAACTTTTCAGTAATGTGGTTCTGTATCCCCAATACTTTTAGCATCACTGACAAGCATATCTCCATTTTTTATTCAACTGCACACACTAGAATGGCAACCATCCTACTTCAGTTGAACAACCATGCCCCTGATTCTTAGGTGTTATGGAGAAGGAGAATCTAACCAAAGAGCCATCCTCCCAGTGCTCAAAAGTTTTTACAGAGATATAACAAGTACCTCAGATCCTAGATCAAATATATAAAATCCCTAGGAATTCATCACAAACATAAGAAAAATATATTACATAAGTTTATTAGGTTTTATCTTACATTTAAACCTGACCACTTAGAATTCTCCCAGTCATTAATAATCTTGAAAAAGAACCTTCTCTTTACCCACAATAATCTTTTCACCTACTTCCAACATTTAAATATGTCTAAATCCTAGATAACGTATGCTCTGCCCCAACCAGTACTTTATCATTCTCTACCGTCTTAAAGTTTACATTCACTCAAAACACACAGACCAAGCATTACCAACACTTTCCAGTAAATTCCAACATTTTAGTTTGGACCTATTCTCCATGATTCTGCCCAAGACTCACTTGTTACAGAGGAACAAGAGAAGGTTACTCCTCAAGAATACAGGAGAATTTTAAGAGCAGAAGACCAGCTTTTTCTAATCATGTTTTTGAAGTTTTATATAATAAACATTACTTTTCCAATGGGAAAAAGGTTTGGGAAAAAACAATAAAGTAGAACACTAAGGATAGGAATAAGGAAGAAAGTTCCGAAAAATACACTAATACTGCCAATTGTCAAAGGCAAGCAGAAAGTGATGTCAGGGCTGGTGACACACTAACTCTGATTTAACCACTGTACCCAAGTTAGGCCAAAAGTTAATTACAACATAACTTTTACCTTTTCTCTGCCATATTACAGCCTCAATCTTTTCCTACTTTCATTTCCATGGTTCTATCACTTCAATTATGCTCTCTGCATTTCTTTTGGCCTTATTCACCTCTTTTGCATCATTTAAATTCAGTTTCTCTACAGTTTCTGCTTTCCGTTAATTTAAGCCCACATTTCTATACACTAAGTCAAACAGTAACACCAATTATACTTCCACAAAGGCTTGAACTGTTAAGTGATACGCTTGTTACTTACAGAGCTTTTATTAACCATTCAGTATAATAACTTTCCTGTTCCCTCTTGTACATTTTTCCTTCTCTAAAAGTCTTAATAATGGTAAACCGGTTACCTTTTTAACACTTTCTTCTTCCTCTTGGCGTTTCTCATAGTGTGAGAAGTCATCAAAAATCGAAGTGGTGTGCTTGTAGCTGGCTATGATTTTCAACACCTGCTTAGCCTTTTCCAGAGGCACTTCCTGAGTGTCCCTGGAGTTGGTCACTGGTTTATTCTCGTTGTTCTCTAGGCGAATGTGTCGCAGTTGGCTATTGGGAACGTCCTTCACAAAAATCCACCTGACGTCAAAACGACCCTTCCATTTGTCCTGGGACCACACACCTGCACATGTGTTGTAGTCCACAGCAGATTTCATTTCTGCAACGCCACAGAAGTGTCCACTGCCGTTGACACTGAAAAGTAAGTAAACGGGGCCTTTCCCGTTCATGGAGCGATAAGCGGCATCCAGTCTCTTGTTACCGTGCTCTGTGCTGCACCAGATATTATACTTAATGGAACGGTGGATATCGTCCTCAGAGTAGCTCTTAATGATGAAAACCCGGCCATGTTTCAGATTCCAGTCAAAATCCTTGGGGTTATAGTTATTAATAGACCGCAGCTTCTCCAACACTGGGTGAGGTTCTGAAGGAGTAGATCCAGATCCAGCCTGAGACGGTCCTACTCCATTACCATCCACCCCATTATGACCGAACCCACTGCCACGGTTCCGAGGTGCTACCCAGCGGGTTGGCTGAGTTGCTTGTTGCTGGACTGAGAGCTGGGCAGGCTGAGGAGGAGGTGGGGGCAATGGCTGTGTCTGTTGCCCAACTGATGCCTGAGCCACTGGTGGGCTATTGTTAGCCTGCTGACCTACAGGCTGGGGAGACCCCTGGGTTGGCTGTTGACCTAAATTCTGAACCAAAGCCTGTGAGGGGGCTTTTGCCACAGGACCCTTGTTATCCCAAGTTCCAATATCCATGTTATGCTTTATTGGGGGTGGTGGAAGACTTGACCCTGCAATGCCATTCTTGGTCTTCAACTTAGGCTGCTGTTTCGCAGGCTTGCTAGCAATATCAGCCCAAGACGCTGGTTTTGGAGGAGCAATAGTAGCTGGAGGCAAACTATTGGAAGCCACGATGTTACCAGTAATGGACCCACTACCAACTGCAGAGCCTACAACTTTTGGAACATTGCTTGCAACTTCTGTGCTACCCAACTTCAGCGCTGCCATCCCTTGGTCTATAGTATTCATGCCAGGAGCCTTATTGAGGGTCTCACTGGCAAAAGCTGACTGTCCATCAATCATGGCTCCACCTAAGGAGCTAGGTGCATAAGCATAATTGCTACTATATCCAGAGCTTTGAGTAGACTGTCCCTGAGAACTGTTATTTCCCCAAGCTGAGAAGTCAATCCCACTGGGAAAGAAATTAAAACCATGTTGACCAAGAAATGGAGTGCTACCTAGGGCTCCTGGTTGTCCAAACATTGCATCTGGTAGGAAGTGAGGCTCTCCGTTGCTCAGCTGTCCATAAGAAGTTAGATAGGGCATGGCTGTATCACCCCCAGTAGACCAAGCAGCTTCACCCAATGAATAGGAGAAGCCAATGGAGGGACTGTAGTAACTGGGTAAGTAGGAATCTGACATGGCAGTGTATGCATTATTCTGTGGAAGGAAAAAAACAAAACAAACAGGCAAATCACAACTAAACACAAAAATTAATAAAACAACAATCAAGACATTTCCTCTTCCAATTATTCACACAACTCAAATTCAACTAAAAAAGCAAATGACCACCTCAGGTGGTCTCTTCCCACAAACTTGCTGGAATTTTTACACTGTAAGAGATTTTGGTTTAACAAGTGAAATGTTTAAACACTTCAAGTTAAAGTGACATACAGTGATGTGGACCTCAACTTAAGCACTATCATTCAGTGAAGGGAAAACCCAGCATCTCATCAACAGTATTAACGACAGTATTAATAACAGTTCTACAGAACTGTTGAGATGATGCTTCTACTAAAACCCGTTATCTCTGGATTTCAGGAGTGGGAATTTTGACACATCAGGAGTGTTCCTAAGAGTTTTCTATCAAAACCATACAATAGATAAAACAACACAAAAAGAACTGGAAATTACAAGTTCTATCCCAAAAATCTGTGTTGCCATTCCTCAACCATAATCCAAGGTTCATTACACCTAGTTTACATTGCCAGCCTCTTGGCAAACCATTTGGGAACATCAACAAATGCCACTATTTAATTATAACCTGGAAAGAAAATGTACAATGGATTCCAGAGTTTAAAACTAGAAAAACCTTGCTACCTGTTGTACTTCACCTATAAAATTATTGGCTGTAAGCTCAAATGCACACCTAACTTTTCCATTAAAAACAGAATTCCAAAAACATGGTAAAGTTCGACTCTTTAAAAAAAAAGAATTATCCTAAAGAATTTCCCAGAAATATAAACTTACATTCAATTAGTCTCCACACTGGAAGACAGATTACACTGTAAAGACATCATTCTTGATCTTACTTTAGTTTATGAACAGTATCTTAACTTTTCTATAAATGCTAGAATTCACAGAATAGTCCTGTGAGAAGCTGGAGATACAAAAAATTGGTCTCTGTAAATATACATACAGCTCAATTCAAAATAGAGTACTTTACCCTAACTTGAAAATAACTCTAGTACAAGAGTACACTTATCTTGATGAGCACGGAGAAATTTATAAAATTGTCGAACCACTGTATTATATACCTGATACTAATAGAATGCTGTATGTTAACTACACTAGAATTAAAATAATAGCTCTGGTACATAAGAATCCATTAACTAGTGAATGGAGAATTTTACTCTCAAGAGACTTGGATGACCATAACTATGTTAGGCCTTAAGTTTCTATTCCCAAAGCCAAAAGTACTTCTCCTAGCCAAACGTATCTCTTTAAAATTAAATGTTTCGACTAATGCGGCCTGATAAAATGCTTTTCTCTGCCAAAATTTTCCTTAAAAAAAAAAAAAAAAAAAAGGAAAGGAAGCTAAGCCTTTTCACACATACCCTCAAGTTTAAGAGAAGTCTATTTTTCTTGAAGACAGTATTAAAATTTAACAGACTCAAATCCATTATGAGTAAGAAATTCAGTCTATAACCAATGGATTAAGCCTGAAGGATTATTCCAACATTAAGGCGATGAATAATGGTTAAAAAGCAGATGAATTACTCTTGACGATTAACTACAAAGGACAAAGATTCTCAGGTTATCCATCTATTTAACTATGATTTCTATTCCCCTCCTCCCCAAAATTGTTTTAAGACATTTAAGCTTTAGCTTACTTGAGAAATAAAAAGCATGCACTTAATATCACAGGTTATGCCATTATATAGCTGAATGCCTACACCTGAACTGGCAGGTTCCCACATGTCCCTGAGCTCAAAAATCTGAACTACACATTATTTCACAAGAACTACCTAGAATTATGTTTCCAAATGCTCCCACTCTCCCTGTTATAATGATTATGTAAGGAAACTACTTCAATAGCAGGAATCTATTAATAGTTCATTCCTCTACTTCCTTTCCCATTTTTCCTGATTAACTGGTTGATTTTTGAAAACTTTTCCCAATCCCTTGCTTAAGTGGTTTCTACACTCTCAATGCAGAAAATTTTACATAAGAGATCTAAAAGTTTTATGTAAGAATTAGGCCCAAATACGGGCATGCACCAATATCTCAAGTTACTCAAGACTTGCATCTATCGTACAGCATCTGTTAAATGCCCCATAAGCTTTTTCATCTTTTAGGGTATTTTAGATGGGTTGCTGTCAGTTTTCCTTTTGGCTTATTAATCTGTGGATTTATAAACATTACCTACAACCCAAAATATTAATTTAAAAGAACTGACAAATCAAAGCAGTTTCTATATGCACAAGTCTTGTCAATGTATGAACTTACATGGAGCTAGAAGACATAAAAACAGATTACATCTAAAACATCAGAAGACAGATAACATGTCAAAAACCTTAATCATTCTCGATCTTCATTTGTGTGTGCCAAAGTGTTTTATCTTCCTTTAACTCCATTTTAGAAATCCTATAGCTCCCATAAGCGAGAAACCAGCGGTGTACAAAGTTGATCTCTACAGATACATTTCAACTTGAAAAACGAATACCTAAGTCTAAAAGTTAGGATAATCTAAGAACCCACTAACTAGTGACCAGATGAAAGGGAAGAGACCAGTTCTGCAGCACTGAATAAAGTTCAGGTGATTTTACATTAGTTTTTCCCATCACATATGAATCCAGTTTTCCTAAAAGAAAAAGGTTTTGGGGGTAAAAAGTCAGAATATTTAAACTGGAAAGTATTCTTCAGTTTTCCACTGTTACATTTTTGGTAAGGAGAACTACTAACAGTGCTGTCAGTATACCCTGAAGTGTTATCAGTCAGTCTCATCTCAGAATGTTTGCTGGCAACAGAAATGAGAATCTTAACACTGTCTGCAACATTTGTAATAACTCTTCTTACAACACACTGAGTGGTATTAAGAAAGCCAACCCCTGAAAATCAGATTCACTAATAGGGCAGAGAAAGAATATGGATTACTACACCCTTTGATCAGGCATGTAAATGGTTAACTACTCACGGGCCTTGCCTGTGGACTCAAGTAAGGTTCAAAATCATCATCATTTAATCCATCCTTTTGATGTACAGATCCATTTTGTACTAAAGGGAAAAAAATTCAAGTAAATTACAGGAATGTCTTAGTCGTACCACCTACCTCCCAAATTAGTCAAATATATTCTAACCAGAGAAAAACCTTACTAAACAGAGCAAGTAAGTGTGAATTTCAAACGGATAAAGACGAGAGTGACTGCTGAGCAATAATAATCAATGAAAATGTCTCCCTCCACCCAGAGCAAGTTGATCTAAAAAGGTCATTTTATTGGCTCCTCTAGATTTCAATTCCCTCCCGCTTCCCCTCCCCCACCACATGTGAGTACTTCCAGAGTGTGATCCACGAGGATGAAAAACAAAGGCCTTCTAAGACCTACAGGAAACTAAGGACCTGGGACATTTCAAAACCGAATCCACCCCCACCCTTAATGAATTACTCCTTGTTCACTGAGAAGCTGTTCGCCAGCTGCAAGAACACACCGAAAGGGTCAAATACTTAAGTGTGAGGCACCTGCGGACTAAGCGGCTTCCGAAAGGTCCTCTCCCTGGGGCGCCTCCCGGAGACCCCGCCCCCACTGCTCAGCGTCCCCCACCCCCAACCCCTACCCCCCACCCCCACCCCCCCCACCCCCACCCCCCAGCCCAGGGCTACCGGCAGAGCTGGGCTCACCTTTGTTTCCTTGACCTTTTGGTCTCTGCGGGCGAAGGAAACGTCGCCGAGCAGCAAGTCGTCCGAGGAAGAAATGGAAAAGAAAAGACAAATTAAAGCCGGGCCCGAGAAGGGAATAAAGGAGCAGGCCTGAGGGGAGGCGTCAAGAATGGTGGTGAGGGGGAGGCTGAAAACGGGAGGCGGGGAAAAGCGCAGGCCGGCGGGGCCCGCGGAGAGAAAGCGGGGGACGCGCCAGAAACAACGCGAGCAGACTAGGGCTTCAAGGAAGGGGAAGGAAACAAGGAAGAAAAGAGGCCTGCTGAGAAGAGCGAAGGCGGCGCGGCCGGTGGGCTCCGAGGCCCAGGGAGAAGCGGGAGAAGCGGGGAGTACGGGCTGAGGGCGAGGCGCTGGGTGCGGCCGGCCTGAGAGGCCCGAAACCCGGCCCGCGAGAGGCGCCGCCTCTGCTCGGCCCGACCGGGGGCGGCGGGCCCGGGCCTAGTCGGACTACCTCTCGCCTCACACAATGGCCGAGGCATGCGGGCCGGGCCTGTACCTGCTCCAAGAGGCTGCTGGCCGACATGGCTCTCGGATCCTCACGGGTGGCGACAGCTGTGGACTCTCGTCAGGGCGGCGGCGGCGGCGGATGAGCCCTGGCGACGGGAGCAGGCGGCGCGGCGGCGGCTTTTGTCCCTGACACTCGGGGGCCTCGGCGGACGCAGCGGAGACACAGCGCGCGGCTCGGGCTCCGGCTCCGACTCGGCGACGCTCTAGCCCGAGAACTCAACGCCCGTCTCTATGCCTTTACGCGCGCGCCCGCCCCTCGCAGCCGAAATAAGGGCGCCGAGCGGCGGAGGCGAACGGCGCGCGCGGCGCGACGCTGACTCTCACATTCACTCACCCACGCGGAAGGGGCCCGGCGCGAAGCACCCCGGGAAGGAAGAGGCGGGGGTGCAGCGCCCCCTGGTGGTCTGGAGGAGCGGAAGCGGCGAGTGCGGCCTCCCCGCCCCCACCGCCTCAGGATTGGGGCCTGTAGGAAGGTGGGGGCGGCCAGGGTCGTGCCGCGAGGTTTTGACTAACACCTGGATAGAGTAGTTTTTAGCTTGAGAAAACCCACAAAAGCCTGTTTTCTCAAAAAGCGACCCCCGGAGCGCCAGAGACCTCAAAATAAACCAGCCTCCCAGCTGCAAATGGCACCCCACCCCCATGTGGGAGGGAACCCTGAGAGGGGTCACAGCCCCCAGGGAAACTTAATGGGGGCCCTGCCCAGAGAAAGACACGCCGCCACCACTACCACCAGGGACCTGATTATCCTCCTCTGTTGGACTTCAAAAAGAGTGCCCAAAGACTAAAACATCCACAAAAAATCTGGTCCCCTGCAAAGGATATTTGGCATTGCAGAGATCATCTACAACTCCTTTTTAGGGAAGTCATTGGCTCGCCAGGATACTCTGTTAAAGAGTGGCTTTATTTTCAGGAAAAGCAGACCTCACTCATCTACACAAAATTTTCCATGTATGTTCAACAGGTCCAGAGAATCTATAAAACTATGGACTTCCAAGAGAGAATGTCCTTACTCTGGAAAAGGAGGGAGATTAATTCTAACTGAATACCTGCTGTAGGTTAGGTATTGTTGATAGGTTCTTTAAAACATTTAAAAGCTAGCAGCAGCTTCAAAATAGTTGTCAGTCTGTTTTACAACTGGAGAAACAGAGAGGTTAAGTAATGTGCCCAAGGTCACAAAGCTATTAAATAATCATGTGTATCTGACACTAAGAGAAACACAATAGTGTACTTCCACCCTCAAAAGAAATCCTGTTTTCAGGAATCATAATTCAGAGGAGATCCAAAATATGGGCAAAGACATTTGTAATCAGCAGCAAACCTAATTCATGTAGGGATATTTGATCCTAGGGCACCCATCTCCTAATAGCTTTTGTTATTGCAAATAGTAGTAAACAGATAAATAATGCACTATTCCGTGTCAACTTGATACCATCCACTCTCTGGAAATAGGAGGCTTTGGTGGACTCAGTAGTAAAATAAATGATAACACAGCACCTTGGATTTTGCATTATAATTTTGCTCAAAGTGCTCAAAGCATTTTTTCTGCACACCATCACATTTATGGTTGGAATGAATAAGGCCAGGCATCAATATGTGATGGACTTCTGACAGAAACCATAAAATGTCAAGTCTCAGAGCATAGATCCCACCAAGGAAATAAGAGAAACCTAGTAATCCTTTTTTTTTCTTTTTTAAGATATTCAGCCAGTTAACCTCATAGCCCAGACTTTTGTATAAATTGTAAGCAGTTGCCTATACTTGAAAGCAGCAGGATATGATCAATAGAGGATTGACCAAAAGTCACGTCCTGGGAAGGGGAGGCTTCACCACCAGATTTGCAATATTAGGTAAATTACTAGAACTTTCAGAGATTCCCTCATTTGATAAAAGGGATAATAACATCTACCTAACAGGTTTGTTGTGAAGGTAAAGTTTAAAACACACACACATACACAGAAGCAAATCTGGTACATTGAAGATTCCTTTCCTATAATCCGATTAAGGGATAGTAGTGAAAATTCCCTCCTTCCAATGACTTTTGTGGTGCCTGAAATTTTTCTTACAGTAGTTCTCCCTTATCTGAGGTTTCACTTTCCACGGGTTCAGTTACCCACGGTCCACTGTGGTCCAGACCAGATGATTCTTTTGACATGTGTCAGAAGATCAATAATAGGCTAATGCTAGGTCACAATGCCTACATCTTTTACCTCACATCATCTCATCATTCAGGCATTTTATCATCTCACATCATCACAAGAAGGGTGAGTATATTGTAATAAGAATGGTGGGGGGGGGGGGGGGGGGAGGTGCTACTTATTTATGACACATATCCCACGTCCTTCATCCTCTCCAGTCAGAAATTCTTTGAAATGATGCTGTGGATCTTGGCCAGTCAGAGGATGGAGTCATCTGACTCACCCATCCTGCAAATGGCCCCACAGATAGCAAAGGTTTCAAACTGACCATTGAGGGGATGCCTGGGTGGCTCAGTTAAGCATCCAACTCGACCTCAGCTCAGGTCATGATTTCACAGTACAGGGGATCGAGCCCCACTTCAGGCTCCGTGCTGACAATGCAGAGTCTGCTTGGGATTCTCTCTCCCCCTCACTCTTTTCCCCACCCCTGCTTGCACTCGTGCACACTCTCTCTCTCAAAATAAATAAATAAACTTAAAAAAAATAAACACACCATTGAACTTACCTGTCACCTTGTCAATCTTGGCTGTGTTCATCTGGATGGACCTGTGGTCCTTGGCACTGATGATGTGGTTGCTGGCGGAGCATTTCTGCTGCACATACAGGTCCATGAACTTGCCAGCATTGTTATACATGTCAAGGGCACCCTTGCTGCCACTGCCACAAGCACGAATGCAGAAAGCTACAATAAGATATTTTTTGTTTTTTGTTTTTTAAGTGTTTAGTTACTCGTTTTGAGTGGGGGAGGGGCAGAGAGAGAGGAAAAGAGAATCCCAAGCAGGGTTTGCACTCTCAGGACAGAGCCTGCCACACGGCTTGATCTCGCGAACCATGAGATCATGACCTGAGGCAAAATCCAGACTCAGACACTTAACTGACTGAGCCACCTAGGCACCTCCAGCTACAATAAGATATTCTTAAGAGACCACATCCACATAACTTTTATTACAGTATATTGTTACAATTGTTTTATTATTATCGTTAATCTCTTGTGCCTAATTTGTAAATTAAACTTTATCATAGGTATGTATATATAGAAAGAAAAACAGTATATATAGGGTTCAATACTATCTGCAGTTTCAGACACCCATAGGGAGGTCTTGGAACATATCCCCTGTGGATAAAAGGGGACTTCTGTAGTTCCTTTGGGGTTATTTTCTGTCCTCCAGGATTTCCCAGTTAAAATGCAAATATCCTTGAAAGAAGGGTAAACTCTAAACCTGGATTAGTTCACCAAATTGGCTATAACTGGCTCCTGAACAGAAGAGGGATAATTTAATCACTGGGAAAGGAAGAGGAAGTCTGGAGAGCGGGGTATCATCTTACAGGGACAGACCCTTCATGGTTTGAGAAAAGAATACTGTACTGGAAATGGATTTAGGTTCTAATTCCAGTTCTGCCATTGGGTGGAGGGGCAGGGGGAGAGGGAGAGAGAGAATCTTAAGCAGGCTCCCTGCCCTGCACAGAGCCCAGCGCAGGACTCAATCTAACAAACAATGAGCTGAAATCAAGAGTTGGATGCTTGGGGCACCTGGGTGTTTCAGTCGGTTAAGCTGGTCCGACTCAGTCGGTTAAGTCGGTCCGACTTCGGCTTAGGTCATGATCTCGAAGTTTATGAGTGTGAGCCCCGTCCGTGTCAGGCTCTGTGCTGACAGCTCAGAGCCTGGAGCCTGCTTCGGATTCCGTGTCTCCTTCTCTCTCTGCCCCTCCCTCACTTGTGCTCTGTCTCTCTCTATCAAAAATAAATAAATGTAAAAAAAAATTTTTTTTTAAAGAGTTGGATGCTTAACTGACTGAGCCACCCAGGCGCCCCTCAATCCCTCTTCTAGCAAGTATTTATTGAGGTCCAGACAATGTGCTAGAGAGAGAGTCTTAAGAGTTCACTTACCTCTGGAGCTTATACGTCAGGGGAGATGACAGGGAGCAAATAGTTATTCAGTTACAGTTGTGCAAAGTGCAATGAGAAGGCACAGATGGACCTAGCCTAGTCAAGGAGCTAAGGAATTTTTCCCTGAGCTCATAAGCTTCAGCTAAAACCTGAAGGGTGACCAGAAATTGACCACACAAGGAGGGAAGGGAAGTTGGGAACAGTATGTGCAAAGGCCCTATGTGGGGAAGGAGCTTAACACTGGTGAGGAACTGAAAGAAGGCCAGCATGCCTGGCACATAATGAGAGCGAGGGTGGCACCAGATGAGACTGGAGAAAGGAGAAAAACAGGGACTTTAGTCATTAGCTGCAAATAATGATCAGTGTGAGTTTTGTGTTTTAAGAAGTTCCTTCTGGTTGCAGTGTGGAAAATAAACCTAGGGAGAAGAGAGTAAATTAGGAGTTAGAAGAAGATTGTAGTAAGTCCGGGCAAAAGATAATGGTCTAACATAGTGGCAATGAAGACAGAAATGGACTAAATGAACATTTTAGGAGGTAAAATGAGAGGTCTTGGTGATGGATTAGATTGGGGGAAGGGCACTAAAGGTGAAGGAGTTATCAAAGATGATACCTGATTTTATTTGAGTAGTTGGATGGATGAGGTAGCATTTTTTAAGCCTATTTATTTATTTTGACAGAGAGAGTGTGTGTGTGAGCAGGGGAGGGGCAGAGAGAGAGGGTGAGAATCTCAAGCAGGCTCCATGTGCAGTCAGTGCAGAGCCCAACTCGGGGTTCGATCCTATGAACCATGAGATCATGACCCAAGCTGAAATCAAGAGTCAGATGCTTAACCGACTAAGCCACCCGGGCACCCAGAGGTGGCATTTTTTAATGTGGGGACATTTGTGGGAGTGGAGAAAGATCATAAGTTTATCTTTAGACATAGTTTTCAGGAGAACATAAAACATCAGATAGAGATGTTCTGTAAACAAAGGGCAGAGGACATAGAGAAACATAGCTGGGAATACAAATCTTGGAATCTTTGGTGTAGAGATGTTAGTGGAAGTCAAAGGAATCCATGCAATTTCCTCAGAAGAGAGAGAGAGAATAGCAAATGGCCCAGTACCTTACCAGAGAGACAGAAGGGGAGACGAGGAGAGTAAACCATTCCCTCACTTGGAATCTACTTCCAAGGCTATAAAATAAGGAAGTTGGATCAAAATAAATTCTAAGGTCCCTTCTGGTTCCACCACTTTAGATGTCTAGAAGGTAGAAACCTAAGCAATCCTTCCTTATATTTGAAGTGAGGAGTGGGGATAAGACAGAAAAAAAGTGAAAAAGAGGACAGATTGTACATACTCCAGAATTTTGCCATGGGCTGGGGCTGGGTCCTAGAGCTCTAGTTCTCAAAACTTTGTAGCCTTCAGGAGCAGTAGACCTCACTGCCCAAGTCACCCCCTTAGTAAGGCAGGAATAGAGAAATGTTTACACACAACTGACCGTGTAAGAGCTTATTTTTGAAGATTTCTGCTGGTTTTCTATAGTCTACTCAACGTGTACAAAGCTTGCCGCTCTCTGGCTCTGTCTGTTTCTCACTGTGTACTTGTGCCCCAGCCACACTGAACTTTTTCTCAAATACACTTTTTTTTTTTCCTGGAACCCACAATTCTGCACATGCAGTTTTTTCTGCCTCAAATACCCTTGTCATCTCCCCTACCCAGCTCCTGTCGTTCAAGACCCTCACCAAATGATGCCTTATTTCTTCCCCCAAGGAGAAGGGTGCTCTATTCTTTGTTCACCCATAATATTAGTCATATTTCCTTACTGTAACATTTTAGTGTATTAAAACTGCTTACTTCAAAATTTATTTTTCTTTTGGAAGTCTTGGATTCAGTTGAGACTCTAATGGGAATAATGAATTTTCTCCTTAGGAAAAGGTACATGCACCCAAATTTTTGCCAACAATCTCATTAAGCAGTCCCATCCCCAAGCCATCTATCCCATGGACCCCAGGTTAAGAGAACCAACCCCTAGCTTACATATTGTTTCTTCAATAAACGTATGACTTCTTATAGGACAAGGAGTATTTTTATTATTGATCTTTATATTCCAAAGCTAAGTAAATATTTGTTGAATTAATTTGTTATTTTCAGAATTCTCCCTAGTAATGTCAATCCCCATTTTATCAATGAAAGTCTGGTGGGACCAACATATGTTAAAAAGTGAAATGTGCAGGGGTGCCTGGCTGGCTCAGTCAGAAGAGCATATGACTCTTGATCTCTGGGTTGTGAGTTTGAGCCCCACATTGGGTGTAGAGATTACTAAAAAAAAAATACTAATAAATAAACTTAAAAAAAAAGTTAAATGTACAGACTTAACTAGCTCAATTGAATGTTAAAAGAAAGGCACTTTGGAAATCCCAAGGTAAGTGGATGATTGGCTTTGTTATGTGCAGGTGTGGGTTATGACTGGCTGGCTGGAAGCATGGAAAGAGCAATGTGAGAACATGGCTAAAGGAAGAAAAGACCTGCAGCTGGGCCAGGTGGCCTTCGGACACTATTCACAGCTGTGTATATCCAAAGGCAGCTGTTAGAGACATCAAGGGCAGAAAAGAACAAGCACCAAGAAAGAGCCAGCAGTAAAAATGCCTTGAAAATTCAATTCAGAGTCTAGAGGAAATTTTCACCAGTCCTCCAGGAAGAAAAGTAATGGTCATGTGATGAGTTTTTCATAAAGCTAAATGTATTCAATGCAGAGGACTGTTCCTTATTCTGAGATTATTTCTCTTTTTGATGTAAAAATGCCCTTTCTTTTCAAATTATGCCAATAAGAGTTGGCCATTTACCTTCCTTCCTCCCTTCCTTCCTTCCTTTTTCTTTTTCTTTCTTTCTTTCTTTCTCTTTCTTTCTTTTTCCTTCCTTTCTTTCTTTCTTTCTTTCTTTTTTGTAATTCTAAATTGAAATATGCTGAGTCAGTATACCTTTTGAAATGTTCGGCAGCGGGGAGGGGGGCACCTGGGTGGCCCAGTCAGTTAAGCGTCCGACTTTAGCTCATGATCTCACAGGTCACGATCTCACATTCTGTGGGTTCGAGCCCCACATCGTGCTCTGTGCTGACAGCTCAGAGCCTGTAGCCTGCTTCAGATTCTGTGTCTCCCTCTCTCTCCCTGCCCCTCCCCTGCTCATGCTCTGTCTCTGTCTCAAAAATAAAAATAACAACATTAAAAAAAATAATAAAAAATAAAATGTGGAGACAAGGAGCACTTGGGTGGCTCAATGGGTTAAGCATCTGACATCAGTTTGGGTCATGATCTCATGGTTCATGAGTCAGCCCTGCATGAGGCTCTCTGCTATCGGTGCGGAACCTGCTTTGGATCCTCTGCCTCCCTCTCTCTGGTCCTCCCTCCCCTCAAAAAACAAATAAAAATGTTTTTTAAAATTAAAAAAAAAGCATGTATTAAAAAATAAAATGAGGGGCACCTGGGTGGTTCATCCAGTTAAGTGTCAGACTTCAGCTCAGGTCATGATCTCACTATTTGCGATTTTGAGCCCTGCAATGGGCTCTGTGCGGACAGCGTGGAGTCTGGAGCCTGCTTCAGATTCTGTGTCTCCCTCTCTTTCTGCCCCTCCCCTGCTCATACTCTGTGTGTGTGTCTCTCTCTCTGAAAAATAAACATTAAAAATTTTTTTTAAATAAAAAATAAAATGTGGACACAGAAAGGATATATTTTTTAAGTTTTTTATTTTATTAAATCCCTAAAATAAGGATTTTTTAAAGGGGCTCCTGGGTGGCTTGGTTGGTTAAACATCTGACTCTTGATATAGGCTCAGGTCATGATCTCAGGGTTTGTGAGTTTAAGCCCCACATCAGGCTCTGTGCTGAGGATGCAGAGCCTGCTTGGGATTCTCATTCTCCTCCCTCTTCCCCTCCCCTGCTCACTCTCTCTCTCTCTCTCTCTCTCTCTCTCTCTCTCTCTCAAAATAAATAAATAAACTTAAAAAAAAATCTTTAGGGGCGCCTGGGTGGCTCAGTCGGTTGAGTGTCCGACTTCGGCTCAGGTCATGATCTCGCGGTCTGTGAGTTCGAGCCCCGCATCGGGCTCTGTGCTGACGGCTCAGAGCCTGGAGCCTGCTTCGGATTCTGTGTCTCCCTCTCTCTCTGACCCTCCCCTGCTCATGCTCTGTCTCTCTCTCTCTGTCAAAAATAAATAAAACATTAAAAAAATTTAAAAAAAATCTTTATTTGGTAAAATGTAATGTCGTGAACTCCAGGTTGGTTCCTAAGACTTTTTTCTCTCTCTCTTTTTAAGTTTATTTATTTTGAGAGTGAGAGAGAGAGAGAGAGAATCCAAAGCAGGCTCCGCTCTCAGCAAAGAGCCCAATGCAGAGCTTGATCTCATGACTGTGAGATCATGACCTGAGCAGAAATCAAGAGTCAGTCGCTTAGCCAACTGAGCCACCCAGGCTCCCCATTTTTTCCCCTCTTTTATTGATACATAAGACCTAAAAGTCTGAGTAGCAGTGTACCAGGGAACAGCTACAGTCTCAATCTGATAATCAGAGAGAAAAATGGAGGGCAAATGAGATTTCTGGAGATAATGCCAAGGGGAAATGAAGCCAGGGAGGGCTGGTTCAATTTTAAGTTTGTGCCAAGAAAAAATAATTAAACCAATGACTGTGTCTGAACTATTTGTGACAATGTTTTACAGATAAATCCTTCCTTAGTCCTTGGGCGGGAACTACAGAGAATTTAAACAAGGCAAGAATATGAGTCCAGTTTGCTCAGAAAGGCTAACCGGAGTGTCTCAGTCAAAAGCAGTGTGAACCTAGCATTTCTGTGGCATAAAAGTTCCATTTTGTTCCTGGACCAAGGGAATATTTGCTTTTTGCTCAGTTAGCAAAGGCTTTACAGTGCTATCGATGTTCTATGGAGTAGGGATCCTATGTAACGACTGGCACAAGGGGTTGGGCTCCACAGAGGAGGACCTTAACAAAGAAAGAAAGGAGTTCTAAGCAGGGACCCTGACACCGGCAACATCTCAAACAGGGCCATTAACAAAGTGATAAGTCAGAGGCACCTGGTTGGCTCAGTCAGTAGAGTGTGCAACTACATCTTCAGGTCATGAGTTTGAGCCCCATATTGGGCATAGAGATTACACAGATACATAGAAATATAAGTGTGATAAGTCAGTACTTCCTGTGACTGACAGATGATCTGGGTTCTAAAATCCTTCATTAAGTGAACTTTCCCTCCCACCAGTACTTCCTCCCTGGAACTCTGGAAAGATGGCACAGGGGACTTGCTGCCTAGCACAGATCACAAAATCTTATCAGCTACCACTGCCCCAGATCTCTGCAATCCTAGCCAAGCTGCAGCCTGATCAAGACTCAGTCCTACAACTGAAAATTTTAACTTCGGTAGTAACTAAACATGTCTTCAAATAAAACACCATTATTATAAAATGATTCATTGAAGGGCTCCTTTTAGGTATTAAGTTCTGTAGGACATTTAAAGACTCTGTTTAATAAATTTCATGAGTTACAATGCTTCCAATGTATCTATTGTTTAGAGTAGAATGTAAATATGTTTCTTCATTGTAAAATGAAGTAAATAATGTTATCCACCACATAGGATTGTTGTGAGGACCAAATGGGTTAACAAATGTAAAGTGCTTAGAACAATGCTTGGTACATAGTTCCCCTTCAATGAGTATTGGCTATTTAGTATTCATGCATCAAATATCTATTCAGCTTCTACCACATGCCAGGCACTGTTCCAGGGACTGTAGAAACAGCAGTGAGTAAGAGACCGGAAAGATCCCCTGCTCTCACGGAGCTTCCATTCTAGTTTGGGGAGGGAAAAAAAAAAAAAAGTATGTCAGATAAGTAAAATGGAGGAAAATAAAATAGGGTAAAGAAAACTAGAAAGCATAGTGCAGGGGAAGTTGCCATTTTTTAATAGGGTGGGTGGTCAAGGAAGTCCTCTCTGATAAGGTAACATGTGACCAGAGACTTGAAGGAAGTGAGGAAATAAGCTTTGCAATTATCTGGGGGAAGAGTGTCCTAAGAGATTACTGAATCAAAAAAACAGGCTACCAAATAAGAAAGTCTAGGTCCATAATAGGAACAGGGTCACATGGTGAAGAAACCATGCCCCACCAGAGACAGGAATCAGTTCCAGTCAAGTGTTGCTGTGAGGAAATATGGACCCAGTGTTGTCAGTTCTTCTGGGTTTTTTTTTTTTATTATTATATTTTTTGTTTTTGTTTTTTAAAGAGGTGTATCTTGAATTTTGAATTTTACATGTGAACTGGCCTAATGTTTGAAAGACTATGTAGGCATAAATGCATATATATGTTCATCAAAACTCATGTACAAGAATGTTCAGAGGCATTATCTATAATACCCCCAAACTGGAAACTACCCAAGCACCCATCATTAGAATGGATCAGCTATGGCACAGTTAGTTTCTACAGAGCAATGAGAAGGAACCAATTACAACTTCACACAACATCAAGGGTGAATCTTACAACATCATGCTGAGTGAGAAAACACCAGTCACAAAACAATTCAAAAACAGGTAAAACTGAGCTGTGGTGTTGAGAGCTAGATGTTGGTTATCCTGGCTGGGTAAGATGCTGGTAACTTTTTTTTTTTTTTCCTTCTTGATTTAGTAGCTGATTTCATGGGTGTGTGTAGTTTAACCTTTTCAAATTGTACAGTCATTTGTGCACTTTCCTATATGCATTTATATTTCACAAAAAGTTAAAACAAAAATGTGGACCAAACAAAGTCTCAGGCTGAATCAGGGCTCTGGGCTTCCAGTCTGCTCTATAATACATAGATTTCTTTAAAGAAAACAGCAGAGAAATTCTTAAAAAACAAACTTATACTTCAAAATGCAAGTAACCCTCTCTGTATGCTTTCTTTGGAAGCTCCTACAAAGCCCGTTAAGGAATTTGTCTTTCCTCTGGGTCATTACCCAGCTTCATGTTTATCCTTAGATGTGATTCAATACTATTCATTTTTGTTCTCAAAACTAGAAAAATAAATCCATATATACCATATTATAAGCCATAACTATCAGTAAAGAATACAGAATTGGAAACCACAGATGCAAGAGGAGAACCCAGAGGCAATTTCAAAGCAGGTTGTAGTCTACTTTTAGGCTGAGAGGCTCGTAAAACATAACAGAAATTTCAAGTAGTTGTGAAGAGGCAGTAGGAATCATACTTGGCTGAAATAATCTATCCAGGAAACAGGCATGTCTTAGCCTGGACCATGAGCCATAGATACAGAATCAATTGGGTATAAAAGATAGGTTTTAGGGGCACCTGGCTGGCTGAGTGGGTGGAGCATGTGACTCCTGATGTTGAGGTTGTGGGTTCAAGACCCATGTTGGGTATAGAGATTACTAAGAAATAAAACCTTTTAAAAAAATAAACACAGGTTTTAGAATCTATGTGTTCTGGAAAACTTACCTATAGTCACTGCATAAGAACATCCCAAAGGTGCTTCAATTCAGGTGCCTGATTGAGTCAGGGAAGCTGTTTTAAGTAGAGAAGACCCAGACTATGATTGGTGTATACTGAGGTTTGGCTCTTGGAGGTACCTTGACAAAAACGATGGTCTCAAGTTGAATTACTGACATGGCAGAATTTAGGAACTAACTCACCTTTGGCTCCCAAAAGCAAGGGCCAGGGAAGTAGTAGTATGGGAATGGAAGTTAGAGGAAAATAGAACCTTCTAGAGGAAGTTAAATTGCATACATCAGGACTAAGAAAGTTGTTCCGGGATTGGGAGGGAACCCTAGAAAGGTCTCAATTAGGGCTGCTGAAGAGAAATTCCAGGGGCAAAGAGTCCAAATCTAGCAGAATTGATTGATTGTCTCGGGTAACAACCTTGGTTGTTATTGTAATACATTACAAACTAGGTAAGAATTTCCCCAAGAGGTATCCTAGGGGTGAGGGAATCCGTAATCAACTATACTAGGGAAATTGTCTGAAAATGCAGGCTAGCCTAGCATCCGACTTTCTTCTCAGAGAGGACTATTTCCTCAGGAGTATTGCCCAAAGTGAATCACAACCTCATGCCTATTTTCAGAATTCAGCCTTTTCTTTATCCTTTCCACTTCCTTAATAGTGCTAAAACCTGGACCAGTTATAATTCAGTGAACTGGTAATTCTGTATCTCATGCTTGATTATACTATCTTTATAATCAGATGTTACCAATGCTAGTATTTCCCACCACACAGACTTACCATAGGGCCTTTCATGAAACGGGATAAAATGCCACCACCACAGTGGCAGACCATCTGAACTGAGTATCAATTTCCAAGATAATTGTATTAACATTAGTCTTCCTTCCCTAATGTGGACAGAAGCGTGCAAGAAACTTCACGTGAAGTGGCTTTGAATCTTGATTATTCAAGTATATTGTCCATTTTTTTACTTCAGAATAACTGGGAGTTGTTTTGTTTTGGGGGTGGGAATAGGGAAGGAGCCTAGCAACTGAAAGGAGAAGAATGAGGGAGGGACATAACTAAGGTATGACCATTGTACAGTTGACTCCAAGGCCTTTGTGGAAACCACATGGCAGGAAGGTTTGGGACATTCACCTTCTACCAGCTAACCTCCAGTCTGGCACTGGATTCCTCTGATGGAAATTCTGAGAAGCTGACGCATGACTCGGCTTTTCCCAGTGGGATGCTCTCAGGAGACAGCCCATGCTGCTGATTCTGCCTAGCTCTGGAGGCAGAGGCAGCAAAAGACTAAGGATTTTTCCCCCTCTTGTATAAATAAGACCAACTACTTGAAATAGAGTACAAAAAAAGAAAAAAAAACACCTAGCCAAAAATGGTCTCTGCTACATTAGTTTAGGTATACGCCTTCTCCAGGAAGTACTCCCATATTTGCTGACCCCTATCCCTAAGCTGGGTCAGGTCCCTGATCCTTTCTTCTCAGCTCCCAGCCAGTAGCTCTGTCGCTGCACTTACCCCAATATGATGATGTTTCAGTATCTCACTAGAAAAGGCTTAACTTTGTTGTGCCTCTCGTAGTCTGCCGAAACCTATGGGCTAATTTGCAGAATAATGTTTTTCAGTGCATGGAATAAAATACATAGGATTACAAAAGAAACCAATTAAATTGAAATATAGTTCTTAACTCCAGACAACCTCTGAAGTATGAAGTCCTTGAGTGCAGGAACTCTGTCTTCATCTCTGTACTGCCAGTGCCTAGCACAAAGCCTGGCACGTAGATGGTACTTATAAATGTTTATTTAATGAATGAACAGAAATATAGATGGCTACTGCCAAGTCAGCCTGAGGAATGATTCATTGCAACTGCTTGTGCACATACCAATGGCTTGCATATTTCTCACGCTGTCTGAGATCATTTAGACCAGGGCTCTGAGGAAACCCCCACACAATAGGTGCCACAGCAGCTAGCAATAATGACAGGCTATTGGAAGACCAGGAAAACAACAAAGCTTGTGTATTTCCACCAGCCGGAATATTCAGATAGTGCAAGTAAACAGGCTGTCTTTAGGAGGAAAAGATCTCTTGACTTTGGAAGCATGACGCTCACACTGCTTTAAAACACTACCAACAACAGCTGACAGAAGAAAGAAAGGAACCTGAGCTAGTGTGTGGGTGTTCTCCAGGGCTCCCCCTCTGTCCTGAATCGGACCCTGCATCTCTGGGAAAGAGAAAAGTGTCCCTAAAAACCACGATAGGGGTGACATGTGCCTTCCTAGGGTCAATAGCAGTTTTAGGCTTAAACTGAAATTTTGGTTTTGTTTATGTACCATCAGAAAACCTAAAGAAGCAATAATAAAAGCCACTTCCCTCGCTAAAGGGCCAAAGGTTTGTTCTAAGCTGATTGCTACATCTATTGAACATTTTGAAGAGAAAAGTAAAACCCCAGACAATTTTAAAGCTGAAAGCCACAATTATATGGGGTTAAGAAATCTCACCCTTAAGGCTTTTAAGATTGCCCTCCCAAGTTAGAGGGCTTCTTTAGCTATTAAAGCCATCTGAAAGACGGCAGAATGCAGTCTTCACTTGCTTGACAACAAGGTTTCCAACATCTGTTGGAAGAAACATGGCTTCAAGTGGGTGCCCTCTTAAAAAAAAAAAAAAAAAAAAAAAAAAAGGAAAGTATAAGCCAAAGTTTTGCTTTTAATTAAAAAACAAAAACAAAAAAACCTCCCACTCCTAAGGTGTGTGCTTTCTTTTGACCTCTTTTTCCTTTAAATTGTCTGCAGTTTCCCTATATTTTATCTAGTGCAGTAAACAATGCAATCAAAGAAATAGAAACCAGGGTCCACTCTTGCCCCAAACACTGAAAATGGTCAAAGAGCAGGAATCACAGCACAGAAAATGGCCCAGCTCTAAACATACAAACAAGATAAAAAAAAAAATAATAACAACACCCCCCAAAGATATTATTATTGACATTCCTGGTACATTTCCTATAATATAATGTTGCAGACAATGCTTCTTTCCCAGGGAGTCCAGCTCGCTCAGGAGGAGACATCTATTTGTTGCCTCAGGATAGGCTGGGGCTATTGAGTCTTCTCTGCCAAGCCTAAGGTGTTTTTTTTTTGTTGTTTTTTTTTTTTTAAGAGCTCAATATCTCACAGAAACATCTGTGGTATAAATGAATCTAAAAGAGGATGAAGGCAGGCAGACACCTGTCACTGTTCTCCAAATCAGCCAAAAAGCTGAAGAGCGTGGGAGCCAGGAGACAGATGCCATTAACAGTTGAGGGATGGAAGGGAGAACAAGAGGAAGCACCAAATGGGTGGCTGCTTTTGGTTCCAAAGCCAAAAAAGGGCCCCACCAAAAAGGGCAGCTGGTCTGGATGAGGAACTACCCTGCACCCGGAGTCATGCAATAAAAACTATGGCCTTGGAGCCCCACCTCCATGACAGCCACAGTCCAGGAACCAGAGAAATTTACACCACATCACATAGTTTGCAAATGAATGGATTGATCCTAGTTTAGGGGGGTTAAGTGCTTTGACAAAATTGGGGAAGGAGGGGAAAGTGAGCTTGAAACCCAGATTTCTATTTCTGCAAAGTCACAGGCCCCAGGCCCCTGATGCCACTTGCTCCACGGAGATGTACCCTTCCACTTATTACTGGCCTCTCCTCAAAATGGCACCCATGGTAGTAACCCCTTAGAGATATCAAAAGGCATCAGTTGCACTTCTGGAAGAAGATAATTTCCTTGCCCCATCTTGACCAAAGCACTTCCCTTTTCAAGCTGCTGCTGGTATGCCACCTTCCCCTCCCAGCACAGTTCAACTTGCTTTTGTTTCAGAGTTTTGCACTAGCCTCTGAGGGCCCTTTCCAGGATACAAAATAAAGTATCCTCTGCATCCATGTGCAGATGGGTTGCCTTCCAGTGTCAGATCTGCGTTCCAGAGTTTGGCCAATGCCTCTTTACAAAAATAAAACCGCACGTGTACACAGACAGACTAGCCTGGAAAGGGCTTTCCGGACAGGGTTTCTGGTTGTCTTGATGCCTCCCCTAAAAGAACTAACTTTCTTTGCATAAAAGGATTTAGACATTGAGTGACCTACTCTCAACTTCCGGAAGGACAGCTTGTTTTTGTCCGTTTTTCAATGAGGGGGAGGGAGGGACCCAACATTTTCAGTTAGAACAATGAGATTTTGTTTTAAAAAAAGGATCCTATGTGGAAATGAGTGGGACAATGATAAAAATAAACAAATAATTAAAATTCCAAACCAAAGCATATCTCCTGGCCCTGAGATCCCCAGTTAATCCTCTAAGACCACAATTTCCACATTGTGGACTTGATGCTGGTGGTCTTCCATCTCAGCCACAACTTTCTCCTCAGTCCTCAGCTCTGTCTCCAAAATAACTGCTTTGCCCTCAGTATCCTCAGCCTCTGGGTCTGGGGCTGGGTCAATCTCAATGATGGTCTGCCCATCTTCCGAGGTGCTTTCAACAGCCTGGATTGCCGAGGTCAAGCCGGACTCCATGGCCACCAGCTCCACGGGGCTCACCATGGTGGTCATGTTGCCCAGGGTACTCCCATCCTGCATGGCAGTGGAGCTTAGCAGTGCTAAGCTAGATGAAGGATGGATGGTCACTGTGTCTGGTGAGCTGCTCTTGGCAGAGGAGACCACTGTGGCATAGCGGAAGAGCTGAGGGCCAGAAGGCAGTGTGTGAACAGTCACAGGACTGGAGCCCTGGCTGAGGGTGGCCACTGGAATATTGCCCATGGAAAATGACTGGCCCACTGGGGTGATGGTGATGGGTGAGATGACTGTGAACTGAGGCTGCTGGACCGGAGGAGAAGGGCTCAGGACTGTGGTAGAAGCTGGCCGCTGGAGCCGGGGCCTTTTTGGAGGCTTAGGAGTGCTCACAGGCATCAGTACCACATTTTGAACGGTCTGGGATTTCAGCCTGTGATCCTGAGCTTGCTTCTTCTGCTCTTCCAACTGGCGTTCCAACTCTGTGGAAAAAAAGACAGACTTTGTATGGAGAGAAGTATAGTCTTGGAGAGAGTAAACGGAGTCAGGAAACCTGAGGTCTTGTTCTGGTTTTGCCACTGTGTAGCTTCATTGTTCTCAAAAGAAGAAACCAAACTGGATGATTTAAAAAATCCTTGAAGCCATTGCATTTCATTGCTTGATTATAGGCAGGGCAACGATTCAGAATCTTTCTCGGGCTGTGATCCTACTATAGCTCAACCCTAGAAGCACCTGTGGCATTTTGTCACCTGTCACCAAAATGCAAAACAAGCCTCCAGTTGATTTTACAGCTTATAGATACCCACCTTGGGTCTACAGGTGAAAATAAGGAATATCTGCACAATCCCTTTGGAACTAACATGGGCCTACAGAGGAGCTACAATGGCTGCTCCCCCCTACCCAAAAAACAAAACAAAACAAAACAAAACAATGATTCCTAAACTGTTTTTCAAGACAGGATCATCTTGCTGGTAATCTTAGTCTACCAATGGACTTAGTCTACCATTAGCACCCAGAGAAGTATACAGAAAGTTACAGAAGTCTCTAGGAATTACAGAACTAAAAGAGGTCTTAGAGTTTATTTTTTTAATGTTTATTTGAGAGAGAGAGAGAGAGAGAGAAAGCAGGTGATGGGGCACAGAGAGAGACAGGGACAGAGGATCAGAAATGGGCTCTGTGCTGACAGCAGTGAGTCCAATACAGGGCTTGAACTCATGAGCCATGAAATCATGACCTGAGCTTAAGTTGGACACTTAATCAACTGAGCCAACCAGGCACCCCTCTAACACATTAATTTTAACAGGGATCCATAGAGGTAAAGTGACTTAAGGTCTCAGAACTTGGGCCAAGGCAAAAGTCTTCTGATGACCAACCACAGAAGTGGTGGGTGTGCTTTCCCACTACAATATGTCTATCACTATCCCTCTCCCAATGTACAATCCAACCTGGTGACCACTGGTGAGTCTGGTTCTATACCAGAACTTCCTCTATTGCTTAGTACCTGAGAAGCATTCAACAAATAATCAGTTACAACTGTAGGGCACTTTGTTCCCTATGGAACACCAAGAGCAAGTTAATTCCTTGCTTGGAATAAAAGGAATAAGTAGGAATCAAGAACATTAAAAAAATTTTAAATACTGCCTTATAAGTTACACAATACTGCATTTTTTCCATTGTCAGTAGTAAGCAAAGAAATGTGAACCTCAAGAAGATAACAACTACATCTATAATTTTTTAAAAAGTTAAATCAGAGAATATTTTAAGTAACAGCATCCAATGTTTGTGTGCTCAAAATGGTGACATAAATTGGTATAATCTTGGAAATTTGGCAACAGGTCACAAAAATGCATAAAAAAATTTTTAATACCATTTAAAAAATTTTTTTTAATGTTTATTTATTTTTGAGAGAGAGAGAGACAGGGCACGAGTGGGGAAGGGGCAGAGAGACAGAGAAATACAGACTCCGAAGCAGGCTCCAGACTCTGAGCTGTCAGCACAGAGCCCGACACGGGGCTCAAACTCACAGACCGTGAGATCATGACCTGAGCCCAAGTTGGACACTTAGCCAACTGACCCACCCAGGTGCCCGATTTCTTTTTTAACTTTTTTTTTAATGTTTATTTATTTTTGAGAGAGAGAGAGAGAGACACAGTTAATACCATTTAACCTGAAGCTTAGTCCTGGGAAGTAGTTTAAAAAAATTTTTTTTTAATTTTTTTAATGTTTATTTATTTTTGAGAGAGAGAGAGAGAGAGTGTGAGCAGGGGGAGGGGCAAAGAGACAGGGAGACACAGAATATGAAGCAGGCTCCAGGCTCTGAACTGTCAGCACAGAGCCCGACATGGGGCTCGAACCCAAGAACCGTGAGATCATGACCCGAGCCGAAGTCGGAAGCTTAACCAACTGAGCCACCCAGGTGCCCCTAAAAAATTTTTTAATGTTTATTCATTTTTGAGAGGTGGGGAGGGGCAGAGAGAAAGGGAGACACAGAATCCAAGGCAGGTTCCAGGCTCCAGGCTGCCAGCACAGAGCTGGAACCCATGAAACATGAGATCATGACCTGAGTCAAAGTCAGTCGCTTAACCAAGCCACACAGGCACCCCAATCCTGGGAAGTAGTTTAAAAGAACATAAAAAAGAGGCACCTGGGTGGCTCAGTCCGTTAAGTGTCCAAATCTTGATTTCGGATTAGGTGATGATCTCATGGTTCATGGGTTCAAGCCCCACATCTAGCTCCACACTAAGCCTGTGGAGCCTGCTTGGGATTCTCTCTCTCCACCCCTCCTTCGCTGCCCCTTCCCTACGCATGCGCACGCACATGCTCATTCTCTCTCTCCCTCTCTCAAAATAAATGAACTTTAAAATATTTAACGTATATTTTATAATACAAAAATAAATTTAAGACAACATAAATTGTTCTTCTCTTGCTGAATAATCTTTTGCCTTTTGCTTTCATGACTATAATATATCTTACATCATTCAAAGGGTGATAATCCATACCTCTGACTTGTTTTATATTTTTCCCCTGCCTTACCTCCCCAAAACCTTTTCTTAATTCTCTCCAGGTATAAGTGACAGCTCCCTTTCTTCTTCTACCATACCCACTATATGCCTCAGTTACTACTGATAATTCCTTGAATTACTTAAAGACCATGTGGAGAGTGGGGCTGTCTCAGTCAACATGATATTTCTAAAACCTAGTCTGGCACTAGCACAAATTAATTACTTGATAAAAAGAGTTAAATTATTTATGTGTTCATAAGTTCTGATTACTGCAAATAATGGAGAAGGTGCTAAATTTATATTTATCAAAAGATGTAGTATCAATAATGTAACAAAGACAAAGGCCAATTTGTTTCTTCTGCCACTAATGTTATTGGATTAATGGAGCAATTGAGCAGACATCTTAATCCTCCAAAAGATACAGAAGGAGGAAGAAAGAAAGAAGCCAGTCCCAACAGAAGTCCAAAAAGAAATGGCAAGACTCAAGGATATTAGTATAATATCATCTAAGAAGAGACAGAAGTTATACACACCTGTCAGAGTGTAGAGAAACTGCTCTTCTCCCTGCTCTACTTGGTTCCTCCTGTTGTCCAAAACCTTCTTTACTGTGTCCATCAGGCCAAATGTATGTGCTACATTGTTGAGAACAGCAGCATCTATTTAAAACAAAGACACGCCTGTCAAGTTAAAACAGAAGTGTTCCCCCAGCTTTCTGTTGTTCTCCTTATAAATATGAAACAACCCAGAAATGATGGGACTATTCTAATTGCATTTCTAAAAAAAATTAGCCAAGATTTATCACATGTATAATTAACTTTGATTTAATTGTTACAAATTTATACATATTTCCATATAAATGAATACAAAAATAAGAAAAAAATCCTGTATCTGGCTGTAAGTTATGACTTTTGGTTTAGAAAACACGGTGACTGTGCTAGATAGAACTAAGTTTGAATCTTGGGTTTACAATTTCTTCCTATCTGTATGAACTTGGATAAGTCATTTCGGTCCTTAGTTTTCTCATCAGAAACAAAGGGGATTAATAATACTACTTGGCAAGACAGATACAAAGATTAGAAATATCATATTTTAAGTGTGGAATGGGAACTAGTATGCAAGGTTATTCATAGTATTATCTCTGTTCCTTTTTATACAAAACTTCTTGAAAGAGTTGTCACTAGTTGTGGTCATTACTTCCTTAACTCAGATCACTTCTCCACCTACAACTCTTTTCCACAGTCATCTCATTCAGTTCCATGCTTTTAAATAACACATGCATGCTGAGAACTCCCACATGCAGGTCTCCAGCCCTGACTTCTTTCCTGCATACCAGATTCATAATTCCATCTAGCTCAGTGACATCTCCATTTGAAGGCCTCATAAGCATTTAGCAAGTCAAAATTCATTTTTTTCTTTCTTTTTTTTTAAGTAAGTTCTATGCTTAACATGGGGCTTGAACTCATGACCCTGAGATCACAAGTCACATGCTGTGACTAAGCCAGCCAGATGTCTCAACTCAAAACTAATTTTGAGGGGCACCTGGGTGGCTCAGTTGGTTCAGTGTCCAACTCTTGATTTCAGTTCAGGACATCATCTCGCAGTTCGTGGGATCAAGCCCTGCGCTGGGTACCACACTGACAGTGCAGAGCCTGCTTGGGATTCTTTCTCTCCCTCTCTCTCTGCCCGTCTCTCTGTCTTTCTCAAAATAAACTTAAAAAGTTTTAAAAACAAACAAACAAATTTTGAGGGGCACCCGGCTGGCTCAGTTGGAAAAGAATGTAACTCCCGATCTTAGGGTCACGAGCTCAAGCCCCACAATGGGCATGGAGCCTAACTGGGGGAAAAAAAAAAAAAAAAAAAAAAAAAGCAGGGGTGCCTGAGTGACTCAGTTGGTTAAGCATCTGACTTTGACTCAGGTCATAATCTCACAGTTCGTGAGTTCAAGCCCCATATCAGGCTCTGTGCTGACAGCTCAGAGCCTGGAGCCTGCCACAGACTCTGTCCCCTTCTCTCTCTGTCCCTCCCCCACACTCACTTGCTCTCTCTCTCTCTCTCTCTCTCAAAATAAACATTTAAAAACAAAAACAAAAACTTGATGTCCTCTCCCACTGATCTTCATCTCAGGAAATGGTATCATCATTCATGGCTCAGGCCAAAAATGTATGAGTCCTCCTGGATTTCTTTCTTTCTCTTTTACCCTATATCCAATCCATCAGCAAGACCTGTCAGTTCCACATTCAAAATATATCCCCAATATGATTACTTCTTGCCAGATCTACCACTATTCACCCTAATCCATGCCACCATAATCTCTTGTCTAGATCAATTCCTTCAGAAGTCTCCCAAATGATTTCTTGCTCCATACAGTCTGTTCTCCATATAGCAACGAAAGTGATCTTTTAAAAATCTAAAATATAGGGGCGCCTGGGTGGCGCAGTCGGTTAAGCGTCCGACTTCAGCCAGGAGCCTGGAGCCTGTTTCCGATTCTGTGTCTCCCTCTCTCTCTGCCCCTCCCCCGTTCATGCTCTGTCTCTCTCTGTCCCTGTAAAAAAATAAATAAATCGGGTACACCTGGGTGGATCAGTCAGTTAAGTGTGTGACTCTTTTTTTTTTTTAATTTTTTTAACGTTTATTTATTTATTTTTATTATTTTTTTTCATGTTTATTTATTTTTGAGACAGAGAGAGACAGAGCATGAACGGGGGAGGGTCACAGAGAGAGGGAGACACAGAATCCGAAACAGGCTCCAGGCTCTGAGCTGTCAGCACAGAGCCCGACGCAGGGCTCGAACCCACGGACTGTGAGATCATGACCTGAGCCGAAGTCGGACACTTAACCGACCCCCATGGACTGTGAGATCATGACCTGAGCCGAGGTCGGACACTTAACCAACCGAGCCACCCAGGCGCCCCTATTTATTTTTGAGAGAGAGAGAGAGAGAAAGGCAGAGTGTGAGCAGGGGAGGGGCACAAAGCAAGGAAGACATAGAATCCAAAGCAGGCTCCAGGCTCCGAGCTGTCAACGCAGAGCGCAACATAGGGCTTCAACCCACGAAGCATGAGATCATGACCTGAGCCAAACTCAGATGCTTAACCGACTGAGCCACCAAGGTGCCCCAAGTGTGTGACTTTTGATCTTACTTCAGGTCTTGATCTCAAGGTTGTGAGTCAAGCCCCATGTTGGGCTCTGCGCTGGGCATGAAGCATACTTAAAAAATAAAAAATAGGGGCGCCTGGGTGGCTCAGTCGGTTGAGTGTCCAGCTTTTGATCTCAACTTAGGTTATGATCTCACAGTTTGTGGAATCCAGTCCTGGGTAGAGCTCTGTGCTGACATTGTGGAGCTTACTTGGGTCTCTCTCTCTTCCTCTCTCTGTCCCTCCTCTGCTCCCATTCTCTCTCCCTCTCTCTCAAAATAATTAAATAAACATTAAAAAATACTAATAAAAATTTAAGAATATAAATCTTATTACATCACTCTCCTGCTCAAAATCAGTATGATAGCTTAGCATCACCTTAAAATAAAACCAAAGTTCTAACAAAGCTTATCTAAACTTTGCTCCCTATTCCTCTCCAGCCTCATCACCTATCACTTTTGTATCTTATTCCACTGTGGTGCAATCAGTGCTTCTATAATGCTTTAAACATATCAGGCCTATTGCAACTTCGAAGTCTTTGTTCCTTCTGCCTAGAATGTTCCTTCTCCCAGCTCATCACATGAGACCTTCCTTGACCACCCTATCTAAAAGAGTCATCCCTGCTTTCTATATTACTTGCCTTTTTTTTTTACACTCCAAGCACATAAAGTTTTACTGTAAAGTTTAAGTGTATTTATATACTGTATGAATTATAAAGACACAATAAGATAATAATAAGACACAACTAACAACTTTAAGATCTCACTGACACACAAGGTTATGAGATATCATTATGACCCCCCTCTCTTTTAAGTAAACTCTACCCCTAATGTAGGGCTCAAACCCAAGACCTCGAGATTAAGAGTCACATGCTCCACTGACTGAGCCAGCCAGGTGCCCCATCATCATGACCCTTTTGTATCAGATGATTAGAACATCCTTTTACATTATGCACAGCAGCAAGAACCCTATGGGTATTCAGAAACAGCTATTAACTGAACACAATAGTTCTGGAAACCTTAAACTAATAGAAGATGAGACTTGTCTAAAACCAGATAGATTTTTCCCAATTTTTAGACTGACTCACACTCTCCCTCTCTCAAAATGTATGTATACATATATATATATATATATATATATATATATGCAATAGAGAGCATGCTTTCTGGCACCATTTATAAAGGCAAAAATTACCTATGGAAAAAGCATGACCAGACTTGAGTTCAAAACCTCATTATGAACTATGGACAAACAACCTTTATGAGCCTTAGTTTCCTAATCTGTAAAATTAGGATCATAATGCCTATATGCCAGTGTTTTCATGAGGCTAACAAGATCTGTCTATAGTTGTTAACATTTAATAAAATGATCACTATTGCTAGAATTGGTGTACTTACCTGTTACCTGGAAGGGAGCCTGAATGAGCCGCTGCTGAACTCCCCTGAGTAGCTCCTCTATTTCCTTCTGTATATTGCAGACAACCTCTTCCATCAGTCCTACATCAGCTATTCCTTTCCAGAACATCAAAGTGTCCTCTGACACAAGAGGGATAAGACAGGGGGTAAACAAGGGATGCTACATACACCTAGGCACATGTCTACAAGTTAAACTCGAAATTACTTCAATTTGAAATAATTTCTTGCTGGGCCATTTCTCGGAAAAGGGAAGAAGCTTTTAGGGTACCGGCTGCCTCCTTGAGTTGGCACCCAGTTATTTGGCCTCTTTGGCAACATAGGGACTTGAGATAATTGTCTCAATTTGTCATGGCTCTGGCTATAGGGGGCAGGTGTCTTCCTCTAATAAAGATATTACATTAAACAAATATTAAATATTATTTATTTAAATAATTTAAAATTAAATAGTATTTAATATCTTAAAAGTTAAACAATAAAGATATTAAATTAAAGATATACAGTTAAGCCTTGTACAACACAGTTTGAACTGTGAGCGTTCACTCATATACGGATTTTTTTTTAATAATACAGTACAAGTGATGTAAATTTATTTTTTTCTTATGATTTTCTTAATAACATTTTCTTTTCTCTATCTTACTTTATTGTAAGAATATAGTATATAATACATATAACATATGCTAATTGACTATGTTTTCAGTAAGGCTTGTAAAGTTCTCAGGGGAGGGGTCAAAATTTACACACAGATTTTCAACTGCACAGGGGGTTGGTGTCCCTAACTGCCACGTTGCTCAAAGGTCAACTATACTCCCGCTAGTACTATACTTGCAAAAATAAAATGAGACAGCTAAATAGGGGGGATTATAAGCTCCCTGAGGGCAGAGGCTATGCGTTTTCATCTATGTTGGCAACAGTGTCAACTGAAAATAGGCAGCAATAAATACTGTTTAAGTGAATTAACGAATGGAGGATGATGTGAAACATCTCCTGGTCCCCTGTAAGTGAATCATCATTAATCATCATCCTCTATACCACCTGCTACCTAATTTTTTCTTCTAACATCTTGCTGCTTGGTTTATCTAAGAAACGTTCCAAAGTTGGAGGCTGACAGGATGAAAAGCATTGGACTACAGAGTCAAACAGCTGAATTCAGCTCTGACACTACTGGTGGTGTGACAGGTCTTAGGCAAGCTGCTGAACCCTTCTGAATCTCAATTTCTTCCTATGTAAAATGTGACTGTGCAGGGCTGTTGTTGCATGCATTAAAACACAATGTTTGCAGCTATAATTAGTATTAATATGCATGAGAAAAACCAGCAAAAGTAATTAAGAGGCCTTCTGTGTCCATAATCATAATGGTAAGAAGGGGCACAAAACCCTGCAAGATATCTCAGCCTCATAGTAAAGTACCTGAAATTTCCTCTGAGTCTTTCTTCACACCCTCCTCTGTAGCCATGGTGACAGCAGCAGTGAGAGCTGAGTTCCATTCCAGCCCTGCCTCTTCCATGCTCTCTTCCGAGATGGCAATCTGTGTGATGCTACCTAAAAGCAGTCCATTAGAGGTAAAGTCAGTGAATTTCATGAAAAAGTCATAGCTATCCTTTATCTCATATAGCTAAAAAAAAACCCAAAAACCTGTTATTTTAACATTCTGGCCTTTTGCCTGTAGGTCCATATATTAAAAACTAGAATTGTAAGCAAGGATGAATATTGGATTTTTTTCTTTAATGTTTATTTATTTTTGAGAGAGAGGGAGAGAATGCGTGCACATGTGCAAGCAGGGGAGGGGCTGAGAGAGAGAAAGACAGAGTATCTGAAGCAGGCTCTGTGCTAAGAGCAGAGAGTCTGATGCGGGGCTCAAACTCATGAACCCGTGAGACCATGACCTGAGCCAAAGTCAGACACTTAAAACAACTGAGCCATCCAGGCGCCCCAAATGCTGAATTTTCTAAAGAAAACCTGCCTTGCAAAAGAGAATGCTTTCTTCTTACTCTGAATAGAAAGTGAAAGATAACTTACAAAATCACAAAAGAGCAATTTGCTCCCTGAGCAGGTATGTTTTTGAAAGACTGAAAGAGAGCACGATTGCCAGGCTGTCTTCCCCAGACTTAGTGAGGATAAGAAGAATCTAAAATGATTTAAGAGAAAAGTATGGTGCTTAGCCAAGAGCCCTCCTACAAGCATGTTTGATACTAACCATCTAGAATATCAAAAGTTGCTGTCGTTTATTTATCAGGCTATATAAGAGAAAGCAAGAGAAATGAGACCAAAACAAATCAGAAAAGAAGAGATCCATGAATACCAGATTCACAGATAAAAATAAATTTTGCTATTAATATTGTATAATAACATTTTATTTTTTAACGTTTATTTTCAAGAGAGAGTGGGGGAGGGGGAGAGAGACAGAGAGAGAGACAAAGAATTCGAAGCAGGCTCTGTGCTGACAGCAGAGAACCCAACGTGGGGCTTGAACTCATGAACTGTGAGATCATGACCTGAGCCTAAGTCAGAGGCTGAGTTAACCGACTGAGCCACCAGGTGCCCCTATTATTTATTTATTTATTTTTTTAACATTTACTTATTTTTGAGAGACAGAGAGAGACAGCATGAGCAGGGGAGGGGAGCAGGGGAGGGGAGCAGGGGAGGGGCAAAGAGAGGGGGAGACACAGAATCTGAAGCAGGCTCCAGGCTCTGAGCTGTCACACAGAGCCCAGCGTGGGGCTCGAACTCACAAACTGCGAGATCATGACCTGAGCTGAAGTCGGACACTTAACCAACTGAGCCACCCAGGCACCCCTTATTTTTTTATTTTTTATTTTTTTAAGCAATCTCTCCACCCAACATGGGGCTCAAACTCACAACCCCAAGATCAGGAGTTGCATGCTCTACCAACTGAGCCAGCCAGGCACCCCTCATATATTAGGATTTTAAACAAAGACAATTGAGAAAAATAAAACTGATCCAGGTAGATATATGGACAAGTATGGACTCCCCATGCTAGAGGATATCAATAATGAAGCAAAAAAGTAATATTGATATGGACAATCAAAACTAAAGGAATTTTTGCCAAATAAAAAGGAAGTAAATAATTTTATCGTTTTTACTTTCCAAGTGGAAGAATCACATGACCAAAAATTCAAACAGCTAGACATTTTATACTTTCCTAAAGGGAACTTAAGTTCCAAGAGATTTGGCTTCTACTCACCCAGTGGTTACTCACAGAATATTAGAGCTGACCACAAGAAACCTTGAGAGGTCATTTTTTAAAAATGTACTTCCCTTATATCCATTAGTGTCCTTGTGACTCTGTGAAACACATATGTAAGTCTTCTGGAAGTAGCTGAGACAGTCTAAGAATCTTAGCTGTGCTAAGTCTTCAGATGGACTAACTGAATCCTTTTTTTTTCCCCTAAATTTGTTTGTTTGTTTAAGTAATCTCTACACCCAGCGTGGGGCTCAAACTCATGACCCTGAGATTAAGAGTTGTGCACTCTTCCAACTGAGCCAGCCAGGTGCCCTGGGACTAACTGAATCCCTAATAATTATCTCACATGAGTCCATCTTCCCTGGAGATAGAGAGCTCTAATCCCAAGGTCAGTGATACTAAAGTTAAGTGTATGCCCATCCTGCCTCATTTGTGAGGAAGCCTCAACATGATTATATGGATCCCTTCCAGGCAGAGCTCTTTGATCCTTATATCAGAGTCTCTAGAGTCCGGTCCAGCCAACCATACATTATCTTTGACACATCTCAGCTCAACAGTTGAAAACCATTCACTATTTTAATCCACCTTCCTGCCTTGACCACTAGTAGAGCAAAGGATTTTCAAAACAATCTAATTTCAAAGATCCGCCAAGTAGCACCAAAGTGAAACCACTGAATAAGCATAATAACCACTGAACCATCTTTCTAATGTTCACCATGCATTATAGGAAAGAAACACGGAAGGAGGTCTGGACAACAGGAATCATCTAGGAGAAAACAGATCTATTTCTAAAGCATGGAAGTGTACCCAAGATTAGCATACTTTACAGGGACAACAATGCTCATGAGAATTGAAATTAGGAAACACAAAAGAGAAATAAGGGGAAAGTGTTACTAAAAAACACAGTGGGTTTTCAGGTGGTTTCCTACCCCCTACCATCGGCCGAAGTGGGTGTCTGCACCACACTTGTCTGCTGTCCTGGCACCGGAGCTCTTGCACTGCTGATAAGAAGATCAAATTTGGTGCTTCTGCAGGTATTGGAGCAAACCTTGTCGTGTTGGTAAAAATCAATCTGTCCGGAGTCCATCATTTTCCTGTGCAAAGGGAGACAAGAAGTATCAGTTCAGCCTGCACTTCATCTAGATGGAACTAGGCCTCTGGGACAAAGAGGGACAAAGTTGCTGAGTCTACTCTATAGATTAGCATTAAGTCATTAGGTTGCAAAAATTCTAATTGGGATTATAATTTTCATTGGTCCCACCCACATTCCTAGTCTGCTCATTATGAGTATTCTCTCATTTCCCATTATCACCAAGCTTTAGGTCCACACTCCTGACAACAGCCGAGTTTCCCCATAGAATCTCATTGAAACCAAACCCAAAAGGGAAAAGACTAGTTCATATCCCAGCACAACTGAGAAATGCTACAGGGGAATAAGAATTTTGTGATGAGATTCTGATGTATTAGTATTCCTAGACCAGCAAGATCTGTTGCTACTTTTGGAGACATAAAACTTCAGCAATTACTTTCCTTAAAAAAAAAGGTAGCAACTCTCCTATAAACACAGAGCAAAGATGGATAGCAACTCTCCTATAAATACAGAGCAAAGTTGATTATACTAAACCCTACTATAAATTGCCCTTATAACTGGATTCACAAGAGATTGTTATTATAGGCTATGAACAAACCCATGGGGTATTTTAATTATAGTATACTCTATGTTATAACATGACTTGGCTTTCACTAAAGATCTTTCAAGCATTCTAATTCCTTTTTACATTTGGGGAAAGTTGGCATGTGCTTGTTTTTTTGGGCAAAAAAGAACCGGCCAAGAACAACAAAAATAAAAGTTAAAAGTATTCCTTCCCAATTTCCTTCAACCACTGATTTCTGCATACAAATCATCTGTAATGAAAATTTTTTTAATGTGTCTCTATTAAAATAATATTTGAAGAAAAAATTAACATTTTCTGTGGAAAATACAGAAAACTATAAAGAAAACAACTGCCATTTAAAGAATCCAACAACACAGAGATAACTAACATTTTGGCATATTTTCTTCTACTAAAGTTTACATACATAGGTGTCTAGGTTTTTTTGTTTTTGTTTTTATTGAGAGAGAGAGTAAGCATGCATGTGAGCAGGGAAAGGGTAGAGAGGGAGAAAGAGAACCTCAAGCAGTCTCCACACTGTCAGCAGGGAGCCCCACCTGGGGCTTGATCCCATGAACTGAGATCATGACCTGAGCCGAAATCAAGAGTCAGACGTTTGACCGACTGAGCGTCCCCATACGTGTGTTTTTTAACACAACTAAAATCACATTAATTGTGATTAAACACACATATGTGTCATCACATTGTTTAATCAATTGCGTGTGTGTGTAGACACACACATACACACACACACACTTTTTTAAGTAATCTCTACACCCAGGGTGGGGCTTGAACTCACAACCCTGAGATCAAGAGTCACAGGTTCCACTGACTGAGCCAGCCAGGTGCCCCCAATGCTATGTTTTGTTTTCTTTCTTTCATTACATCATAAGCAGTTTTCCATGTAAAAACTCTTCAGAAATATTTTATTTTATTTTTTTTTAATTTTTTTTTAATATTTATTTATTTTTGAGACAGAGAGAGACAGAGCATGAATGGGGGAGGGGCAGAGAGAGAGGGAGACACAGAATCGGAAGCAGGCTCCAGGCTCTAAGCCATCAGCCCAGAGCCCGACGCGGGGCTTGAACTCACGAACCGCGAGATCGTGACCTGAGCCGAAGTCGGACGCTCAACCGACTGAGCCACCCAGGCGCCCCATCTTCAGAAATATTTTAATGACCCAGGGGCACCTGGGTCAGTGGAGCATGGAACTCTTGATCTTGGGGGTTGTGAGTTGGAGCCCCAGGTTGGGTGAGGAGATTACTTAAAAGTAAAATCTTAATTAAGAGGTGCCTAGGGGGCGCCTGGGTGGCTCAGTTGGATAAACATCTGACTTTGGCTCAGGTCATGATCTCACAGTTTGTGGGTTCAAGCCCCATGTCAGGTTCTGTGTTGACAGCTTGGAGCCTGGAGCCTGGAGTCTGCTTTGGAGTCTGTGTCTTCCTCTCTCTCTCTGCTCCTCCCCCACTAATGCTCTCTCTCTCTGTCTCAAAAATAAATAAATATTAAAAAAAAAAAAAAAAATTAAGAGGTGCCTGGGTGGCTCAGTTGGTTGAGTGGCAGACTCTTGATTTTGGCTCCTGGGGATGGAGCCCCGCACTGGGTTCTGCACTGAGTGCAGAGCCTACTTGGGATTCTCTCTACCTCTGCCCCTTCCCCCACCCCCACTTGCTCACTCGCTCTCAAAAAAAAAAAAAAAAAAAAAAAAAAATTAGGGGCACCTGGGTGGCTCAGTTGGTTAAGCGTCCAACTTTGGCTCAGGTCATGATCTCACAGTTCATGAGTTCAAGCCGCACATCAGGCTCTGTGCTGACAGCTCAGAACCTAGAGCTTGCTTTGGATTCTGTGTCTCCCTCTCTCTCTGCCCCTCCCCTGCTTGAACTCTGTCTCTCTCTCAAAAATAAACGTTAAAAAAATTTTTTTAATTAAATTAAATTTAAAAATAAATAAAATTTTGGGGCACCTGGATGGCTCAGTTGGTTAAGTGCCTGACTTCAGCTCAGGCCATGATTTCATGCTTCGTGAGTTCAAGTCCCACATTGGGCTCTACACCGACAGTGCAAAGCCTGCTTGGGATTCTCTTTCTCCCTTTCCCTCTGCCCCTCCCCCACTCACTCTCTCAAAATAAATAATAAACTTAAAAATAAACAAATAAAGTAAAATCTTTTAAAAAATGACCTCAGGGTGCCTGGGTGGCTCAGTTGGTTAAGCGACTGACTTCGGCTAAAGTCATGATCTCGCAGTTCATGGGTTCGAGCCCTGCATCGGGCTCTGTGCTGACAAATCAGAGCCTGGAACCTGCTTCAGATTCTGCGTCTCCCTCTCTCTCTCTCTCTGCCCCTCCCCCACTCGTGTTCTCAGAAATGAACATTAAAAAAATTTTTTTTTAATAACCTCATTTTTTAATGACATCATAATATCTCATAGTATATACTCATATATATTTAGATGAGCCACAAGTTTACTTTAGATATACCTTGAATATATATTAAAGCAGACTATAACTTTCAACATAATAAATAACGTTGCAATGAACATTTTTTTAAAATATTTTTGACCTTTATTTATTTTTAGTGACAGAGAGAGACAGAGCATGAGCAGGAGAGGGGCAGACAGAAGGAGACACAGAATCCAAAGCAGGCTCCAGGCTCTGAGCTGTCAGCACAGAGCCCGATGCAGGGCTCGAACGCACAAAGTGTGAGATATGACCTGAGCTGAAGTCGGATGCTCAACCAACTGAGTCACCCATGGGCCCCTGCAATGAACATTTTTATGCCTGAATCTCTACAAGCACTATAGATTTTTCTTAGGACAGATTCCTTAAAAAGAATTAAAGACAGGGGCACCTGGATGGCTCAGTCAGTTGAGTGGTGCCTGGACAGCTCAGTCAGTTGAGTGACCAACTTCAGCTCAGGTCATGATCTCATGGTTCATGAGTTCAAGCTCCGCATTGGGCTCTCTGCTTGTCAGCATAGAGCCCACCCCACTTTGCTTTGGATCCTCTGTCTGTCACACTATCTGCCCCTCCTCCACTCAAGCTCTCTCTCTCAAAAATAAATAAACATTAATTTAAAAAAAAATTAAAGATAAAGAGTAAGATGTTCTCAAAGCTGTTGATACATGTTCTGTGGGGCACTTTCCATTCTTGACCACAATTTAAAATTTCCTATCAGTAAGTGAGTGCTCAAGAATTACCAAATAATGTTAATCTTCACGGGGGGTGGGGGGATTGCAATAATAAATTTGCTGTATAAAGAGATGGGGGTGATGGTATTACACATCCTTTTTTTGTTTTTTACTTTTTTTTAAATGTTTACTTATTAATTTTGAGAGAGAGGGAGGAGAGACAGAGAGAGCACGCACACGGGGGAGGGGCAGAGAGTAAAGGAGAGAATCCCAAGCAGGCTCCATGCTGTCAGCACAGAGCCCAACAAGGGGCTCAAACTCATGAACTGTGAGATCATGACCTGAGCCGAGATCAAGAGTCCAATGCTTAACTGACTGAGCCACCCAGGTGCTCCTAATTTTATTTTCATGTTTATTTATTTATTTTGAAAGAGAAAAAGAACCTGAATGGGGGCGAGGTAGAGAGAGATAGAGAGAGATTTCAGAAACCTCAAGCAGGTTCTGTGCTGTCAGCGCAGAGCCCAATGTGGGGCTTGAGCTCACCAACCATGAGATCCTGATCTGAGCTCAAATCAAGAGTCAGACACTCAAGTGACTCAGCTACACAGGTGCCCCATTTTTTAAAAATAAGGCTTCATGCCCAGCATGGAGCCCAACATGGGGAGTGAACTCACACACTAAGATCAAGACCTGAGCAGAGATCAAGAATCGGATGCTTAACTGACTGGGCCACCCCGGCATCTCAAGGGCATTACACAGTCTGAAGTTTATTTCTGTGGTTCAATGATGGCAAAGACTGCATTCACTAAGCATGACTGTTACTTATCAACAGCACCCTCCATTTTACCATATTATACCAGAACTTGTCAGCCTACACTTTTCCATGGTCATCATGCTTCCTCAGCACCAGGCTTAGCTCTGCCTGCCCTTGGTGATCTCAAGTAGGACTGTCATCTACTCCCAAACTTCTCTGTCCAGAAAGGATCCTAACATCCTGACATTAGAAAAAATTTGCCTTAAATGCTGGGAAGAATTAATTTAATTCAATCTTCCTTTTCTTACAGGGATTTTAAGAACAAGCTGGGGTGCCTGGGTGGCTTAGTCGATTGAGCATCCAACTGTTGGTTTCAGTTCAGGTCATTATCTCATGGTTCATGGGTTCAAGCCCCATATCAGGCTTTGTGCTGACAGTGCGGAACCTGCTTAGGATTCTCTCTCTCTCTCTTTTGCTCTCTGCCCCTCCCCTGCTTGTACTCTCTCTGTTTCAAAATACATAAATAAACTTAAAAAAAAATGAAGAACAAACTGATGAAAGTCAATACATGGGTTGCTCAAGCCAATTCTTCAGAGAAATAAAAATTTCAAACTGAAGAGAAAATATGGAATTATCTATATTCTACCATGATTAAGTGCCCCAAAGTCAGTTGAAAGGTATGTGTTTATTTTTTTAAATTTTTTAATTTTTTAAAGTAATCTAGTAAATTAAAAAAACAAACAAACAAACAAAAAGTAATCTCTGTACTCAACGTGAAGCTCTGAGATCAAGAGGTGCACACTCTTCTGACTGAGCCTGCCAGGCACCCTGGTGTGTGCTTGTTAAAAGCTCACCTGAGCATGATTCCACCCAGACGAATGGCTCTCTTCCAGTCCTTTAGGGTAGACTTGCCAGCCAGATGAACAAAATGCTTGGGGCTGATCAACTGATCATTGAACTAAAGGAAAAGGAAAAAATCCAAAATAAATCAAGGTCAACTGACGCAGGCCAAGAGGGAAAGAAAGGTAACTCTACTTGTTACATACGAAAAGTGCCCAGATGGCATCTTAAGTCATAGCCTTGTATCTTCCAGCCTTCTGCCCTGTTGTGCCAGAGAAGATGACCCTTCCCTGGGCATAGTGCCCTGTCTTGGTACAAAGCTACAGAAGACACGAGGATGATCAGAGATTAATATACTGATTAACATCTGAAATCCATTTATGCCCTAAATCAGGTACTTGGGTTCAATGTTGCAAAGGCTGTTTAAATAAACTGAAATAACCTACCTAGCCCTAATGACAAGATTCAAGATATGGTGGAAAGACTAGCATAGAAACCATTATCACTGCAGAGCTTCAAAATTCTGCAATCCTTCATGATTCTAGGATGATACCAAAGGTGGTGGGTGACTACTATCTATGGGTACCGTCGTGACTACCACTGGGGACAGAATAAGCAATTATTTCCACATTGTGCTCTCCTGAAAATTTATTTTTATCAGTGATAAATTTCAATAACCTCTACCATAATGCACCCTTGTGTAAGGCATTTTACACATATTATCTCATTTCATGTGCTAGCAACCTTATAATATGTGTGTGTGTTGTGCGTATGATTATTCGTATTTTAACATACGAGCCTCTGAAATATTAAATAACTTATTCAAGGTCACCTAGCTAGTCAGTCATAGAGATGGGACTTCATTCATTCATTCATTCATTCAACAAATATTTATTGATAAATATACCAAACATCATTCTAGGTGCTGGGGATACACTGATAAACAAGACAAACGAGTTCTCAGCTCTTATAGATCTTGTATTCTGCATGGAACTTGAATCCAAGTCAATTTCCCTCCAAAGTCCTTAATTTTTTCTACCGTGACAGCACGGGACTACAGCCACAAAACTGAAAACACTGATACGGTAGACGAGAGAGAAGAGGTACTGAAACTATACTCTTTGAAAACAAGGGGCCCCAAAACAGGCCCCAGCAAGGAGAAAAGACAATTACCTTGACACATTTCACATTTATTCCTGGACATACAAACTTCTTCCAGAGGAGAATGGCTTTGCTCTCCCCACAAGTTATGGGGTAAGCAATTTCCATATCCTCATTTGCTTCTATAGTGCTTGCATCTGAAAACGGAAAAAAAATATCAATTATTTATTGAACACTTTTCCCCCAAAAGCTTAATTCAAAATCTCTAGTTTCCTGGTTCCTCTAAGGAGCTAACAGTTCACGTTGGCTGGTATTGTTTAGGAATCTTCTGCAAGAAGTTTGGCATACCAGCTTTCTTACCAAGCTCACACTATGTGTCAGACACTGTCCTATGTGCTTCTATATGCTTAATCTTATTTAGTTCTTACAACAATCCTGTGAGGCAGTGATTGTTTCCTATGTAGGCATGTGGGACTTGGAAAGGTGAAGTGACCTTCCCAAGGACACACAGCTAAGAAGTGAGAAAACAGGATTTAAAATCTGGTTTGCCTAATTTCAAAGTTTGTTTGTTTTTTCAGTTTCTTTCCACTGATTGCCTTCCAATCAACACCTGATAAGTCCTCATCAGCAACTTCTCTAATGACAGGATCAACCTTGAGGCTCCAATTTCTTTGTGGAATTTTTGTAGATAAAAAAATGTTTTCAGCACCCTAGCAAATTGATGTTAAACAATCAACTGACAGCCCTAGCATCTTAGTGGTATCTCTAGATGCGCCATCAAATCGATGGCTGCAGCATTGTGGGGCATACTGGGTATGGGAGGGGGGACATAAGGCATAAAAGGCAACAAATTTCAACCACGGAAGCTAGGGTCAAAGGCGAGAAAGTAACGAAAGACTTACCAATCCCTTCTTCAATTTTGTGAATCGTGTGAGTTTCTACTGCCACGACTGCCGTGTTGTTCTCGGACCCAGGTTCATAAATCCTGTTGTAAAAGTGTCCATCGATAAACAAACTACATAAATCATGAAAAAATTAATATTCACAGCATGGAGTTAAGAAATTTCTTATAATCTATCTCAAAAGGAATAAAATAAATACACTTTACAACACTATGTTAGTACTTTGACTAGTTCCCCACTGTATTTACATTCCAAGCTGCCGAGGACAGCTTAGCAGCCACTACCATGCACAAGAATCAACAACTTTCCTCACCTCAAAGCCAAGTTCCTCTTGTTACTGTCTTTACATCAGACTTTTCCCTTCCTAAATTTAAACACTTCTGACATAAAATGTTGCTTCAATTATAAGACTAAGTCATATTATAGAATTATCCTAGCAAGATTAAAAAGTAATACTGTTGGACAGTTCAAGACAGGAAGAACCCATTGACCTACTCAAGTTGATGTCCTTTGTTGGAATCTAGACACTTCAGTCTTTTTTAGCACTTCTGCATTTTTCAAAGACTCATAACCAAACTATTGACATGAGCAGAGCCTAGTTAAAAACTATGCCCAAAGTAACTAGCATTAATTAGAGATACCACCTCAGGGAAAGTCTCTAAATGTCTCTACCTTCTAAGAAATGTGCTCAAATAACCTAATAAAATACACTGATGACCTCTGTTTAATTTTTATAATAAACTTAATGCATTAACTATTGCATCTTGTTTGAAAGCACTGCCTGAATAATACCCCTTGTATCAGTGATCACCCACCCCCACGGTGACACCTTTAGCACAGACCTCTCCTCTAAATTTCACACCAGGATATAATTAACTGCTAAATGAATAAATACATTTGGATGTACCACAGGACTTTGTGGAATTCATTATGTCTAAAATAACCAAGTTCTCTTTCCTCTCCCAAACCACTCTTCTATTCTCTATCTTTCTTAATGGCACCTCCTAGCATTCTATAGCCTAAGACAGAAGCCTGGGAATTTCATCAGATTTCTCCCTCCTCCTCCTCCTCACCTCCCACATACTCAGCCACCAAATCCTACCAGATGTATCTCCTTAACACCAGCCAGCTTCCCTGTCTCTTTTTCCACTTCTACTGCCTTAATTTAGGCTGCATCATCTCTAGTCTGAACTAGTCTCCTTGCATCCACCTGATCTTCTATATTCCTACCAGAGTGATCACAGAAATCCCTTCGGAAAACCCTTCAAGAACCCTCTACTTGCTATTATAATAAAGCCCCAAATCCTTAATAGGATATTTAAGTTGCTCTAAGATCTGGCCCCTGGTTTCAGCTCTCCCTAAACCTCACCTTATAATCCAAGCCCCACTCATACCAAATTATTTGTGGTTTTCAGAACTGTCATGTTCTTTTATACCTTCTATCTTTGTTCTTATTTCCTGCTTTCCCCAGAACATGCTTCCCAATCTATTTGTGTATTTGTGGGGTTTTTAAAAAGAGTTTATTTATTTATTTATTATTTTAATTTTTATTTATTGTGAGAGATAAGGAGAGCACACATGAGTGGGGAAAGGGGTAGAGAAAATCCCAAGTAGGCTACATGCTGTCACCACAGAGCCGACACAGGGCTCGATCCTGTGAGCTGTGAGATCATGACTTGAGCCGAAATCAAGAGTCAGAAGCTCAACTGACTGAGCCACCTAGGTGCCCCAAGATTTTATTTTTAAGTAATCTCTACACCCAACATGGGGCTTGAACTTACAACCCTAAGATCAAGAATTGCATGTTCTACTCACTGAGGCTGCAAGGTGCCCATCTATTTGCTTTGTAGTCAGTAGCCTCTATGATGCTTTTCCTTCCATATCAGTCCCTCCAGTATAATCACCTACTTCCTTCTTTTGACCCAACTGTACTTTACTCCTTTGTTACAACACATATAACACTTCATATTATATGTTTGTTTACCTGTCTGCCTTCCCTTGGGCATGGTCTAAGAGGTCCCTGAGAGCAGAGATTATGTCTTATTTACTTATTCAATTTTGTATGTCTACTGTGTCAAATACTAACTGGAACACGACAAAGCACCCAATAAGTGGTTGGTTGGTGAATGAGGATTATGATAAACATGAATAATCACTGCTTCAAATAAGTTCAGTAAACACACTCTAAATTGACCAATATGTGCAAAAATCCTTTTTTTTTTTTCCTTAGGGTGAAATTCTTGGGGTGCCTGAGTAGCTCAGTCAGTTAAGTGGCTGACTCTTGATTTCGGCTCAGGTCATGATTTCATGGTTCATGATTTGGACACCCACATCAGGCTCTGCACTGATGGCATGGAGCCTGCTTGGGATTGTCACTCTCTCCCTCTCTCTGCCTCTTCCCTGCCATGCTCTCTCTCTCTCCCTCAAAATAAATAAACTTAAAAAAAAAAAAAAAGAAATTCTTATTTATACATAATTTCAACAACCAGTGAATTGCACTTGTAGTGGGAAGTAGGGGCACAGTCTATATTTTTATGAGTAAACAAGGTTTTATCGAGAAAAAATTTCTAGGGCACCTGAGTGGCTCAGTTGGTTAAATGTCTAACTCTTGATTTTGGCTCAGGTCATGATCTCACAGTGTGTGAGACTGAGCCCCACATCAGCCTTTGTGCTGACAGCATGGAGCCTGCTTGGGATTCTCATTCTCTCTCTCTCTCTCTCTCTCTCTCTCTCTTTCTGTCCCTCCCCATCTTGCTCGCATGCATACACACTCTCTCTCTCAAAATAAACTTTAAAAAAAAAAAGAAAAAGAAAAAATTTCCTAAAGCAACTCAGAATAGTAATGGATTTAGCTTAATTCTCTATATCTACTACAACTATAGTAAAAAATCATAAAATATGTTGAAATTTTAAGGGACTGTAAGATAGTGACATGCCTAGTGAATCACCAAAGGGAGGTAAAATTATGTTTACTAGAGATTTAAAATTAAGTCTGCATCATTGTATTCTAATTCTCTGAAAACCCACATATAGTTAAGTTCTTTTTTTTTTTTTAATTTTTTAAATGTTTATTTATTTTTGAGAGACAGAGACAGAGCACAGGCGGGGGAGGGGCAGAGAGAGAGAGAGGGAGACACAGAATCCAAAGCAGGCTCCAGGCTCCGAGCTGTAAGCACAGAGCACAATGCGGAACTCGAATCCACAAACTGTGAAATCATGACCTGTGCCAAAGTCAGATGCTTAACCAATTGAGCCATGCAGGCGCCCCTATAGTTAAGTTTTTTTTATCCAGAATGTTAAGGGAAGAAATTCTGATTAACTGAACGTTAGATTAAGATTATTACATAAACTAAGTGGTACCTTACTGATTTGAAAGAGCTTATAATATAGGCTTTAAACTTTCTGCTAGAGAGGGAGAGAGGGATCTGAGCATGAAAGGGAAAGTAGGGCCAATACTCTTCAAACTGAACTATTCCAATACATTTGGATTGAATGTCCTCTACAGGAGAAAAAAAAAGCTAGTCAGGACGCTCAGTAAATTTACGTAGTACACTAAAATCACCAGTCCCTGGTGATGTTAAAAACTATTATGAATCCATACAAAACAGATGAACATAAGGGAAGGGAAGCAAAAATAATATAAAAACAGGGAGGGGGACAAAACATAAAAGAGTCTTAAATATGGAGAATAAACTGAGGGTTACTGGAGGGGTTGTGGGAGGGGGGATGGGCTAAATGGGTAAGGGGCACTAAGGACTCTACTCCTGAAATCATTGTTGCACTATATGCTAACTTGGATGTAAATTAAAAAATTAAATTAAATTAAAAAAAAAAACTATTATGAATCCAAAATGAATTGGACAGCCAAGAACAATGAAGGAATCATAGTACCTTCACTCCCCTTGATAACTTTTTTTTTTAAACTAAGCTCTATGCCCAACGTGGGGCTTGAACTCACAACCCTGAGACCAAGAACTATGTGCTCTACCAACTGTGCCAGCCAGGTACCCCCTGCTCCCACAACTTTTTGAGTGTAAGAAATTATATTTGAAAAAGTTAATAGCCATTTTATTTTTTTTAGAGAAAGCACATGCTGAACAAATCTTCTATGCTGAAAATCTCCTAGGATTAAAAGCCTTCTAGATACCTTAGTATCTATATTAAAAAAATAATAATAGAGTTAAATATGGACATATTTTAAAGCCAATCTAGTGTTATTATGAAAGTGTCATAAAAAAAAGTGTCATCTTATTCAGTATGTCAGATTCTATGTATTTATATCAAGAGAACATTACCAGACACTCTACTTTTGCTTGATAATGTATTCCTGGAAACATGTATATAATGCATACTTGAAAAAGTATAAAATATCATATATGTAAAAGTTAAAAAAGACATACAAGAGGAGTTCTATATACTGAAATCTAAAAATATTTATAGAGGGGTGCCTGGGTGGCTCAGTCAATTAGGTAACCAATTTTGGCTCAGGTCATGATCTTGCAGTTCGAAAGTTCGAGCCCTGTATTGGGCTCTGTGCTGACAGCTCAGAGCTCAGAGCCTGTCTGAGATTCTGTGTCTCCCTCTCTCTCTACCCTTCCCCAGCTTGCGCTCTGCCTCTCTCTCTCAAAAATAAACAGTAAAAAACATTTATAGAAAATCTCTATTTTTTGCCTTTTGAATATCTTTTCCAATTTATTCCCAGCAATTCATACATGTTCTTTGATCGTTTCTTTCCCTCATGGTTGAATCTGTAGCCAATCAGGTTATGTGTGACTGAGGCTAAAGACCTCATGATCTCTATCTTTGTCTCAACAGTATTAAATTGATGAGGCTTATACCTTTTTTTTGGGTGGGGAGTATAGCTGACATATAGTATTACACTAGTTTCACTGTGTACAACAAAATGGATTCGACAAATTTATACATTATGCTGCCTGCCACAAATGTACCTACCATCTGTCCGTATACATCCCTGTTACAATTATCACTGACTATATTCCTTAATGCGGTCCCTTTTATAATGTGACTTATTCATTCCCTAGTGGAAACCTCTATTTCACACCTGCACTTCTTATCACTAGTATCAACATTTCTGTTCTCTGCTAAAATGCAACAAAATATCCAAATAATTAAAAAACACAGGGCCCCTGGCTGACTCAATCCGTAGAACCTAGGACTCTCAATCTTGGGGTTGTGAGTTCAAGCCCCACATTGGGCTCAGAGATTACTTAAAAATAAATTAATTTTAAAAAATATAACTAGAGAAATCAATTAAACATTGATTGGCAGGCATCTCAAAATGCAGAACCTGAAAATGTAGCACTAGCTTATATGGTAAATTCAGTGTAAACAGTAGGTTGGTGGGGGGGGGGGGGCGCGCCTGGGTGGCTCAGTCGGTTGAGTATCCGACCAACTTCAGCTCAGTTCATGATCTCGCAGCTTCTGAGTTCGAGCCCCGCGTCAGGCTCTGTGTTGACAGCTCGGAGCCTGGAGCCTGCTTCAGATTCTGTGCCTCCCTCTCTCTCTGCCCCAACCCACTCGCATTCTGTCTCTGTCTGTCTCAAAAAAAAATAAACATTTTTAAAAAATTAAAACAAAACAAAACAAAAAAAACCCCAGTAGGTTGGGGAGTCCATATGTAGTACAAAGATGTCTAATCAGGCAACGAGAATTTTCCCGAAAAGACAATGCCATTTGGAAAATTAAAAAAGACATATACACACACAAAATAAGTGGAACTAATCTTCAAAATAATTAAGTCTCTAAGTAGCTGAGAAGCATTTTCTGTCTCCAGAAGGGATAGGAAAGTGACAACTGGAGCACTTTAGAAAAGATAGAAGAAACAATGATTCCAGGAGAAAATAAAGCTGCCATGCACAAAAGAATCTTCCTCATGTTACCGTTCCTCAAAGGGTAACAACTACAAGTGTGTGTGTGTGTATGTAACAAATGAAATCCCAAACAAGTGATTTGGAATAAGTATGCATAATCTTTTGGTGCCACTTAATTGATTAAAATTTTTAATCACTTTATCCATTATATGTCAATACTTATTATTATTATTTAAAGATTTTATTTTTTTAAGTAAGCTCTACTCCCAAAGCGGGGCTTGGACTCACAACCCTGAATAAAGAGTCACATGCTCCACTTACTAAGCCAGCCAGGTGCCCCTGTCAGTAATTATTTATATCAACTTTCCCTTACAGATCTTAAAATATTTCCTTCAATATTCAGAAATGTCAGCAAACTATGGAGATATATATATATATATATATATTTAAATGTTTATTTTTGAAAGAGAGAGAGAGAGGGAAAGAGAGAGAGTGCATGCTAGTGGGGGAGGGGCAGAGAGAGAGGGAAACAGAGGATTCAAAGCAGGCTGTTTGCTGACAGCAGAAAGCCCAATGCAGGACTAGAACTCATGAACCTCAAGACTATGACCTGAGCCTAAGCCAGACGCTTAACTGACTGGGTCACCCAGGCACCTGATGAAATTTCTTACACTAAAAAGTTTTTTATGTTACCAAGAGAGAGGTTAACTATCTTTCTCCAGAAGTGTTTAAGACAAGGTACATTACTTAGTAGATTGGGATTGGATTATGTGTTTGCCCAAGAACATTTCTTTTTCTTTTTGTAAGTAATCTCTACACCCAACATTGGGCTTGAACTCAAGACCCTGAGATCAAGAGTGGCACACGCCACTGACTGAGCTGGCTAGGCACCCCAAGAACATTTCTAATCCTATGAAGAATGTTTTATACATTCCTCAAGATAAAATAACTCTCTCTCCCTTCTCTCTGTAGATCTAATTCTTATTTAACCTTCAAGACCATTTAAAAATCTTATCTCTTCTTTCAAATTCATAGTGATCCTCTGAATTCAAGCTACTTTCTAACCATGACACTCAGCACTTCTTAGATTTTGCCATGTAAGTGACCTCTTTATTTACATATATGTATTTTTGGTTTGTACAACTAGACTGCAAGCTCCATGATGGTGGGAACCATGTGCTATATTTCTTCCAACACTTTGTAATATATCGTATAATAGTAGGTGGTCAATAAGTATTATTTGATTAACTAAGCTTGATTAATCTGTCCATCCTTTAGGGTCCAGATCCCTTCTGGTAGGAAAAGTTTTGCAGTTGCCTTGCCTAATCTCCTCTGACTCTAACTACACTGTCTTTCGGTAAACATGTATCAAGTCCCTATGCTAAACTGTGTGGATAAATAAGAAGAGGGAGCTATGTAACTTACCCTCAAAGAGCTTACAGTGGAGAAGAGGGAGAGAGACAAAGACACAGTTTACTGTTGTAATAAGTATTAAAATAATAGACCACGCGATACATTATAAATACGTTCTGAAAGATTGATGCTAAATGTTCCATTGTGCTAAGCAACCATAAAGTTAAAATTTCCCCACTCTTTAAACCTCCCAAATTTTTCAGACTACCCAAATCTTTGGTTACTTACCCTTGCTGCACAGGCTGTAACTGCAAGATCACTTGGGTTTTAGTGTCTTCAGGGTTCTCCCCTTCATTTCCTTCAGTGGGAACCACAACCACATCCCCCACTGGAACACTTACTTCTGCATTAGCCATCTTTCACATGAAGTCAGATAGCTGGGCTGTTGTCAGAAACAAGAAGCATCAGTGACTGTCTGGTTTTGAAAAGATAGAAACCCTAGGAAAGGAACATCAGGATAATTAAGACTACCCATTCTAAGATCAGGGTCCTCTGAAAAGGATGGGAACTGTGAGAAGCGGCTGACAGGCTCTGATCTTTCCAGACATACTTTCGTACTCACTTACTGATTTAGGTTTTCTTAGTATATGTGATTCACCCAGTGCTGTGCTGGAGCCTGCTCCTGAGAACCAATTGTGCACATCTCTTCCCAAATCTGAGTTTAGTGACAGCAAGTTGGTAGCTTGAAATCAGTGATGCTGGGAGTACATACACCACAGAAATTGGCAAGCACTACAAATCAGGGTTTGTTTTTTTTTTTTTTCTGGAGAATTGATTTATAGCACACCACTAGTTCCAACCCCATCAGTAAACTCCTAGAAAGTTAGAAATCACCTTTTCTTTGCAACCAGCCATTGTGCTTCACCAAGCACTCTGTACTTTGTGAGCACTTCATAAGTATCTGCTAACTGAAACTGTACAGGAAGAAAAATGACTTGTATTGTGTGGTTGTTTAATAAATACTGAATCCAACTGTATGACCTCTAGAAGTTTCTTACTACCTCTTTGCCTCATACTGAATGACGAGATGATCTTGCTTGACATCTCCCTTGCAGACTTGTTGGGGAAACCAGTGTCCAACACCATGTGCTCCTCAACTCTAACATAACTCAAAGCATCATCCCAATTTTTTTTAAGTTTATTTATTTTTGAGATAGAGAAAGTAGGGGAGGGGCAGAGAGGAAGAGAGAAAGAATCTTAAACAGGCTCCTCAATGTCAGCACGATGTGGAGCTCAATCTCACAAACTGTGAGATCATGACCTGTGCAGACCATGACCTGAGCCAAAAATCAAGGGACAGCCGCTTAACCAACCGAGCCACCCAGGCGTCCCAGCATCATCCCAATTTTAATGAAAACTCAGAGGGCCCCAGAATATTCTGCAGTAGTTAGTCCTCACAGTTGTAAAGAAGGGAGTCACTAAAAAGAGTACAGGTAAGAGCACTGTGTTTACTTTCACGTGTAGGGACACGGTGGACACACATTTGAATATGTGACTGATAATCAGACAACTGAATCCACATCGTGGCTCATATTTGCCTATAATATGCATACTTAAGCACAGCAAGCAAAGTCTCCCTCATTTGGCCCCAAAATATTCTTCCCGTTTTATCTGCAACTGTAATTCCCTGAGAATCTGAAGTGCCAGCCAACCCAGCCTCTGCCCGTGCTCTGAACAGACAACATGTACCTTCAGGATTTTAGACCTTTGTTATTCCTTAAGCCCAAACTCTCTTCTCCCTCATCTCAGTCTCCCTTCAAGGCCCAGTTCAAAGCCCGCTCCTCCACAGAGGCCCTGCCAAGCCATTTTCTTTTCTACAGTCCCCCAACACTTCACATGTAGCTTTCCTCTAGTGGTTATCACACTGTGCTCTGTATTGTCGTTAACTGAACAGACCTCTATCTCCATAACTGCACTATACTCTCTATGAGGGCTGGTGCTGCTTCTCTAAACAGCTGGTCTCCACAGCCCTGATCATCATGGCACTGACATGTTGGTTCAATCAATTTTTGTTTGTATATAATCTAGTTAAAATTGCTCGTAGCAGACTTATGCTTCTGCCTTTTGTGATTCTCACATTCAAAAAATTCCTGAATTCTCTACCACCTGTACCCAAAAGCCTCTTATAATTTATCTTGTAAGCACCTTAAACTGAACTCACGTTCTCTCACAAACCTGCTCTTGTTTCCCTCCTCAGTAAATGGCACTATCCTCCACCCATTTTCTCAAGCCAGAAACTAAGGAGTTATTTTTCATTCTTCTCTTTATAAAATCTAATCAACTACCAAATCCTATCCATTCTATCATCTATATTTCTCTTTTAACCATCCCCCATTCTCCATCTGTGCTGCCACCATATTCTGAGCCACACACTACCACTTGAATTTTTGCAGCTGCTTCGCATCAGTATCCTTATCTCTGATCTTGCTCTCCACTCTATGATCTACAGAGCAGACAAAGTGATCTTACTAAAGGCCACAAGCCATTTCCCCATTTCAGAATCCTTCAGAGGATTCCCTTTGCTATTAAAGTGCAAGCATCTTAACAGTGCTTATAGAATCCTCCAAATCTGTCCCATCTACGCTGCTAACCTCATTTCTCATAGTTCTTCCTCTCACATTGTGGTCTCCTGTCATTGAATTTTTTTTTTTATGTTTATTTGTTTTTGAGAGAGAGAGAGACAGAGTGCAAGTGGGGGAGAGGAAGACACAGAATCCAAAGCAGGCTCCAGGCTCTGAGCTGTTTGCTAGCACAGAGCCCGACGCGGGGCTCGAACCCATGAACTGCAAGATCATGACCTGAGCCGAAGTTGAACACTCAACTGACTGAGCAGATGCCCCCCCACACACACTTTTTTTTTTTCAATTTCTCAAACATGCCATATTTCCTCACCTGAGCCTTCACGCTTGTTTCCTCTACCTAGAATTCTCTTTCCCTTCCTTTTTGGCTAGTCACTGCTAAACTTTTATAACTTATTTAAAACATTACTTCCTGGGGCACCCGGCTGGCTCAGTTGCTAGAGCAAGAGACTCCGGATGTCAGAATCGTGAGTTCAAGCCCCACATTGAGTTTACTTTAAATAAATAAATAACTTCCTTAGGGAGGCCTGTGACTTCCTTGACTAGATGTGAGATTGTGTTCTTAGTACCTACAGCACCCCTGTCATAACCATCATCCCACTTTGTCAACCTCTCCCCACCAGACTATATCCTGGGAGAGCAAGGATTGCCTTTGTTTTTCAACGGCTCCCCTACTCTTAGCTCAGTACCCATGACACAGGAGTACAATAACCAGTTTTCAAATATCAGACTACTATTTACAAAACTGTCTACTTTGGATATGAAAAGGAAGAGTACCTGCTCTTCAGGAACTAAACAAGGGAAAGAGATGCATACTAGAGAAAAAAATTAATTGTAAGATATTACAGTACACTATCTGAACTTCTATAATTTAAAGGTTTAAAACTAGGGATAAAAAACAGAATCAATGAGGGGCGCCTGGGTGGCTCAGTTGGTTAGGCACCCCACTTCGGCTCAGGTCATGATCTTGCAGTTCGTGGGTTCGAGTCCCGCATCAGGTTCTGTGCTGACAGCTCAGAGCCTGGACCCTGTTTCAGATTCTGTATCTCCCTCTCTCTCTGCCTCTCCCCTGCTCACACACTGTCTCTCTCTGTCTCAAAAATAAATAAACATTAAAAAAACTGTTTTAAAACAAAATCAATGGACTGGTTCAGCTGGCTGCCAACAGTAGAATCAAAACAATTAGGACCTTAGAGTCTAGAAAAAGACAAAAAGGGATACAATGAGGCATAACAAATGCTATCAAATCCTACAATAATTGAACCAATAGGTATCTTCAGATTTTGAACCATTAAAATGTAGCTTGGGAGTGCCTGGGTAGCTCAGTCAGTTGAACATCCGACTCTTAATTTTGACTCAGGTCATGATCCCAGGGTCTTGGGATCAAGCTTGGAGCTTGATCTGCAACAGCACAGAGCCTCCTTAAGATTCTCTGTCTCCCTCTGCTTCTCCCTCTAAATAAGTAAATAAATAAATAAATAAATAAATAAAGCTTGAATTAAAATAATCACAGCTAACATTTGTTGGACATTTATTGTCAAGCACTATTCTGTTATTATTACATATTTAATGAATTTAAAAGATATAATACTTTAGCATGTAACAAACTTGTGAAATTATTATCCTAAAACAGTGTTTTAGGGGTGCCTGGGTGGCTCATTCAGTTGACCGTCCAACTTCAGCTCAGGTCATAGTCTCGCAGTTCGTGGGTTCAAGCCCCGCGTCGGGCTCTGTGCTAACAAACAGCTCAGAGACTGGAGCCTGTTTCGGATTCTGTGTCTCCCTCTCTCTCTCTCCCCCTCCCCTGCTCATGCTCTGCCTCTCTCTGTCTCTCAAAAATAAACAAATGTTAAAAAAAAAAAAAATTAAAACAGTGGTTTAAAAATTTTTAAGTAGCTTAAGTAAATAAATGGGTTAGAGGAGAATTAGAAGGATGCTTCTAGTTTTAACCTTCTACCCTAAGGTTGAGTCCTCTCTACAATACTCTGAATAAGTGGTTAACTAACTACTTGATTAATACTTTCCTCAATAGGAACTCATATTTTACTCCTTAGCTCTCCTACTCCTTAGAACCCAAGAGGAATGTTCTCTAACCTTCTGAGTTTATCCGAGAAGATAATTACAATCATCCACAATAGGTCTCTCAGTGTCAGTAAGAGACACAGGTCTGATCCAACATGGCAACTCTTACATTCTTTAGAGAAGCAAGTTTAGGTTGAATATATCTCCTTACCCTAAATACCACATTCTTAACAAGTAACCTGAAACCAGACTCTACAGACTACACTAGCTAACTGAAAGGTCATCTCTTTGAGGTGAGTATGAACTGAAAAGTGGCTCTTGTTTATAGCAACAAAAACTCCTGAGGCAAGATGACTGAGCTGCTCCTTTGGGTATTTCATGGAAGGGGCCTTAGAGTATTCACTGTGTAATCACACAACACTGTAATTCTAGGGGAACACACATAAAGGAAAGATGTCACATCCACGTGAAAAGAATTATTTTGTAGTTCTTTTCAAAGACAAAAAAAGACACCTTGATCAAGAGTAAGCACATGACCATTGACATAACGATTGGAAAACTAAACAAATGACATCTGACCTACTCGAGATTAAATTCATTTTTTGTGTTCTGAAAACAAAGGTTTTTTTTTTTTTTTTTTTAAAGTAATCTCTATACCCAACCCAGGACTCAACCTCATGACCCCGAGACCAAGAGCTCCACGCTCCATCGACTAAGCCAGCCAGGCACCCCTGAAAACTAACGTTTAAAACGTGGCAAAATCATGAGTGTCACATGATTGCAGGGACATCGGAGTTGATAGTGGAAAAGGTAAAAGAAATAGATACCCTGAAACTTTCTAACCCCAGAATGTATTTATTCCATACTGTATTATAATTTTTGTAGATTGTGTAGTCTATTAAGAAATTCCCAAGTTATAATAAATTATATAATCATCAATATAATCAATAAAATTAAAACTTTATTATTACTTGAGGCCAAAACTCCTTGATTTTTTCCTTCTTTATTCCTTCTCACGCATTCGGTAGGTGATCCAGGGTGCTATCAAATGTAATAAAGCCGACAAGAAGGCTACACAGGACCACTGTGAGGGACAGAGCCAAAGCAAATGAAGTTTGGGACAGGTCACATTTTGAAGACTACTATATACGTGTTTGGGGAAGCGATGGGACAAAGGGTTCTTTGAAGCGTCATCACACTAGACTCTAGGGGACTTCTGCCTAGGACAAGAGCAATTTAGGGCCCAAGCTAACCCAATGAAGTTGAGTACAAATTAGCTACTTGATATAGGTTTGTTGAGGTAAATATGAATGGTTGACTCATGACTAATGAAAAAAGTCATCAAGTCAGTGTATACTAAGTATATATTAAATATCCATAATTGATAAAAGGCTTACGAATTAGGGAAGACAGTCCAAACATTTAATGAAAAGGTCCTCCAAAAGCACTTCGGTAACATTACCAGAGGCAAGGGAGAAGAATCCCTCTGAGAGTCTAGAACGATCTGATCCTCCCTTTCCCCAATCCCTAGGTTGAGGAAACCCAGTTCTTGGTTCTCCTAAATAGACACCAAACAAGGCCCTTTCTGTGTCTGTTAGGAAGTGCTTTTGACATTTCTCTCATCTTAAGAGAATTCAGACCTCCTCCTGTTCCTTGGATGGTCAAGCCCTGCACCGCCCCCGCGCCCCCATCCCTACTAGGTCAAGGCTTGACACGCCTTAGTCTGGTCTGGTGGATCATCACTCTCCAGGACTCTCAGGTAAGATTCTGCTCTCACCGTTCCTGCCCCTCAATTAGGAGGCAGCTGGCCAATTCCCCTGTCATTTCTGAAAGTAGAAATGTCATCTCTTCCCCTCAATTATCTTCTCTCCGGTCCTCCAAAACACGGGTTTTCCCACCCCCTGACATCCCAGACTGTTCCGTTCTCTACCTATATACTTCAGAAGACCCTCAGTCTCTCATTCCCTCACAGGTTTGGACCCTTCCCCTTCCTACTTGAGGAGGCTGAGGCGTCTTCCTACCGCCCCCTCATCTCCGGAAAGGCAGGGGCCTGTTCACTTTCCCCTGGAGCTCTTCTTCCTCGTCCCCTGCTCACACTACCCATACTGTCACCACGCCTTCGGAACAGCACCTGCGTCTTTTCCCCTGGACTGAAAGGCCGAGGCCTCTAATGCGCCCCTCGGGTGAAACTCGGGCCTCCTTCCCTCCGCAGAACCCACTCTCCGCTCTTTCTCCCCCGCCAAGCTTCCAAGGGTCTCCTCCCGGGCGGGCGTGCAGGCTTCCTTCACCTTTCGTACCCACCCCCTACTTCCCCCCACCTCCCCCACCCCACCCCCGGCCAAGCGCGACCCAGGCCCCTCCCAAGCTCTGTATCCAAGGGCCAGCTGCTCCCCGGGCCCCGCCTCTAGGGATACCCCGGGATCCCCGGACCCCTCGTCGGGGTCCTGGGCGTCCGGGCCTCTCAGTCCGGAGTCGCTCCGGCCCCTCTGGGCCCCTCAGCCTAGGACTTCCGGGGCCCTCGGTCCGGGGGCGCTGGGCCCCCCCAGCGCCCCGCTCGCCGGCGCCCGCCGCCCTCGGCCAGGGGCCGAGCCCGGGCGGCGCGGCCGGCCGCGCTGGGG